>NC_091689.1:15575454-15878484 GCF_041296265.1 Equus caballus | reverse complement strand
ATGGGTGATAAAATGACAGCATTAAGCCCTCATATATCAATAATCACTCTAAATGTAAATAGATTGAATTCTCCAATCAAAAGACACAAGACGGCAGGATGGGTTAACAAACAAGACCCAACAATATGCTGCCTCCAGGAAACATCTTAGCTCCAAAGACAAACACAGGCCCAGAGTGAAAGGATGGAAGATGATACTCCAAGCTAATGGCAAGTAAAAGAAAGCAGGTGTTGCCATACTTATATTAGACAAAGCAGACTTCAAGATAAAACAGGTAATGAGTGACCAAGAGGAGCAGTATATAATGATAAAAGGGACACTCCACTGAGAAGACATAACACTTTAAATATATATGCACCCAACACAGGAGCACCATGAAGCAGCTATTTACAAACCTAAAAGGAGATACTAGCAACAACACAATAATAGTAGGGGACCTTAACACCCCATTTACATCAGTGGATAGATCATTCAGACAGAAAGTCAACAAGGAAATAGTGGATTTAAACAAAAAACTAGACCAGATGGACTTAATAAATATATACAGAAGAATACATCCAAAACCATCAGAATACATATTTCTTCTCAAGTGCACATGGAACATTCTCAAGGATAGACCATATGTTGGGAAACAAGGCAAGCCTCAATAAATTTAAGAAGGTTGAAGTCATATCAAGCATCATTTCCAACCATAATACTTGAAACTAGAAATCAACTATAAGAAAAAAGTTGGGAAAGTGACAAAGATGTGGAGACTAAACAACATGCTAGTGAACAGTATGGATCATTGAAGAAATTAAACGACAAATCAAAAAATATCTGGAGACAAGGGCCAGCCCAGTGGCACAGTGGTTAAGTTCACACGTTCTGTTTCAGCAGCCCAGAGTTTGCCAGTTCAGATCCCGGGTGCAGACCTACACAACGCTTGTCAAGCCATGCTGTGGCAGGCATCCCACATATAAAGTAGAGGAAGATGGGCACAGGTGTTAGCTCAGGGCCAGTCTTCCTCAGCAAAAAGAGGAGGATCGGCAGCAGATGTTAGCTCAGGGTTAATCTTCCTCAAAAAAAAAAAAATCTGAAGACAAATGAAAATGAAAATACACCATACCAACTCAGATGGGATGCAGCAGAAGCAGTCCTAAGAGGGAAATTCATTACAATTCAGGCCCACCTTAACAAGAAAAATCTCAAATAAGCAATCTTAAACTACACCTAACAGAATTAGAAAAAAAAGAATAAACAAAGCCCAAAGTAAGCAGAAGAGGGAAAATAATAAAAATCAGAGCAGAAAGAAATGAAATTGAAACCAAAAAATAGTAGAAAGGATGAATGAAACAAAGAGCTGTTTCTTTGAGAAGGTAAACAAAATTTATAAACCCTTAGCCAGACTCACTAAGCAAAAAAGAGAGAAGGTTCAAATAAATAAAATTAGAAATGAAAGAGGAGAAATTACAACAGATTCCACAGAAATACAAAGGATTATAAGACAACACTATGAAAAACTATATGCCAACAAATTAGACAATCTAGGAGAAATAAATAAATTCTTGGACTTATACAACCTCCCAAAACTATATCAAGAAAAAATAGAGAATCTGAATAGACCAATCACAAGTAAAGAGATTGAACAGTAATCAAAAACATCCCAAAAAATAAAATCCAAGACCAGATGGCTTCAATGGAGAATTCTACCAAACACTCAAAGAAGATTTAACACCTCTCCTCCTCAAACTATTCCAAAAAAATTGAGGAAGATGGAACATTTCCTAACACATTCTATGAGGCCAACATCACTCTGATCCCAAAGCCAGACGAAGACAACACAAAGAAGGAAAATTACAGGCCAATATTGCTGATGAACATAGATGCAAAAACCCTGCACAAAACATTGGCAAACCAAATACAGCAATACCTCAAAAAGATCGTACACCATGATCAACTGGGATTCATACCAAGGACACAGGGATGGTTCAACATCCACAAATCAATCAATGTGATACGACACATCAACAAACTGAGGAAGATTAATTGTGATTATTTCAGGCCAACACAAGTCTAGGCAGGACATAAATTATATATATTTTTTTAATTAGACATGAATTATTCTAAGTATATGACATTCTGGAAAAGGTAAAACTGGAGACAGAGATTAGTGGGGAAGGAGGGATGACTAAGAAGAACATAGAGGATTTTTAGAACAGCAAAACTGCTCTGTATATTATAATGGTGGCTACCTGTCATTATACATTTATCAAAACTCACGAATGTATAACACCAAAAATGAACCCTGATGTTAACTATGGACTTTGAGTGATAATGACATGTCAGTGTTGGTTCATCAGTTCTAACAACTAGTGAGGGATGTTGATAGTATAGGAAGCTATGGGTGTGTTGGTGCAGGGGGTCTATGGGAAATCTCTGTACTTTCAGCACGATTTTTCTGTAAAGCTAAAACTGCTCTAAAAAATATTGTCTACTTTTAAAAAATAGACATGATCTCCCCTAAACTAAGGGAACTGAGCCACAGAGGGACTGTGCCTTATTTGGGACATGAAGCCAGCTGGTGGTTGAGGCTCTCAGCTCCTTCATCCACGACCCCATGAGCAGAGAAGAGAGGAGAGACAAGCCAGCGTGGGAAACTCATTTTGAAATACATTGTCACAAGATCTGCAACCCCAGAGCGATCCCTTTCAAAGCAGCTTTCCCATATTTTGACGCATAAGTCAAGGACAAAAGGGAATCTGAAAATAAATGAGAAAACCCTTTTGACTTTTTAGATGCAGAAACTTGTGACATGTGAGAAGAGGCAAATTTGGGTGATTTGCTTCCTACACTGGATCCCACCTTCTCTGGCATTCAGGAAAGAATATCTGCAAGCAGAGAAGGGTTCCTCTGAAACCAAGGGAAAGTTCTTCCTCAGTGCTGAGGGACCCTAATGCTCAGAAAACAGATGAACTCTCATCAAATGAGACTCATGGGCAGCTCCTACTTACCCTGGAAGACAGCTAGATGAAAACAAGATCAACATTTTAGAAACACATTGTTTCATTAGAAGCATAACTTGAGGAAGAAGTAAACGCTGAAATAAGCAATTCTATGAGGTCAGAGGTGTTCAATGAGGAAATACACTCAGAGTCTTGTGAAATTCTCCCAGGGAAGCTGGTGGAAACTACAACAAGGAAGTGGCCACATGCCCTGGGTTAGGCTCCCCCGAATGGGGTATATAAGGGCCTCCCCCAGCAGAAGGCAGCATCAGACCTCCCTCACCTCCTGAACATCCGTCCTCACCTCTCCTGAGTTCTCTCTACTGACACCATGGGGTGCTGTGGCTGTGGAAGCTGTGGTGGCTGCGGTGGCGGCTGCGGTGGTGGCTGCGGTGGTGGCTGTGGTGGCTGTGGTGGTGGCTGCGGTGGTGGTTGTGGTGGTGGCTGTGGCAGCTGCACCACCTGCAGATGCTACCGGGTCGGCTGCTGCTCCGGCTGCTGCCCCTGCTGCTGTGGCTGCTGTGGGGGCTGCTGCAGTGTCCCCGTGGTCTGCTGCTGCCGCCGCTCCTGTGGCTGTGGCTCCTGTGGCTCGTGTGGCTCGTGCGGCTCGTGCGGCTGTGGGAAGGGCTGCTGCCAGCAGAAGTGCTGCTGCAAGAAGCAATGCTGCCACTAGGCAGTCGGTCAGCTCTACCTCTAGGGTAAGAGATGCTTGGGACTTAGCTCACAGCACTTGGTAAGACTTTCCTCCATCTCTCCTGCCTGCTTCCTCCTGTCCTATGTACCTCGATGTCGTGGAACTTTGCTCATTCTGTCCCTTGTACTCTGAAGTTTCAGGGCTGGTTCTATCCTTTCAGTGTGATATCATGATGACATCAATTTCTTCCCCCGGCATCATCCAGAATTTAGCATCAAAGAAGTATCTATTCTCTGTCATCTTGTCTCTGTTTGGAAGAAAGATAAAATGATCACCTTATATCATCAACATTAGGAGGTTGGAACACAGCCACTCATGTCAAAAATTTATTTACATTATAAGCTTAACAAAATAAAATCATGATAGCTAATATTTAGTTTTCCTGAAAAAATTACTTACGATGAACTTTTTGTTCTTTTCTATTGTACATTCACTAACATCTTTCCCATTTCTATGTCTCTGAAAAGAAAAAGGCAACTCTTTCTTAATAAAAAAAAATATTTTCTTATTCTAATGTGTCTCTCTGTTCTGTAAGATGTGTACCCTCCCACTGGTGAGCACAATGGAGAAAAAAAAAAGAGTGATATTCAAAGACACAGGCTAGGTTTCAGTTAATGGATCATTGGTCCTATAATGTCCTATAATGGGTTTTACAATAAAGACATAAATTTGGGGGGAAATCTGGTCATCAATATCAATGAGGGAAATTCCTCTGCTCTCTTACAGATGCTTTCATGATGTCTGTCTCTGCAAGCGAATTCTGGTTATAAGTGTTGACAGTTCTAGTGTGGCAGGTCATGGCTTCACTCTAGAGCTCCATGTGTCTTTCACTCATTCATTCAGCAAATACTTGAGTGCTATTTTAGGCCAGGTATTCAGCCAAGCACTAGAGAGCTGAAGATAAACAAGTCTTTGCCTTCAAGTTGACGTCCTAGAGGGAAATAGAGACAGTCACTTACAATACAGCTTCCTATGTCAGATTTCCTTTGCCTGGTTACCTTTTCCCCACTCCTATATCAATGACTTATGTAGATTTTTGTATCCATTACTGCAGCCACATGGTTGAGTATCAACGTAAGTGACTCTCAATTCCTTTGCCAGGTAAGCCAACCAAGTGAGTGATTTACAGCTTCCACAGCATTTTTCATTTGGCCTCCCAGCAGCATTTGACACAGCTGGCCACTCCCTCCTCCCTAATAAACTTTTCTCTTTGGCTTTCCTTCCTCCTTCCTAATAACCCCCTCGCCCTCGCTGCAGCTCCTCTTCCACCTCCTCTGTATGTTCTTTCCCAACACTGGTGCCCCACGGCTCAGGCCCTGGTCCTCCTCTCCATTGTACTACATCCTCATCTGATCTCTAGTCTGTCTTTTTTTCTTTCTCATAGGACTTAACACTTTCTAACATACCATAAAATTCATGAATTTATCACATTTACCTTATGGTGTTCCCTCTGCCTCACCCCACAAGCAAAAGGAATGTACACTCTACAAAGATTTCTCACTCCTTAGTTCACTCATGTATCTCAAGTATCTAGAACAGCGTCTGGCACATAGTACATACTCAATAAACAGCCTCTGAATGAATAAATGATTTTTTTAACTTTTTTAGTATGGAAAATGCCAAGCATACACAAAAGTAGAGAATAGTACAATAAATTCCTAAGAACCATCACCCAGGTCAACAATTATCAACACATAGCCCATCTCTTGTCATCTATGACCTCACCCACCCTCTTCCCACCACTGGATCGTTCAGAACCAAATCCAGACCTCATGTCACCTCATCAGCAAATATGTTTACCTTTACATGAATGAATGAATTCCTTATCATCTCTCTCTGATTTAGACTATGCCTATGAGATATCAGAGAGTTAAACTTTTCAAGGTCCAAATTGAGGTTGTCTCTTGGTGAGAGGTGCGGAGGAAATCATGACACCTTCAACATTTAAGAAAATTCCACAGTGTTCTCTGGGAGGGCCTGGCAATTTACAAGGGCACTCCCATTCCTGAGATGCACCTTAGTAATTTATAGGCAGACTTTCCACAAATCAAAGGAGGGTGAGAATAGAAAAATCCAAACCAATAGGATCGTGACCCCAGACACCTAGGGGAATTGTAATCAATTTCATTAAGAGCTGTTAGCCCTTAGAAACCAAGCAGTGTTTACTTTGGGGAGAAGAGTTTCCGTTTCCACAACAGATTAAAAAAGTTTTAAAAACAATTCCATTTTAACCAACAAGAACTTTATATTGCCTAAAAAAAAAACTCCGCTTAATAAACAGTATTTAATATATTAACTATTTGCATTACAAAATCCTCAAAGTGCTAGGAAACCATCCCAACACACTGCCTAAAAAAAAAAATACATAGTAATTATAAACATTGGCTCTGGAGTCAGGATGCTCCCACAATCCAGCCTTCTCTATTTACTAGTCTTACTTCCTTCTGCCTCGCTTTCTTCATATGCAGAATGGGGATCATAGCTGTACCTCTCTCATACGTTTTTGGGAGAAATAAGTGGACTTACAGGAAAGGACGTATTTATAAGTAGAGAAGATGATTGATGCTACATTCAGTTCATCCTGCTTTGTTACGTTGACTTGGGGCATCAGTATATTATTTTAAGCTGTTCCTTCCAGGTTTGTCTACAGACCGTGGATTCCCGCCTCTCGTTTAAAGGTTAAGAAGTCTAATTAGCACGTGCAAAATATTGGGGCGGGGCCTCCGGGCTCCGTCCCGCCCCCCCCCCCCCCCCCCCCCGCGCCTGGCTTCACACAACAGAAAGGCTGCTGGTCCGGGCGCTTGTTATCCCCGCATGGGAGCGATCTGGCGAGTAGAGACTCCCTCCTGTAGGTAAGAGGAGCCCCGGGAGGTGAATTAAGCGAAGAAACGCCGTCATCCCCCGGCCGCAGCCCTCCCCTTGCCCCAGTTTCAGGAGCGCGGGCCGGGCGGGCACCTGCGCTGCAGCGGGCGGGTTGGAACCGGCCGGGACTGCATCCCGGGGCCGGAGGCAGGGGTCAGGCCGCTCCCTGGGGCTGCCATCCCCGAGCTCTGCTGCCGGTTGCAATGCTGAGACGCAACCAGGGAGGTTTGGCTAGAATTTTCACTTCCAGCCATCTGGAAAAGCAGCTTAAATAAAACCACGATCCTAATAAAGGGCCAGCATCCCCCATGGTTACACCCGCGTTCACAGCTTTTAATTGAAAAGAAACCTTAGCCCAGAATTCCAAACCCCGATCCAAGAATGGCAAAAATGCCCTAGTGAGGAAAAGAAGGGGGACTTAGAGGTTAAGAGACGTAGGGTTCGATTCAGAAGACTTTAATAACACTAAAAGGAAACATAACCATACCTTACGATAATATTGCCGGAAAGGATACCTAATCATCAAATAACCTACCAATTGTTTGTCAAGTCATTGTTGCTGCTGTAAATACGCAGAAGGTTTGAGCTTGTGGAGTGCTTCAAGTTTGAAAAGGGTGAAGGAAATAGTGTTTTCTAAAAATACTCACACATAGTGTTTTGCTCCTACAGCTATCAGAACACATCGTTGTCTTCTAAGGCAAAAGCTGTGTTTTCATCCAGGTACCTATTTTAAAGAGACCAGAACGTAACTAACTTCCAAAAAGTTTTTTCTTCAAACTGCCTTAGTAGTAGCTGAAATGGACAAAAGAACTAATTTCTTTTGGTCATTTTTGGTTATGGACCAACGATGGTTTCTGAAGGTTGGGTAATGGGCAATGCAATTCAAGCATAAATATTCAAAGATGAATTCATTTGGCCTGCTGCTCCTTAGCCGTTTAGGTGAAATTATCTGCTGTGTACCTTTTGGAAGTTGCTGTCTCTCATCTGTGAGTGCCCAGCTGTGTTGTGTTGAATTTGCAACCTGTGCTTGCATGAGAGAGATGGGTGGGAATCTGCATTGAGTGTGTAATATGGGCCAAGAACCAGATTGAGTAGTTCCGGGGACAACCTGGTGAGGTGGCTGTGATTATCCTCCACATTTCAACAGTAGGCTTGGAGAGGTTACGTACTGCCACAAACAGAGGTGGGGCCAGGAAGAACAGGAGCCCCAGATTTCAAAGTCATGCTCTTTCCCCGGACCACACCGGCCACTGCAAACCCAAACCTGGAGTGAAAAAAAAAAAGCTAAGACTGGGAGGGTGGCAGTGAGATGTCAAAATATTAAAGTTAATTCAGTAATTTAACAGCTATGAGCAAATCATTTAGGTTCAGAGGAATAAATTAGAGGTTATTCGGATAGGCTAGAGGCACGGCGAATGGTAACTAGTATTAAAAAAGATAACTTTCGGAAAATGATAAAATTATGACTTTCGTACGGATATAAAAATGAACACGGGTTAAAGATTTTATTTAACTCATTAATGAGGAAAATGGTAAGGCTGTTACAATCAGATCAAAGGAGAATCTAAAAAATAGGTACACTTATAGATCAGAAATACTGAGATAGAGGTAAAACTGGTTTTCCAAGGGGGAGACTGGAAGAGTTCCCTTCACTGGATAGAACTTATTTGCATGTCTATAGACAAGAATTATTGCACACTGTTATCAGTCACTATAATTTACAGAGGTTTAAAATAGCTCAAACAATGCGTAGTTTTTCCTTGAAGCATAAATTTTTCCCACCCCCACCCCAACCCCAACCCCCATGCATTCGACCATTTACCCACATGCATTTCAATGGCTAGATATGATCAGTTGACTTTCTATGTAAGTTTCTGCCAGTTTTATCGTTTCGACAGGCCTATTTCTCCAGCTGCACCTGAGACTAGGTTGATCTAACCATAGACATACAGAGAATAAACAGTCTGTAAGGGGATGGTTAATTGATCAGCAAATGTGTCATGCAAGCAAAAAGGAATGATGCCATATGTGACAAAATGGAATCCGAAGCGTGTGTTTTAAAGATCACTTGTATCTACTCTTGCAGTGGTTTTAACCAAAAGCTGAACTATTCTGGCCTACATGTTTAATATCTGGGCCTATTCCTACCTTGTGAAGTTCAGTGGAGTACTTCATTTCAGCAAAGATTCTTGGTCTTTGGTTTTTTGGGGGGGTGGCTATAAAAAGGATTATGCATAGGTGATGGGACTACTTTGAGGTTTTCTGCGATTCTAAGTCACTTAAGACAAAATTCTAGAGAAACTAAATTCGATTATTTTAGTACTAACATTCAGGGAGAAGGGTTTTTGGTGTTTACCTCCCTAATCATCTGTGTTTCAGAAAGATATGAATCTGGTTCTCTTTTTTTTTTAATGGGTTTCCAAAAGAGGGTGGCTGTGGAAGAGGGTGTGTTCCAGTGTATAAAGCCATTAGAAAAGGGTGGGCTTTGCTGTGTAAGGCCATTGCTCTTGATTGCACAGTCCTGAAGGAGGAGGACTCAAGACTCCAAGGAGAAGAAGGGCCGTTGTGTCTTGGACTCCCAGCAGCTGGCAGCAGGAAGGAGCAGAAGCTGGATCTGAAGGCAGGAAACTGGACTTGCTTCTAGAAAGAAATAAGCTCAGGGCACGGAAGGAACAGGTAACTGATTCCCTGTGTATTATTTTGAAGAGTGTTATATGTGGCCAGCTTTCCGGAGTTTCTTGGCCTGTCCTAGCTTTGATCTACGGGCATTGTTTCCATTCTCAATTTTCTAGGACAGACCCAATTTCAAAGATGCTGTTCTGTTTTCAGATTAAATAGAGGCCTTGCCCCATGTGAAATTTGGAAAAACCTTAGTCATTGCACCAATAGAATAAGTCAGGGCTGTGGGGAGTCCTACACAGTAAAATGCTTTGAAGTAGGGGAGGAGGGGAACGGTGTATTTTTTTAATTGTGATATAATTTACATGCAATATAAAGTCTGGATTTTAAGTGTTTATAATTGTATCCACCCAAGTAACTATATCCCATTGAGATATAGAATATTTCATCACCCCCGAATCTTCCTTCCTTCCCCTTTACAGTCACGTTACACCTCCACTTCAGAGATGACCACTGTTCTGACTTCTATCGGCAGTGGAATCGTACAGGAGGGCATTTTTGTGTCTGGATCCTTTTTACGAAGCATAATGTTTGAGGGTCATTTGTTTTGTTCCATGTATCAGTGATTAGTTTCTTTTTTCCGCGTCACCTTTGTGGAGGTATAGTTTACATATAATGCATGTACATTATAAGTGTCAATGTCATAGTCAATGAGTTGTGACAAATATACGTAACCTTATAACCACGGCCACAATCAAGATACAGAGTGTTTTCATCACCCCAGAAGGTTCTCTTGTGGTTTACTGCAGTCAGTCCCTCCCTTGTCTCCCACCCCAGGCAAGCACTGATCCAATTTCTATCACTATACATTAGTTTTGCTTATTTTAGGACCTTAGATATTAATGGAATCATACAGTTTTGTGTCTGGATTCTTTGTCACAGCCTAATGTTTTTGATATTCATCCAAGTTTTTACAATAGTTCATTCCTTTTTATTGCTGGTTGAATCAGTATTAGGTGTATAAATATACAGTATTGTATATTCATTCACCGTTTAATGGACATTTCAGTTGCTTCCTGTTTTTTTCCACTATTATGAATACGTGAACTTTCTTGTATAGATTACAAAATGGTTTTCCAAAGAATTTGGTACCTCCTTGCATTCCCACAAGCAATGTATACGAATTCAGCTGCTCTAAATCTTTGCCAGCATTTGGTATGCTAGTCTTTTTATACTCAGGCATTCCAGTGGTTGTGAAATGTTCTCTGTGGGTTTTTTTTCCAGTTTCTTAATGGTATCGCTAGATGAGCAGATATGTTTTTTTGATAAAATCCAATTCATTATTTTTTTCCTTTTAAGTTTAGTCCTTTTGTCATTTTGGTAAAATATTTGCTAATCCCTGGGTCACAAAGCTCTGTTCTTCTAGATGGTACTCTAAGGTCCTAGAGTTTGTTACGTCAAATTGGTTTTTGTGTATGGAGTGAGATAGAGATCAGTAAAATGCATTTTAAACCAGGTGAAGTCACAACTGAAATACAATAGCACAGTAGAAGTTGGCAAAACCATCCTGCAATCCTGATTTTGCAACAGAGGTATAGTAATAAAGCACTATGCTGGAATCCCTTCCCCATGCCTTCCTCCAGCACCAGCCTGCTTTGACCTTAGCACATTGCAGCTCTTGTTTTATTTGGGTTTTTCTCCAAGTTATATTCTCTTCTCTTTCAGTAGTAAGTAGGCTAAAAGGCTTCATTAGTTGTTATACTCTGATATCAGCTAAAAGCAAAAATTTTAGTTTCCAGTAATCAAACTTTTGGTTTGCTTCTGTCCAGTGAATGGCTTGGCTCTGGCAATGTTGAAAACATGAAAAGTGAGACGTTTTTTGGAAAATGTAATAAATACTGACCCTCACTATTTTTCAAAAGGCATTGGGCCTTGGGGAGTGAAACCATCTGCAAGTGTCATCTCTCTTGCCCAGCTGCCCAGGTCCTTTGGAACTTTAGAGGCTGTGAGGTTCGTGACTATTTTAGGTTATCAGTCTAATTTATTTGAGGTAGGTGTTTGACTGCAGTAAAGGTTCTGGGGAGTAATGTGAAAATTAGGCCAGCCCGCTTCTCAGACGTTGGTGGTCTTGTCAGGCACCCTCTCTGAGATGACTGGATGGTTTAGTTGGGAGGGGCGGACAGGTGTTGGGTGGAGACTGGGGTTTCTAGATAGTTTCCTTCTAATTGTTGGGATCTCGGTTAATTCTGGCACTATCTTCTAAACAAGTATGGAAGAGGATTTGATAAAATGATTCCTTTCCATTGACCCAGTCCCTTATACTCTAGGCTCTCTGTTGTGGGGAACCTTTGCAAATCCAAGCTTGGGGAAGGTCTTGGCTTTGGCCAGATCCTCCTGTCCCCTACTTCAGGAAGCCCCACAGCTCTGTTGGAGCAGAATTCCATCTTCTAGGAGTGGGTGGAGGAATCTGCTCAACTAAGGTCCTCCTTAGCTGTGAAGTCTACCCAGGACTCAGGAGCCAGGAAGCCCACTCGTGTGTGCCAGTTTCTACAGTTCTTTTTAGTAGTTACCTATTCTATGCAAATGGAAATATATATTTAGAAATATTCTAAGTACACAGCCCAACTTGATCATAGTCAAAACATAAGTAAGTCTTAAATTTTTTAGAAGATGAAGAAAAAAATCTATGCACACCTTAAAATGAAGTCAGATTAGATATGCTAGCAAGGGGATTGCTATTTTGAAGAAGGCTGCAGCAGCCCCCATACCTGAAGAAAGGAAAGCAGCCATAGAAATATGTGGCCTTCTAGAAATGGACCCAAATTAGAGATTGAGAGAAGCTGGAGAGTTAACAGTAGAATACTGAAGGGCCCCTGGTGGGACAGCTGTGAATTTTAATGAAAAATAATTATTATTCCCCTACCAGCAAAAAGAGAAAGAAACACATCATTTCCAAAGTAATTTAGTTGGGTCACTTCCAGTGCAAAGGTGTTGGTAGCCCTTGGGGCTCATTCAGGATCACCACAGGCTGGCTGGTAACCCCAACAGTGCACGTGACCCTTTACTCCCAGGGCCCATGTGGTGTGTTGAACGTGTGTGCAGATGGCGCAACTGGGTCATAAGCAGGTGATCCCTGGTTGCCTAGAGGGGCAGAACAGGGAGACTTCAACCTGCCAGGGACCACCATAGCAGAAGCTGATGCTCAGCACTCACTTCCTCCATCTGCTTTTGCTAGCTAGAGCTCTCCCTCCGAAGAGCTCCCCTACACATCCCAGCCCACCAGGGTAAGCTCTGGTGGATTGAGCTGCTCCGGATCTCTGCTGGAAGGAACGGCTGATTCATTCAGCCTCTCTTGTTGCTTCTGGCATCTTCACTGTAGATTTCGAGTCACGATAGCCTGATAGCTGACTTGTTTGAAGAATGTCCTTTTTCTTTATTTTCCTTTTAACCTACTACCCACACAATGTTCTTGTACTTTTTAAAAAATGGTCATAGAGCATATGAGTAATGTGTGAGATTTACTGGCACAGGGACACCTTTTAAAAGGATTATCTTATTTGGAAAGCACAGAAAGTAAAGGGGAAAGATAAATATCTTCCCTTCAGACGTACCAACCCAGTTCATGTCCTCAAGTTAGATTCCATGAAGGGAAATCTAGAATACTGTTTAGGAGGAGAATAATATTATGAGGTCAGAACAGAATGATAAAATGAAAACTTACAAGAGAACAGTCTGTTCCAGATGATTTTTTGCCATGAAGGCTATGGTCTTCCCAGATGGGTGTGCTTATGAGGGATGTGAAGATATTAGTCCTAGTCTTTTCTCGGCAACCTCTCACCCAGTGACTGTGTCCCATAGTAGGTTGTAATGCACACTGTGATCATTTTTGTTTATCTGTATATTAATAACCCAAGCACAGTTTCAGGAAAAAAACAGCCCTACTCCGCAGCGTACTTTGATATTTAATATTCTTTTCTGCAATATTTGCTGAAAAATCCTATTTGCAACCCACTAAATTTTTTTGACACCCACGATCTGAATAGCACTATTCTAAAATAAACTGGAATTGGAATTTTGAGGATATAACTCGGCACTCTCAACATGATGTAACAGGAAAGATAACTGAACTTGGATTAGAAAAACTGAGTCCAAGTTCAGGCTCTGAGGTTGGTTAAATGTGAAAAACACACAAATCTTATTGCCTATGGCCCTCAGTTTCCCCATCTATAAAATGAGGACAACACCATCTCCTCTGTCTTCCTCACAAAATTGTCAAAGAAAGAGTAAAATAATTTTCTAAATGTAAAAGTTATAGAGCTTGCATTAGGAATTTGATTATCATAGTCATGGTCTCGATGACAGAAGAGAGAAGCATCTCCTCAATGATAAGATAAAATAAAAGATGATGATCAAGACTTCCAAGCATTATCAGACCATTAGCTGCAGGCTTTTCCAGTAGGAGAGAGATCGATTTTGGTAGTACCCAGCTTGTTCGGTGGGAATCCCAGAGCCCACACGGACAGTGCCTTTGGAGGTAGCTGGCAAGAAAAGGAGGAGAGGAAAATGTCGAGGAGGTGGGAATGGTGCCCCGGAGGTGGGAGGCAGCTACCTGTCAGAGTAGAGGGGGGAATGTAAACTTGCAGCCAACAGACCAGACTCTGAGCTCAGCTGGAACCTTTCTTAGCTGGGTGGCTGTGAGCTTTGAGGAAGCTCAGTTCCCATGTCTGAGAAATTGGGCACATTTTGTATATATAAATGATATATTATTATGTAATATTAAATGTAATAAATATTATATAACATTATATCCTTATATTTATTTAATATAACAATGTTTATAATTATTATTTATATAATAAATACATGTATTATATTTGTATAATTATATAATGTAAATATATAATTATATGTAAATATATGTATAATATGTATAATTAGGATTGTTGTAAGAATCAGAGACAATTATATAAAGCGACTAGTCCGATGGTTGGTGTAAAGCAGGAGCTAAGTAAATAATAACTGATACCATTTTATCTGTGTAAGTTGCAGACTTTATGTAAGGAAAACGATCACTGCCTTCAGAGGGTGGGTGAAAGGCCGTGCTGGCTGGATGATGTCAGATATCTGTACTGTGCATAACTGAAGGAGCCACAACCATGGTATTCTATTAAATGCTGAACACAGGTGTTCCGGGGCCCCTGCTGGGTAAGGATTGAGGCCGGATGGGACAGAGTGGGTCACAAACACGGAGTGATGTGTGTCTGTGGAGGGGTTAGTCGACTGGGGCAAAGTGCAAGAGGCATATCGGAAACATCGGAGTCACCTGAGGATTTTTCCACCTGTCCTGGACTCTCCAGGACCTGGAGGGCCAGAAAAGAAAGTCAAAGTTGTGAGTCCATATGTAGCTTTGAAAAAGCTCCCTAGATGATTTCCATCCACTTCCCTCACTGCCCATTAAGGTCCAAGGCTGCGGCGTGGAACCCATAAGCCCAGTGGATAGATAAGGGACAGTGGTCCTTGGGCCTCCTGCAGCAGAATCACTCAGTACATATAAATGCAGATTCCTGGGCCTCACTATACCTACTGAATCAGGCTTTAGGGATGGAGTCCAGGGATCCATAGTTTTACCAAGCTCCCAGGTGATTCTGACATGTGAGTCATGTTCACACAGTCTTTGTTCACTGGCCAGGGTTGGAAAGGGTTATGCAATGGGGCACGTGCTGGACAAAGAGACTCTGAGTTGCAGAGAGGTGAAAGAACAGCCAGATGTTAGCAGCTAAGAGTCTCAGGAGTCTCCCAGTGGAGAGCAGGCAGTGGGCAGGGACAGTGGCTGTGGCCCTGAAGGCTGAAGAAAAGCCACCAGGAGAGACGTGGTCTCTGAAAGGGTCTGGGAGCTGCTGCTGCGGTTAAACCAGGAACTCTAGCTGCTCTTCCCAGTCCTGGTTTCAGAGGACTCCTGCTAATGTTTGGTTAAGTGCCTTCTTTCATTTCCTCTGGCCAAAAGCTAACTTTGGCGCATGCGTTTGTTTCCAGGGGAGGGGACTAGGAAAAGGAGTGAGGGAAGGAAGCCCAGCATCCTGGGGTGCAGGGACGAGCTCCCCAAATTTTTCTCAGTTGTTTTCAGCTAAGTCCTCTCTCATTTTCTCCTCATTAAGCCAGAAGCACTGTTGAGTCCTCCAACATAAAGAGAGCAAAGGGAAGAGAAATGACATGTGTTTGAGGAGCAATTCTGGGCTCAACATGTTCCCAAGTCACTTCCAAGTATCGAGGTGCTCCGTGCTCACACAATGCAAGTGGCATTGTTATCCCATTTTACAGACAAGCAGCTGAACCACAGGACCCTTGTGGAGTTGAGGGCCTCCCTGGTCTTTACCTGATGCAGCTAGGAAGTGCACTCAGGAAACCCAGGCAGAGCTTTCCTAGTTCTCAGTGGGGAGGTCTGACATTCACCCCCTTCCTTCTACAAGACTTACTGTGTGTCGGGCACTCTTCAAGGCACAGGGATAGAGCAGTGACCCAAACAGTTAAAAAGCCCTGCCCTTCTGCTTACACTCTAGTTGGGCATTTACTGTCCAATTCTGCTTCACCTTCCCAACTAAATCCAGTCAGGCAGCAGTATTAGAACAGTTAAGAGACGAAGACGTCAGTAGTCCAGGGGACTCTTAGCAGCCCAGGGCCCATGGGCATAGTCCTAGGTTTCTGAGATGCGTGGAGAAGATGATGACTTGGAGTTAGTGAGAGAACGTTTTAGATGACGAGTCGGCGGATGCCAGTCCTTTAAGACCACACTTTGAAAGACGGCCAAGCCTCAGTAATTGCCTACCCAGGCTAGCCTTTTCTACAAGAACATTACTCACAAAGAAAGAAGGCCCCAGCACACTCCTGCAGCAGCTCAGGAAGAAGATAAGTTCATGCCT
Source organism: Equus caballus (assembly GCF_041296265.1). Taxonomy (NCBI): domain Eukaryota; kingdom Metazoa; phylum Chordata; class Mammalia; order Perissodactyla; family Equidae; genus Equus; species Equus caballus. Next base: position 15,862,408 of record NC_091689.1, on the reverse strand, counting down.
TCTGGGCTTGGGGAGGAGGTGGAGGATAAACCCAGGGTGCTCTGGCAAAGTTTTCACATTGTCAGCATTGCTCATAGTTGCTGCAATCCAGTTCCAAATTCGGTTTCCATTGTCTCTGCACCACTTCATCAAGGGTTTTGTTGACAAAGATGGAAACAGTGTTCACCTTATTTAACTTGAGAGGAACTATGCAGCTGTCTGGGGCCACCTTGTGAAAGGGTAGGGTGGGGTCAGACCGAGGTATGACCCAGGAGGCTCTCCCCACCTCCCTAGCCCCTAGCGAAGTTCCTCCTCCTGAATACCTGGAATTCCACCCTGGTGACTTGCTCTTCTGAAGTGAGCATCCTCCCTCTCTCTGGCCCGCTTTCAAACTATAATTGGCCCTGGCAGCTCTATGCATTAGGCCGTAATCTTTAGTATCAATGTGTTTATAAAAACACTTTCTTCCCTCACTGGGGAGAGGTTGACATTAGGTTAATACCAGCAGCCAAGGAGAAAAGACCACGAGAATGAGTCAGAGTGGAGCAGGTGAAAGGACCCTGATGGGAGTCAGGGAGACCTGGATTCAACTCTTGGCCATGTGGTTTGAAGCCACTTGTTGGACATCTTGGATCTCCCATGTACTCACCTGGGAATCTGAGAAGTTAGTACATATTTTACAGTTATTATGAGAATTTAATGAGATAATATGCAGAAAAGCATCATACTCACAGCAGGTTAGTTTCTTTCCTATATACTATCTCAGAGAACTTAACCACATCCGAGACTACCAAAAACATGTATGCTTTACAAAGTAAAGCTTGATTCAAAATAAGAAAGAATGAGACAGGATTTTCCTGATGCACATTGTAATCCATATGAAAAAAAAAAAAGATTGTTTCAAAGATAGCCACCATAAAATAAGGGAGTTTTTTTGGTTTTGTTTTGCTATTTCTGTGCAGTGGAAAATGAGATACTCTGCTGGGTTTTTTGTCTGAAGTTTGAATTTCAAGCAATTTTATTTCTAAGTTAGGAAAAAAGTATGAACTATTAATTAGCTACCTGCCGCATTGAACAGTGTGAAACTGCAGGTTTAGGGAAGAAATGGGCCCAGTCATAAAGAAAAGTGGAGTAACAGTCTAAGAAGGGATGGCTTCCATTCCCAAGATAGTGTTAAGACCAGTATGGGAGAAGGAAGAAATATGGAGAAGATGGCCAGTTACATCATTATCCATTTTAATTTTTTTAACTGAAGAATTATAAATTCTCAGATTGGAGACACTTAAAAATATCTTGGATGTTTATGATGTGTTAAGCACAATACTAAGCAAGGGATAGTCTAGTGGAGAGATAAATGTATAAATACACACGTGCCATTCAGTGTGTTAAAAATTTCAGAGTCACAGTGCAAAATATAGTGGGCAGATAATAGAAGATTTGATCAACTCAATCTATGTTCTCTTGGGTTTGACCTCCTAGAAGTACCTTATCTACCACATGTACACCAACAATTCCCTGGCCAGTGTTTTTTACTGACTTTCAAGCAGTCATGGGCCCATTGTTTACCATTTATTAGGAGCTATTTATTACTGTATTTGTGATGGAGAACTAAAGAAGTGTGACTCTACCCCCAGGACTAATGAATAAGTTTGTTGACAATGACGATTTGACTTGGTCACCTAAGAGATATTTTTTGAGAGCAGCTATTCATCACTCACCTTTCCATTTCAGCTGCAGATGGATGAAACTTTATCCTTTCATGAACCATTTAGAAATAATCAATTGTTCATTACATCCAAGGACAGGAATAAACATCAGTTAATTTTGGCTCTGTTTCCGTTTGATCAGCCATGGGTTGTTTCCGAACTTCGCCGAGTCATTCCTGGATTTATCCCACTGTGATCCTCTGCTTATTTGGATTTTTCTCCATGATGAGACCCTCAGAACCCTTCCTTATCCCTTATTTATCTGGACCAGATAAAAACCTGACCAGCTCAGAGGTAGGTTAACATACATACATATCTTAATGTGGTTTAATTTTGCAGGACTTGAACAAGGACATGAGGTCAGAGTTTCATTCAACTTGGGGAAAGATAACCACTGACCTCGATTTTCATGGTACTTCTTATTCAATAGAACTGGTCTAATTATTCTTTCCTCCTCATACTTGCGCAAACGGGAAACAAAACACAGTGTATGTGAAATAAATATTTTAACTTTTATAGAGTTCTACTAATAATCTTACTACATGGAACATTTCAGTTCTCCATTAATTCTATTATGCTAATCCTAAAATAAAATCACCGCCAGGCACAGGATCTAGTCCTAATAAACTTTCATGCTGCTGAGGTATAAGCAGAATCTGATAAAGAATTGTACCATTTCTTTAGGACACTTACTCAGTTTTGAAAAACTATTTACCAGCAGGCCCCAGAAGGCCAAAGTCTCTTACTTAAAAGATCTCCCTATTTCATTATAACAAGTGCAGCAAGAAAATGCGCTGGAGAGCTACCCTTGGCTGGTTTTATAATCTCCAGCCAGAGCTATGAAGACACTGCAGAGAGTGTAGTTTTACCGGGAAGGCTAATTGATGCTGGTTTATTAGGTGATAAGGTGGTAAGTATAGAAAAGCAAGCTTGTTGTGCTTTGCTGTAAGATCGCTTAGTGAAACTCTGTTTCAGAGTTACGCAGATGGAAGCATGTCACAATTAAGACAAGCAAACAACAGATAGAGGTCTGGAATCAGCCAGTGAACCTACTGGCATCTGCTTGTGTGATCACTTAATGTCCCCATCCTCAAAAGTGCAGCTCAGTCGCACTAGCCTTTCACATCACTGAATTTCCCCTCATCATTGACATTTGGACCCACTGAGGTTGCTGGAGACCAGAACAAAGGCTAATGTGACCGAGCTCCAACTCACCTGTCATGCCCCAGAGATCAACAACTTCTTCAGTCCTTTCTTTTTATGAATGAACATTGAGTTCCTATGCATTTCCGACTAAATCCATGAGATGACCCATATTATACTGAGGCCAGAATTGAAAAAGCGATATTGAATAAGATTGAGCCTGGCAAATTTGGCCAGCAAGGAAATTAAATGCATTACTTGTTCCCACTCCATAATTCTGCAAGGTTATTTACTCTTTGCCGTCTTCATATATATGTCCATCCAGATTTTGGAAGGGCTGATATTTTTGACGTAGTGATGGATCAAATAAAGATAAAGGTTTCCAGATTCATCTAATGTTAATCTTTGAACAAGAAGAGAATGGTAATTTTTAAGAGCCTTAAAAACCCAGAAGTATCTGTTGAATAATTTTTAGCTAATTTACTCAAATGTACATAATATCTTAATATAGTTCAGATTGCACATTATATTTTTCTGCTGGAATGCACATAAGTATGTAAGTTGGTTTTTTGGGGGGCAGGAGGCTTGCTTTTCCTAGTGGTTTCCTTGAAAATCGGTTTTCTACTGTGCTTTTCTGTAATATGAAGAATATTCTATCCGATCAGATGCAGAATTTGACATTGGGCAAGCCACGTATACCTTAGTAATGTACATATCTGAGAAAGCTAGCACTTCTGACTTCCTCATGCTTTGTGGTCACATGATCCATTTTTCAACTTTGCAGATCACAAATGAGATCTTTCCTGTGTGGACCTACTCTTACTTGGTGCTGCTTCTCCCCGTGTTTGTCCTCACCGATTACGTCCGCTACAAGCCAGTCATCATCTTACAAGGGATTAGCTTCATCGTTACCTGGCTGCTGCTCTTGTTTGGCCAAGGAGTGAAGACCATGCAGGTTGTAGAGTTTTTCTATGGGATGGTCACTGCCACCGAGGTGGCCTACTATGCTTACATTTACAGTGTGGTCAGCCCAGAACACTATCAGAAAGTGAGTGGTTACTGCAGGAGTGTCACGCTGGTGGCCTACACAGCAGCCTCAGTGCTGGCCCAGATCTTGGTATCTCTGGCCAATTTATCCTACTTCTACCTCAATGTCATATCCCTGGTCTCTGTCTCCATGGCCTTTCTTCTCTCACTTTTTCTACCAATGCCCCAGAAAAGCATGTTTTTTCATGCAAAACCCAGCAAAGAAGTACAAAAGCCATCAAACAAGAATGGCGTGTTAGGTGAACCTCAGGAGGGGGAAGCACCAGGCTGCAAAGAGGAGAAACCCACGTCGGAAATATCTGCCACATTGGAGAACCCAGATGATGGCCTGTTGAGCAGCCTAAAGCCAAAAAATTTAGCTTTGAGAGTTTTCATGCAGTGGTTCCAAGATCTGAAGGAGTGCTATTCCTCAAAGCGTCTTTTTTACTGGTCCCTGTGGTGGGCGTTTTCCACAGCAGGTTTTAACCAGATTTTGAACTATGTTCAAGTCTTGTGGGATTATAAAGCACCATCCCAAAATTCTTCTGTCTATAATGGGGCAGTAGAAGCTCTCGCAACCTTTGGAGGTAGGTAAACATTGATTTATCTTCCTTGATGGGCTACCCCAACTAAGTTCATCTTTCCAGTTGCTAAACTTCTCCATGGTGGAAAATTAGCTGTGTTCGGAAGGCATATCAATGTTTTTCTGAAATGGAAGGCACTGGGGGTGGGGGGGTGGGTGGTGGGGGGGTGGAGGGGACAGGACTATGACACTTCTATTTAGTGTGTTGTAGTTACAACAGGTAACTCAAGAGCTCAACCAAATTCTGGCCAAATTCCTGAGATTCCACTTCATCATCAGAAAAGTTAATAAAATACCCTGTTCTTCCAGACTTGTTTTTAATATCGAAAAGATAATACGCATCTTGTATATAAGTTAAGAGTTTTGTTATTTTAGAAAATGAACTATTAAGGCTTCAGATTATCACTGGGAGAGTTTTTTTAAAGAAAGGATTGGACTTAGCTGGCAGCCACCTTTAGCAATTCTAGGCCATACACCAAAAATTTTCAAAAGTAGCTTTCCTATGAGATTTAAATGAGTGGAAGATATGTGAGAGTCAGGATTCTAATATCAGAGGGAAATCTGCCTTTGAAGTTTTCTCTACAATAAATATTTATATCCTGGTAAGTGGAAACTTAAATTCAACCGAGACTTTGAAGATATTTTCTAGGAAGTTGCCGATTTCCACACCCTCATTTACAAAAATTTCAGAAAACTCATGTGGCATCCGTGTTATTATTGTCTTGCTTTTAGGAGGCCTCAGTTTAACTTCTGAAAACCAAGATTATGCTGGAATTGGTTCACTGAAATTATTTCTCCTACATTCCAAATTCTAGGGGGGGAAATAGTTTTATGCCCTTTGTAACAATGGTTCTTTCCTAGGTCACATGCAGAAAAGTTACATAATCGAATGTCAATAATTTGAAACATAAATGCCTTTCATTTTGTTTAAGAGAACTATAATTAGTAACCCTAATTACTGGCAATTATTCAATCTGTTAAATTCTATAAGTCAGTATAGGTCTGTGCACCAAAAGCCTCAAGTAAATTAGGCCAGATCTTGAAGACATTAAGATGGAGACTAGAGATAAGATTAAGGTTAAGAAAAATTAATAATGAAGACTAAAACTTACTACCCAATGCAACACATCTGTTACCCATCATTGAAAAGAACATATGATAAAAAACAATAAAGAAAGACGAACATGGACAGGCCAGGTGTACTCCCAGAGCAATCGTTTCATCCTTTTCTGTCTCTGCCCTTAGGATGATATATTAAGTGATTGGGTTTATGTATCATTTCTCTCTGCTCTGTTGTGATTAGGAACCTTTCTGGCCTCTCTGCATAGTACAGCGCTTGGCAGGTAGTTGATGCTGATTGAAAGTGTGAGGACTAAATGATTGAAAGAATAGGAAGTAAAGGGAAAAGAAAACCTGATTGAGAAAAGGATAAATCCACATTTAGGTGTATTGCAGTATTTTCACAAATTGCGATAGCAACATATTCATCTTTGAGAATTACCTAAGACCTGAGTCTTTAAGAGAGCATTTTGATATTTCCCATGTGCAAAGTCAGTATGTGTCGTCTTCCTTGATGTTTCTTTTTCAGGGGCTGTGGCTGCCTTTGCAGTGGGTTATGTGAAAGTCAACTGGGATCTTCTGGGAGAGCTGGCTCTGGCGATCTTCTCAGTTGCCAATGCAGGCGCTCTCTTTCTCATGCACTACACAACCAACATCTGGGCATGCTATGCTGGCTATTTGATATTCAAGTCCAGCTATATGCTTCTTATAACCATAGCTGTGTAGGTATTACCAAGCATTTCTTTCCATTCCTAAAACTAAACCATATTCTCTTTTCTGTATTCCTATAATTTGTCTGAGAACTTCAGAAGAATTTTAATCAGTTGCAATATTAAATGTTGACTACTTCATACTAAATTAGAGAAAATTAAGCCATCTTTCGCTTAACTCTTTGCCCTCTGAATATTGCTAAGATTAGTCATCAAGGAGAGAAAGTTGTGTAGGTTCATAAACCAAAAGCAGTGACATAGATTGTCAGGTTGTGGTTTCCTGTTTCGAGCAGTTGGCCATAACAAGGGGTGGTGCAATCTGGTTTTGAATGATTAGGTTTAGATTTCATCCTTAATTTCACTTAATTGCTTGAGTAATTCTCATAAAAGGCATATGCTTTTGTGTGAAGCAAAATATTGTCAGCAGGTTATAAAAACTTGGATACTGGAAATGATAGATGCAAAAGTTACAAGAAACTGTAAATCCCAGAGATCATTTTTTAAAAACCATTGAAAACATTTAGTTCCAAAATAAGTGTATAGAAATCTAACGGTAGGAAATGTGCTTTAGTATTAACCAAAAGAGGTAAGAAACATTTGAATTTCAAATCCCACAAAAGAAGTAGAGACAAAAGGTTTATCAAGTTTTGTTTTTTAATATGTGAAAAATGTTTGATAAGCAATTGACAAAACACAGAACTCTAAGCACTCTGGGAAAAGATCGTGAAATAAAGGAAAGGGATAAAACTTTTGAGAAGTTTACTTTTTTTCACTGAAATGTGTCAATTTAATGAATCAAACTCATGAGTCTTGAGTTTCTTTTTTTAATGTGAGGATTTGTTAAGGTAAGATGATATGATTTCTTTTCATTTTAACAGTATTCAGAATCCAGAGCCTTTTACCTGAATTACAAAGAAGAACTCTAAATAATATACAATTGCCAGTCTTTCATAAATGTTTTGTAGTAAGATTTCAAAACCTATATAATTATTAAAAATAAATTAATTACAAATTGACTCACTTGGACAACCAGCCATGATCTGGATCTTCCAAAGAATAATTCACCTACCAAATTTTGAAACTGTCAATGCAGACAGTTGACAATAAAATGAATAACTCTGCAAAAAATTCTTCAGATTGGGTATTGCTTGCATTTTCATAAAAATTTACTGCAAAACCATATCTCAAGTCAGATAGCATCCAATATTCCCAAGTTATGAGAACTTAGAACGTTAGGTTTAATTTCTGGAAGCATCAAATTGCACGGGAGGAATTTTGCCACATTTCCTTTAACTGTATTTTAATTCAGCCTTTCACTGTATTTTTTAACTCCCTTTCTTTGCTCTTCCTGGAGGAGATTTAGACAAAAAGTGCTGGTAACAAGATACTGCTTTCTCTTCCATTTCTGTCTTTTAAAGATAAGAATCTCATGTATGTTCTTGTTAAAAACTTATTTGATGTTTGATGATAGATTTCAGATCGCAGTTAATCTGAGCGTGGAGCGCTATGCTCTCGTGTTTGGAATCAACACCTTCATTGCCCTGGTGATTCAGACCATTGTAACTGTGATCGTGGTGGATCAGAGAGGGCTCAATCTGCCAATCAGCATTCAGGTGAGCTCAGTACTTCTGTGTTCCTACTCCTGTAGTTGGTGGAAATATAGTAGGTAATCTCAAAGGTTTTTTTTTCAACCTTACCACTGCCAACATTCAAATTTCTTGAATTCCTTGGCTAGGAAAATTTTAAAATAAGCAATTCCTTAATTATCATGTTATAACATACCAAATAGTTTTTGAACAATAATCACAATAGGTCAGCATTTACCTCTGGCTCCTAAAACATCATTGGGTAACACTGGTTTTTGTGTCCCCTATGTTTTTCCTCTTCCTCCCACCATCCAGTTCCAAGGTTTACTGAGATTCAACTGCAGAACTCAGTTCCCTCCTCCCTACTTCACTTAAAATTAGTCCAATTTCTCATTTTGCATATGGATCTGAAAGAAAGGGAGATAAGATAGATAGGAAGTCACCTCAATGTCTAAAATTGATTCTTAGAGACATTACATATACCATTGCACCATCCTCCAGTCATAGACACAAAAATCAGTGAGATTCACTGTTTTTTCACTATTGGTGTTGTTAGCTAGGATCTGAACCCAAGCAACCTTGGCTCCAGAGCCCACACCCTTAGTTACTGTATTGCTTACGTTCTCATACCTGGTTCTTCTAAGATGGGAGAAGGGAGTCTAGTGCAAATCTAAATGACCCATATTAAGATCCTGGGTCTCGCTTACCCCATAATCCAAGCAAATCAACAGCATCACCATGTATTACCAATGACATACATGGACAGATTTTGTGTGCGTCTAATTAATTCCATTTGTTTTTCTCCAGTTTTTAGTTTATGGGAGTTATTTTGCAGTCATTGCTGGAATTTTCCTAATGAGAAGCGTATACATTATCTATGCAGCCAAATGCCAAAAGAAGGTGCAGAGCTCTGCTACAAGTCAGAATCCATATGGACCACACCCAGAGGAGCCAAGGGATGTCATCATGGGAACAAAGCTCTAATCTTATGTGAACCATTACAACCTCTGAGCAAGGACTGTGCTGGTCACAAAGCCACTAAGTGCCATAAGTTGACATGTTTCACAAGTGTGGTTTCCAATGAACCTTTTCAAAACCACAACAAAATGTCAGCTTTAGACCAGATATCTATGTGCTCAGCTGAACTGGATGAAGTCAACAGGGCCCATTATCTCAATGAAACAACCCATTTTGGCAACCCCAGTGAATAGCAATAGCTGGAAAATTCTGGTTTTGATCACTTGCAAAGACATGCAAAGGCATGGAAAGAAACCATAAGAAAGTTCCAGCTGTCCTGGAGTTGATGTTCCCCATTCGTGAGCAGAAATACTAGCTAGACTGACCCTGTTGCTTGGCTTAGATATTTGTTTTATCTTACCAAAACAGGCAACCCATGGGACATTTTTGTCACATGAGCCATTTTTCTCCTTCCATTAAGTGTATTTCTATATAACTTAACAGTTCTCTGAGAGAATTGCAGGATTTAGTCCCATTTCTAAGGACTCCTCTTCAATCCTGATAACATAGCATCACTCACAAAGTAGTATTTGATAATATCACCATTTAATTGTTTCATGATTATTTTTCATTTTGCACTCTGCTGAGCTGTGCTGTTGAAACTCTACCTCAGGAATAGCTGCAACCCTCCTGTGTGTCCACAGAATGACATTCATGTCCATTCCCAGTGGCCCTAGGAAAAGTAATGAGCTTTCTCCCTAATGTGACACCAGAGAGGTGTTTTAATGCTCTGTCAGCATGATGTCTGTCCAAGACAGAAAAAGTTAAGTAGAAATTTCCAGGGGTTTCTAGAAGTATTCGTAAATAAGAAAACACTGATGGGGGAGGCACCTGATTTTTAAATGGCAGAAATTGTGCTAAATAAAATTAAATGTGCAAAAATATTAAAGAGCCTAATTTTTTGATGAATTGTACTGAAAATTGGCCTTTTCTGTCCTTTGAATCTTCAGTAGAGGCTGTATTGAGCAGTCTGCCAGCGGGAATAAAGAATGCTGATTCAAGATTTGTATTTCAAATACACTCTTCTCCAAATCCAAAAGTTCAGTCCCTGGACTGAAAAGAAAATTTCAGCCCAAAAGCCAACACATTCGCTTAATGGAGAAAATTAATAACTTTCCTACTTATAGCAAAATCAGGGAAAGGATGATCAGTATCAGCTTTCTTACTTAACTTGTTGTATTGGAGGTATTAGCCAACACAATTAGACAAGCAAAAAAAAAAATTAGAAGTCGGAAATTGGAAAGGAGGAGGCAAAATTATCATTATTCCAGAGACTACAAGTATACACTGAAGAGAGTCAGTTAAAAACTGAGACAGTGTAAGTATATATCAAAACTGGCAGCTTTAAGATACAACTATTTAGAAGATAACATGGATGTAAAAGACCCCATTTATAGTAGTACAAAAGTAATAAAATTCCTAAGATTATATTTAATTAATAACTTAAATGTGTATAACATATATGAATTCACCTGAAAACACTTTTGAGGATGAATGCTTTTTTAAGTGTAAAAAGGAGGTTAAATTATTTGCAGAGAGTAAAATGCTACTCTCTGCTCTTAATTTCAGTAACATAGGAGCATGAAAAAGTCCAATGGAACAGAGTAGAAAGTTCTGAATGAGTCCCTAATTCATAAGGGATTTAAGACTATGATAAAGATCGCATCTCATACAAGAGGAAGAAGAGGATGGAATAGTTAATAAGATTGAAACAGATTTTTTTCAAAGGAGAAAATAAGTAGGACCCAAGAGTGCTAGAATATCTCTCAATAAGTAATATATATGAATCACAATGCAGATGTAAAATATGAAACTACAAAAATACCAGAAGAAAGCATGCAAGAATTATTTTATAACCCTGAACCTTTCTAAAGGAACACAAAACCTAGAAGTCATTAAAAAAAAAAGAATTGACAGCATAAAGCTAAACTATGCATCAAAGAAAAACTATAAGCAAAGACAAATGATAATCTGGGAAAAATAGTGTGACTTGTCAAAGCTACTTCCCCTAATTCATAAAGAACCAATACAAATTGATAAGAAAAAGATCAATAACCTGATAGAAAAATGGGAAAAGGACACAAACAGGGAATTCAGAGAAAGAAAAATACAAATGGCTCAGACATGTAAAAGAAGCTCAAATTAACTCATGGGAGAAACGTATATTAAAACTGCAATGATACCATTGTTCAACTGTCAGACCAGAAAGTAATCCCAAAGTGTGACAATGCACTTTGTTCCCTGGGAATGGGTCCACAAGCAGTCTCAAAGATTGTTGGTCAGAGTGTAAAGTAGTTTCATTGCTACGAAGGAAAATCCCACGTTCTCAAAATTACAAATGTTCATCTCTTTCCACCTATAGACTTCTCTGATGGCAATATACACTACCAATATCCTTGCAAGGCTGGGAACTGACGTGTAGAAAAGACTTTTTATTACAGTGTTGTTTCTAAGAACAAAGGACTGGGAACTATTTAAATTTCATTAAATGGCAGGGAAATGTATTATGGTACACTAATATATTCATTTATAATCATATTAACTACATTAGAAAATGAGGAGCATCTTTACATAGCAATAAAGGGCTCTAGAATATATTATTGTGTGGAGAAAAAGTCAAGTGCCAAAATAATAATGAATGCAATGGCTTGTCATTTGTTTAAAAGTATGGAGAAAAATATCTATGTTCGTTTATATACACGTACAACTTTTCTGGAAGGACAAACAAAACATCTAACAGTCATGACCTGCTGTGGCGTAATGGGAAATGGGAGGATGGCATCTTTTCACAGCTTTTGATATTTGCGCCCTGGAAATTACCCACCCCAAATTAAAATGCTAATTTTAAAAAACTGTTTAACCTCTTGGGAAATAAACTAGCAGTGAAGAAGAAAGAGCTGGAGATTTTTAATTTTTTTATATGTAACCATTCTGATGTTTTTACATTTTTTGCAATATATATGCATAAGTAAATGTGCATTTATAATTAAAGGGAACAGACAGAAGAAAAAATATTTTTTAAATAAAAAAATTTTATTTGGTATCTCATTAAAGAGATACCTTTTTTTTAAAACTAAAACATAGGTTTGCTTTATAAGGTGTCGGTTTTTGTGACTGGTAAGAACACCTTATGGAGAAATATCTTGAATTTTTTGTTTTGTACATAAAATGACTCAGAAACGACAACAGAAACAGAATTCATAGACAAATAACAGAAATAAGGGGATAGCTATGGCAAGAGAATAACCATTTCTGAGAAAAAAATAAAATCTTATGGTTCTAGCTTGTCTGGACTTGCCCTTTGCCGATATTTAGGTCTTGACTTAGACGAGATATTTAGATCCGGTTTGAGGAAGTTGTGGCTGAAGAGGCACATGACGCACTTTTGACAAGTAAGCAGGGTCACAGGGCCTTCAAGGAAGAGGGACACACAGCAGTGGCGTTGAAATATCTGAGGGAATAGCCCATCTCATGAGATGGAAAAATGACACGCAGCTGGGAGGGGCGGGGCCCGGAGGCCTGGTGGTGGCATTGCTGTCATTGCATAGTTATCGTTCAACTTGTTCCAGAAGGTAGAAATCTCTTGTGTGCGCCCTGTTGCTGTAGCTGAACAAAAGCAGAATCACGTAGGGCTGTTTTCTGTGTTTCATTAGGAAATTTAGGCAACAACTTTGTGGTGACTGGAAACAATAGTGACAGCAATAGAAAAGGTAAGAGTAATAGAAATCGTGTGCACACAGACGCAGAGAGGGAGAAGTACCAGGTTGGAAGGCTACGTGAATATCCATCAAATAGAACCTCAGAATCGTGATCACTGGCTGGGCTCAGGGAGGTGTTGGGTCGTCAGGTGTTGGACCGGGTTTACATCGTTGTGATGGCCATTTCTTGTTTCTTTGAATTTTTTTTCAAATAAAAAGGTTTGAGACTATTAGGTTGAAAGAGAGGGGAGCAGAGTTCCAAAACCAGAGATATGTTCAAAAGAAGAAGTCCCAGGACACCCAGGTGACAGCAAGTGGGAAGGTTTGGGAGGAGGAGCAGACAGGATGGGTGGAGAAAAGTCTCATTAATGAGGAGAGCAAGTCCCAGCATTTCTCACCCTAAAGCTGGGGCCAGGCCGGCCCCCTAGCAGCAGCATTGCTTCTGGCAGCAGCACTTCTGCTGGCAACAGCCCTTCCCACAGCCGCACGAGCCACAAGAGCCACAGCCACAGGAGCGGCGGCAGCAGCAGACCACGGGGACACTGCAGCAGCCCCCACAGCAGCCACAGCAGCAGGGGCAGCAGCCGGAGCAGCAGCCGACCCGGTAGCATCTGCAGGTGGTGCAGCTGCCGCAGCCACCACCACAACCACCACCGCAGCCACCACAGCCAATGCAGCCACCACTGCAGCCACCACTGCAGCCGCCACCGCAGCCACCACCGCAGCCACCACAGCTTCCACAGCCACAGCACCCCATGGTGTCAGTAGAGAGGACTCAGGAGAGGTGAGGACGGATGTTCAGGAGGTGAGGGAGGTCTGATGCCACCTTCTGCTGGGGGAGGCCCTTAAATACCATCTTGAGGAGGATGGTGATGGAGTGACCCAGGACACATGACAAATGGCTTCTTCCTTGTTAGTATTTATCCCAGTATCCAGAAGAGTATTTAGAATTCTTTCTCATTTCTATCCTTACTGGAAACATTTGGCTTAATAAAAGAGCTGACCTTCAGAAGGAAATTTTCTAAATTTTTAAAATCCTATTTACATGTTAAGAACCAGGCCTCATAGACTTAAAAAACTCAGAAGATGTGACATACAAGAAAGGAGTATATGAATGCCTTCTGACTCAGTAGAGTATGAGGCGAAGAAAAGACAGAAAAATCGAAATAGAAGGAATAATTTGACATGTATCTTATCCTGGGATGGCCTGTTCAACTTGAAAGAGTGACCCCCAGATCCCGTGTGGAGTAGGAGAGACCCCAAATGTCTCCTTGCACTGTGGAGGCACAGAGAGGCGAGCTGATGATGTTGGCTGGGGAGGTTGCCAAGGGTCACTGTGGCAGGAGTAAAATGATCCAGGACTTAAGGATGTCAGGCCAGACAACCAGGACTAGGATCAAGTGGGAGACATAGCCCATCTTCCATGCTATTGGCAGCACCAGAGAGAGCCAAGTTGGGACTGTGTCATCAAAGAAGGACCACTGAGTCTTCACTGGGGCCACAGAACAAGTTATACCATTATGTGGGCCACTTAAATTTACTCCATTATCATAACCACAAATTATACCTAAATCTCCCTGTTGTCTTATAAATCTATACCATGGATGGGCAGGTTGACTGTGTTAAGGGTCACCAAAATAGAATTAAAGAAATTATGAAAATAATTTGTATAACTGAAATATTTATGTCATATCCCAACTAGGTTTTCCTTTTAGCCATCTCTTTGGTTTCTCCCACTACAGTTCTAAACTTAAGCCTTAATTCACATTACAGGGAAATCTCCAGAAAAAGTGCTAGATGTTTGATTATTTTCCAAAGATAAGTAAGACTGTCTATGCCTTCAAAATATTGAATGAAGAAGAAAAAATATTTCTCTACAGAGGGATACTGGAATAACACTTGTCTATCACAGAAAGAGCCTTTTTTGGGGGGGAGGTGGGAGGGAGGAAGATTGGCCCTGAGCCAACATCTGTTGCCAATCTTCCTCTTTTTTTTCCTCCCCAAAGTGCTAGTACATAGTTGTATATCCTAGTTGTAGATCAATGTAGTTCTTTTATGTGCGATGCCACCACCAGTGAACCTTGGGCCACTGAAGCGGATGGAGCACACAAACTTAACCACTCATCCACAGGGCCAGCCCCTAGAGAGAGCCTTTTATCTTTTTTTAGTGATACATAAATGAGTAATGTTTCTTATAATCAGTGACATCTTGGGTTGAATGAAATATACAAATTTTAAATGGTTAATATGTTTAAAGAAATAAAAGAAGGTAATGTAAATATGACAAAGGAACACAAAGTTATCAATAATTACCAAACAGGCACCAGGCCAGTGGTGCAGTGGTTGGGTTCATGTGCTCTGCTTCAGCAGCCCAGGGCTTGCAGGTTCCGATCCCAGGTGCGGACCTACGCACCACTCATCAAGCCGTGCTGTGGTGGTGTCCCACATACAAAATGGAGGAAGATTAGCACAGATGTTGGCTCAGTGGCACTCTTCCTCAAGCAAAAAGAGGAAGATTGGCAACAGATGTTAGCTCAGGGCCAATCTTCCTCACCAAAAATAAATAAATAAATGAAAATAATTACCAAACAAATTTGCAAAGGAACCAAATTTCTAGAACTTCTAGAAATGAAAAATGAAATAATTGAATTTAAAAACTCAATAGAAAGATTAAACAGATTATTAGACACAGTTGAAGAGAAAACCAGTGACAGAAAACAGCTTAATAAATTACTCAGAATTCAGCACAGAGTGGCATAGAGATTAAAATTATGAAAGATAAGAAGACACAGATGAAAGAAAGATTTATCACAGTGGTTCCCAAGCAGATGTATAACTGCTTATCTTAGGGGGTTTTCGAAATGTATGAAGGCATTTCATCACAATGACACAGTGTCTGGGAGCTAGGAATGTAAAATGTCCCATAATGCAAGGAAGAGTCCCACACAATAAAGAATTTTCCCATCCAGATTTACAACAGTGTTTCTGTTGAGAAACATTAGCTTAACAAATGTCTAATTGAAGTTGAAGAAGATAATACAGAGAATAGAGAAGACATACTATTCAAAAATAATGGTTGGTAATTTTCCATGGTGATATAAGACACCGATCCTCAAATTCAGATATTTCGACAAATACCAATTGGATAAAAATCAAAGAAATTCAAACTACATACATTGTAGTGAAACCGAAGAACAAAAAAGAAAAATAAAATCTAAAAATAGCCAGACAAAAAGGAAAATTAGCTGCAAAGAAATGATCATTAAACCAAAGGCAGATGTCTAAACACAATGGAAGTCAGAAGACAGTAGAATATAAATGTCAACCTAGAAGTGTATCCAAAAGAAACTCTCTTTCAAGAATTCTTGGAAAATGAAAATATTTTCGGACAAAAAAATGGAATGTTTATCACTGACAGATCCTCCCTAAAGGAACTTCCATGGAAGGATGTGGTTCAGGAAGAAGGAAATGATCTCAGAAGGAAGGTCTGAGATGCTGAGGAAGGGGTTGAGTAAAGGGAAAGGTGACCAGGTGGGTGAGCTAAACAGTCAATGACCGTATAACACAACAACTTCTCATCCACGGGATGAAAAATGCAGCCCCAAAATAGTGACAACCACAGCATTGAGGTTGGACAATGACCTGAGTTAAAGCATTCTAAAGTCTTTGAATTACTTGGGAGAAGAACAAACACATCATCTAACTTCAAACTTCGATAGCTAAACATATTTGTTGTTATAATTACTCAAGTGGCACCTAAAAAACTA
Organism: Equus caballus; assembly: GCF_041296265.1. Taxonomy (NCBI): domain Eukaryota; kingdom Metazoa; phylum Chordata; class Mammalia; order Perissodactyla; family Equidae; genus Equus; species Equus caballus. Next base: position 15,846,134 of record NC_091689.1, on the reverse strand, counting down.
GAATTATAATTCATAACTTCCAAACTAGAAGAGAGGTAAAAAAAAGAATGAGAAAAACAATGACAGCAACCACCAATACTTAGTCTAAAAAAAGGCAAAAATGGGAAAACAAGGTAACATATCAGAAAAGCAAGAAAATAAAAGTAAAAATGGTAACTATGAATGCAAATATATCAATATTTATAATAAATGAAGTGAATGTTCTTTTCAAGTATATATAGAACATTTACAGAGGTTGATTTTATCCAAGACACAAAACGAGTCTCGAAATTTTTCAAAACTTCAGTATTATATAAGCTATACATCTTGATCATAATGCAATTGTTAGAAACAATAACAAAAAATAATTATCAAATCCATATTTTTAGAAATATAGAAACATTTCTAGATAATTCATTTATCAAAAAATAAAAATTAGAAAGTTCAAGGATAATAAAATTATTATGTGAGACAATTTGTGTGATGTAAATACAGCAGTCCTCGGGGGAAAATTTATAGATCTAAAATCTGTATGTTGGATGAGAAGAAAGGCTAATTATTGTTAAACTACTCATTCGATTTAACAAATTAGAAAAAATTAATAATCCAGGTAAAATAGGAAAGAAACACTAAGGCTAAAAGCAGAAATTACTGAAAAATAAAGCAAATATACAGTGAAAAGAATTATCTAAGCCAAAAGTAGATTTCTTCAAAGATATTAAGAAAATTTATAATCGTCCAGAAAATTGGTCACAAAAAAAGAGAAAAAAGGGCATCACGCCCCCTCCACATAGTACTATGAGTTTTAAGATATATATAACTCCAGATGCAGTGGGGATCAAAGCATGCGAATATTATGAACTAAGTTATACCAATAAATTTGAAAATAGACAAAACGGACATAGGAAAATATAACTTACTAAAACTGACTCGAAGAAACAGAAAGCATGAATTGGTCTTTAACAATTAAAGAAATCAAATTAGGAGTTTAAAATCTTCCCACCCAAAAAAGAAGAGAAAAAACAGACCCAGACAGTTTGACAAGCAAATTCTACCCAACAGTCAAGGAACAGCTCATTTGAATCTTTCACAAAGTCTACCAGATAGTAGTTAAAAAAAGAAAGAGCAGTCCCCAGCTCTTTCCATGAGTCTGTTATAATTTGACAGTGAAATTTGGCAAGAGAAGTATAAGAAAGAAAAACATCTATGTCAATTCTACACATGCACATAAAAATTAGCTAAGGAAGATTGTATAATTAGACTGCACCCTCAAAAGGATATTTCCTCTTTTATTCTCATTTGGCAGACAAAGGAAGCTTTATTTTGAACATCACTGTGAATCTTCTTCTTCTTCTTTTTTGCCCCTATTAATCCCCACAGGTTTACCTGGAATTAAAAAAAAAAAAAAGTGGTGATACAATTACCTCCTAATGGCGTTTTGTGGCTTCTCCCAAATTTAACAGAGTTGAATTAAAAAGGAGCAAATCCTTTCAGAGCAGCAAGATGTCCCTGTGAGGAAGAGCGATAGACAGGGTTCAGCTTTGCTCTGCTGTCAGAACTCATTATTAAGGAAGCAAAAAGGAATTGAGCCGTTGTTGAAAGATAACTGTCTTGAAATAAACTTCTGATAATCCAGTGGGATTGCTGCTGTCGATTTAGCATATTTCTAAACTTCCTTGAAGGTGGAAAATGAGAAAAATGCATAATGTTTCAAAGACAAATTGATATACCTGGACCTCCACAGAAAAAATTAATACAGCTATAGATAATACCTGAAAATATGACTTGATCAGTTTGACACCAAAATTAGGACCTTCGAAAGAATCTGACAGATTATGGACTGTGTTTAAAGGTTTTTTGGGTTTCTTTCAGTAGATAACATATTTCAAATAATCTTATATTTATTAATTACCTAACTGTGTTTTTCCCCCAACTATCACATCTAAACAGATAATGCTAATTTACAGAGTAACAATGATTCAGAGGTAAATTTATCTGATCAATTCCTGGCAGCCTGGAACACTAATTATGCAATAATATCCAGACATTCTTCTGAGATTTTTGTGTCTGCCTTGTCAGTTCTCACACCTGTTAATTACAGATGAGTTGAGGGACATGCGGTCTGTCCCTGACCATGACTGGGAAAAAGTAATGGTGGCAGATAGCAAATATCCCTGAGCACTTGGGGTGTATTTGGAGCCAGACACTCTCTTCCCAACAACTTGAGTGGTAAATCTCTCATCCGCATTTTGCAGATGAATGGAAGGAGATCCAGAAGGGAGAAGGGAGGTAACATGTCCCAGGTCCCACAGTTAGCGATGGAGCCAGGAGCCTGTCCAACTGCAAGGCCCATGATCTTTCACTCTTCTATGCTATATGTGGTAAACACCCATAAAAATATGTAAAAAAAAGTGTGCAAGCCAAAGAGCAGAATGTCAGCATTGACAAGTAGAATTAACCAGCTCATTCCATGTTGATGTATTTTAGGAAAACAAAGTTTGGGATAACAGACATTTAAGTAAAAAGGAATAGGTTGGACATAATGTTTACTGGCTGAAGCCACCAAGAATGGGACACAAACCGTGGGACCACTCACCCACAATGAATTTTAGGTGCTGGAAAACTAAGCTATGTTTCCACCTACACCGTATTTCCCAGTCCTCCGTTTTCAGCTACATGTCACCTCTGATACTTAAACAAATCTAACCACAGATAAACGGAATAAGCAGCCTGTAAGTGAGTTATTATTTCTGGACAGAATTCAATCGCAGGTCTATAGACAAGATTTGTTTCGTGTTGCTTGTAGTCATCTGCAAGGTGCCGATCTGTGAAATAGCCCACCTGGCAATGAAAGGCTAGAACAGGTAACCGAGAAGAACATGTTCTAGAGTCTAGCCAATATCTAGTTCTCTACTGATGCACAAATTCTTCCCTACATAGCAAAACACCTCATATTCAAGTGAAAAGTAGAAAAGCAGGATAAAAGTGACAACATTCTGACCCGCCCATTCCGTATCCCTTTCCTCCTCAGAGGCTGAAGACATCACCTGGAAGGAATGGCCTCCAGGTGCTATCTGCACTGGGTGGGAGGTTGCACTGGGAGTCATTTCTAAATCTGTGGTTCTAGGACTTTAAGCCACTGAGCACAGAATTCAAAAGAAATTCTGAATTAGTTTTCTTCGATTCTATCAGTCTGGGGAAAATCTTGGTTCAAGCTTTATTCCCCAGCTACCTATATTTCCAGAAGGAACTGGCTCCGAGAATCAAGTTTTTGTGTGACTTTACAAAAGAAGCTGGCTTCAGCAGGGAGTATGCTTCAGTGTCTAGACTATGCCCTGACACTTTGGCAGTGGAGGGAGGTGGCTCAGAGGGACTGAGAAGCTGGGCAACCACAGAGACTGGTAGCAGGAGAAGCAGAAATCAGAACTGGTAAAGGAAGAAAGGAATAAGAACAGGCAGAAGTAAGAGAAGGTAGCTAGTTCCATTTACCAACGTCCTGTCTTCCTCGATGATGGAAGAGGGATGGTTTGATACTGTGTTTTGATGGAGCTGCAGGGGGAGTTGTTCTGCATGTGCACCTTCTTCAGAAGGCACAGACAAGTGGTCCAGACATCAGACTTTCCAGTCACCCTGCCCAGCTTCACATCCCTGCATACAGCATGACTCGGGAAAAGTTACTCAACATTTTTATACCTCAATTTTCTCACCTATAAAACTGGGACAAGAATGGTCTTACTTCATGGGATTGTTGTGAGGACTAAATGCATTAAGACACACAAGTAAAGTGCTTAAAAGAATGCCCAACACACAGGAAGGGCTCAATAAGTCTTGGCTAATATTACTATTAATAATTATTTCTCTAAATGTGAGATGTCCAGGCATACACGTTTTCTTGAGCTGCCCCAGTTTTGACGCAGAGATGATATTGTTAGCATTTTTCTGGGACAGTCCCAATTTCAAATATCTCATAGTACTGCCTAATTACACAACAGAGCACATGTTTGGGTTCTGGAAACTATGGTCATTGGAGTAATGGGAAAATTAGAGGTCTTGCGAAGAGACAGTCTGCGTGAGGTTGAAAATACTGAATTGCCCTGGAGGAGGTCCCATCTAAAGCAAGACCTCTTATTAATAATTAATTGAGTGCTTGATATGAACTAGGCATTCTTATAGGTCTTACAATTAGCTTATTTTTAATCAGAAGACTTAGAAAAATCACTTTCCATTTTTCTTTGTTTGCAGCAGAGAAACAGAAATGAAACAAGTCTCTTCACTTCCCATAGCATCAGCTTCTGCTCCATCTGATCCTGGCCAGGATTAGAACATAGAGTGTCTTTATCTAAATTCAGAGTTTTATTCCTGCTTAAACACTCAAGAGTAAATTAGAAATTTATTTTATTTGAAAGTGTATGAAATTCAACTAGATGCTTAAATTTCCATTTCAGGTATCCAATTTTGGGGACCTTGTCCCCAACTCCCAATCTGTAACGTTATAGTCAGAGTTTATTCTGGAGACATTGGAAGAAATGGTGGGTTATGAAGAGGGGTGTAAAGCATTGTTGCCAAGGTAATGTGGGCATTTTTGGCGATGAGAATCAAATGGTTTGCAAATTTCTTGTCACTAGCTTAGCTCTTCTAGAGCTTCAGAATTGAAAAAATATGGGGGAATTTGACTGTGTCCTCTCCACAGACACTATTATTCGAGGTATTGCATTGAGTTTCTCTCCCACAGGCAAGGTGACTCAGAAAGATGAGAGATGAATCTTGAGAGGTAAGGGGAGGCTAAAATTACCCAAAGCGGATTCTTAGAGTATTGGAGGGGGGACAGCCCACACTCTGTCCCCTTTTATTATGCACAAAATGAGAACTTGGGGCAACACTGTCATTTCTTTTTGAATCCTTCATGAACATCATTTCCCTATCCTATCTTTCAGAACAATTATAAGGACAACCAATCTCATCTAAGAATGTGTGTGGGCTTCAGGGCCATTATATAAAATCCACAGTGCTGACTGGCAAATGCCATCCCTGTGAGTTACACCCACGTAGAAAGAGAAGAATGCTGGCCTGGAGCCACCTGCAAAGGTCTTGGAGGAGGTGGTCCACGAACAGGTTGTAAGTGATGTAACAGGAATAATGAGGTAGCACATTAATAAGTGCAATAAAGGGAGACAGATGTCTGAATCCTAATCCTAAGGGATCAAACCACTTTGGAGATCCTGGACAGGGAGACATTATCAAAGAAAATGATAAGGGGGAAATGCAACCACTTTAGAGAAATTAAGGCAAATGTCACAAAGAAAAGGGCAAGTGTGTGGACTCTTAAAAATTCAACCCAATTAGATGTGCCAGGAAGAAAGCTGTGATGTTGGAAAAGCCCTAGGGCATGAGATTACAATAAGAAGCTAGTGAAATAGAAGGAATGTAGCTGGTCTTCTGGTCACTAACAAAACTAGATGGTGAGAAAATCCAGAAACTTAGCTTCTCAGAGAAATTGTTGATATAATAGTATAAAACAAGGAAAAATCTAATCTCTCCCAATGCCAAGGTGGAAGTTTCAGGAACCTGCGGTAGTGGAACTCTGACTTGTTCCTTCCTGTCTGCTGAGGGTTGCAGCATGTCACAGTGAGCTTCATTGCTCAATCAAGATTTGTGGCAGGTGTTATCCGATCTGCCCTGTCAACTGAAAAAGTAAATTGGCCAGTTGCTTTACTCACAAAACAAGTTTATTCGGGAATAGCCAAAGAATTGCAATTCAGGGTGTGCATGCTATGGACCATAGGCAAATCCAACAAACAAAGGAGAGGAATGTTATTTTACAGAGAAAAAGGAGGCAATTGGGAGGGGCTGTTTTGAACAAAAGTCCATTGGAGAAAAGCAAGAGTTCAAGGTGGTGATGGCTTCTCATTGGCTGACTTGCTGAGATAGTCTATTTCTATTTGGGATGCAATGCACATTTCTTCCTGTAACTGACAACTTCTTTCTCCTGGGGTCTGTAATTGACCTATAGTGGTACTGCATAGGAGCTCCCCCTTCTGGCTTCCTGGCTCCATTTTAAAAGAGTTTTGCCTTTATTGATTTTCACAACCCTATAGACAGGAACTTTGAGATTGTGGCTGATTGTGGCTGGCCTTGCTTGTGTTCTGGTTGGGCAGAGTACAGAGCTCCATGTTCACCTTGTTCATTCCATCTTTTGCTGGTTAACACTCTCCCGTTGGCTAAAGCCTCCTCTTCTCTCACTTTCAAGACCACATAGGTAAACCCAGACAAACAGTACTTAACTACTGGAAGAAGCAGCTGATGAAAGACATCTTTCTAGTTTTTGCTTTAGACATTGGTTTCACCAAATTACTTGACTGATGATGAATTGGGAGTCATGGTTCTGGAAGAATGCTCATTTTTTCGTAACTTATCAGTGTGCACCACTCTGAGAAAGCATCATTTACTCTTTTTATATAATCTTAAATACTTTATCAAAGCAAAGAAATCAAAGGAGATAGAAGGCCTTATGGGGTAAGGCAATGGTGTCCTCTCTTGCTGTGCTCCTCCTCAGCCCTAAATCTCTCTTAGGAGAACCTCTGTTAATGCTCTTAACAGTTTCTGCTCCTAGGTTTCACTTAAGAAATATTGCCCTATCTCTAGAGGATGCATTCAGACCCTTTTTTTCTGCTCTATCAATTTTCAACACTAGCCATTGATTTCTGGCTTTTACAGTTAAAGATTTAGTTAACTTAAATCACAGGTCCCTAATAGAGGCATATCACTGTTTTGAGTTCGCCTATTAATCATCTCTTGTTAAATAATTCGCTATCTCCTTTATGTCTTGTATCACTCACTTATACATTATCTTTTGCCTTCCCACCTTATAAAATGAGAATATTAGACTCCTCGTCATTCTTCCATCTATCCTTTCCTTTTACAGCTCTGAACTTCTGTTGTCTCTCCTTTTGTTTTCACAATATCTGGATTGATAACATTCTATTCCCTTCTATGACTATTGACAAGCCTTCAACAATTTGACCATCAAGCAATTCTAAAAGTTAAAAAGCAATAAGTAGTTGCATAATTATGATTATAGATACTATTCATTGGCCCAGCCAGGTGTACTGGGATTTTTACATTCTCTCGCACCATTTTTTTGTGTTCATCTCACTCATTCTTAAAAGTTTTCTGTTTCTTAGCAAGAAGATTAGTTCTGCTATCAACACGCCTGGGCTTTTTTGGCATCTGTATATTGTCTTGAACTTATGTATGTGGCTAGAATCCTTTGCAGAGGCTTTTGTAAATGGGGTCTCAGGGAACCGACTTTGTGTGTGTGTTACCAACTGCTGTAGCAAAGATATACAGGATTAGTGTCTTATTTGGCCAGCCCAGAAAATAAAGGTGCAAAGTAAAGAACTGTGTTTATGAGACTTCACCAGTTAGTTTTATTCATGTCACAACACGTTGGAAAATAAGGGATTTAACCCTTTTTGCATTCTGAGTAGGGAAAACTATTCATTCCAGAGGAGAGAAAATTTTTATATCAGAACAAAGAGGGCAATAGCAAAATAGTAATTTGCATGGAACTCTTATTTCTACTCCTCACTGGGTCTGTCATAGAGAAGTCCTTTACATGAGTCATATAATAATTAGACTGTCATTGATTTTTGTAGTTTGCCCCAGGTTGGAGAGGGGCTGCTACATTTACTCAAAATTATACACTATTAGGTGCAAGAATAAAGGGAAAGAATCTTTGAAGCAATCTCCAAAATTCTGTTAGTGGCCCCAGCAGCAGCCTAATCTGGAGGAAGAGAAAAGCAAGGGTCTTATCCCTTGTTGCATTCCTGGGCCCCAGAGACAGAGCCAGCGCTCACTCCAGATGTTCCTCTCTTCCATATGAACCTTCTCAGATGGGAATTAAGCTCCATGTCACTCAGAGCCTAATAGCTCCAACTGTGCCCAGTAGATGTCACTAGCAGTAAATAGTACAGGATCACTGGCCTAAGGAAAAGCATTTGAGGGTTTAAACTATTTGAAGAAGAGCTTCTGTAAATGTCCTTTGAACTGATTTCAAGAATGCATGCTCCATTTATTATCAGGTGGGGTAATACTCAACCATTTAATGAGACATCATTTTAGATGGCAACCTTAAGTCGTATTCCACATAGGTCCAACCTTTGGGAATAGCCAGCAGAGACAGAGGAAATAAACAAGACTGTGGAACAACTTGAAAAGAAGGAGAGAAAGGAACTGAGACTATCATGCCACAACCCAGCAGGGAGAGGACAGAGACTTCAGGCTTTGCGTCCTTATAGAACTGGATTCTAAACTCTGCAACCCTGGACAAACCATGTTCTCTCTCTGAATTTCTACTTTCTTACATGCCAAATGGAGACAATATCTACTTTGCAAACTTTTCAAAGGACTAGAAACAAGGCATGGAAAGCATATCGTATAAAGATCTGCCTAAGTAGAAATTAGGTAAAAAATGGCAACTACCAGCAGTGTCATTTTTATGTACTTGTTAATATTATGTGTTAGGAAGAATTGATTTGGTTCTGAGGGAGAATTGCACACTTGGAGTGCAAGCTGAGCACTCACAATCTCAGGAAATGTGGATAGACAGGTACAACCAGATTGAATTAGGTTGCCAGAAGTCATACTTATGGGGGTTATTCAAAGTAAACAGGCATTAGTAGATGATGGGTTGTATTTTACTACACAGGTCTTTCTAAGGGGTATGGAGGTGGAGAAAGTCTTATGTGGACTAAAAGATTTCGGATATTTGTGTGCATATATCTTTTAACCAGTGCCTTTTTGCAGCGCTAAACCGGGCAGCATGCAGACCTGACACTCGGGCAGTCCCTTTTTGGGAAAGCAATCGGGGCAGGGGTGCCAGAGTGTTCCTCAGCTTGGAGTAAGGCACATCCAAATCAGAAGAATCACTGAGTAGCAACTGAAAATTGCACATGGGACATTCTAGTACCACCTCCTGGAAGGGTACCCCAGGATCTCCATGTAAGAGGGAGAAAGCCCTAAAAAGTTGTAGTAAGCCTTACCTCCTACATTTGTGAATGGCCACAGTGGCATATACCTCACGAAGTTGTCTTTGGGGGAGCTGGGCCAATGGAAAGGATGAAATGCAGTGTTCCTCAGTCCGCTGCATCAAACTGTGACCACTCCATCTTGTTAAACATGCAGATTCTTGGGCTTCAAACCTGATCTATAAAATCAGAAGCTGTAGACATGAGACCAGGACATTTGTATTTTACCAAGTTCCCCAGTGAATCTGATGCTGAAAGCTATCCATTACAGTCTTGGTAAGTGACCTGTGTGAGAGGAGTGAAGGATGAGGCAGGCACGTAAATGAATCAGCTGCGACAGTCACCCAAACATTGGCATAAAGATGGAGTTGGAGGAGCGCCCATGTCTGAGTATTTGAGAGGAGGCAGGATTCCAAGCCCAGAAGCAACCCCTACCCAGCAGCTCTCAGAGCTGATGTAGAAGGTCAAACCAATAAGGGTGCCTATTACCAAGGAGTCCTCTGATGATTACTGAGAAGCTTAACCCTTCTCTATTACCCTAGACTCAGACCTCTCTGCCCATCCTTCTAAGAATGACAGTTTCTGGCTCAGTTCTGAGCAGATGGCCTTCCTGTCATTTCCCCCTGGCAGAAGCATCTGCTTTAGGCCTGGTGAAAATGGGTAAGAGTCTGGAGAAATACAGCCTAAGGGAGCCCCTGAACACTCCACAGGTCAATGATGAGTCCTTCATCCCTCCCGAGACCACCACTCTTTTCATCTGCCGAGACCAGGGTTTGGACCACAGGACACCTGCACACTTCCTGCTCATGAAGGCAAGTAACCAGTTGTCAGTTATAAAATGGGAAGAAGAAAAAGAGAGAAGGAGGAAAAACAAGAACTAAAACTATGAGTAGTAATTATGTGCCAGATACCGTGCCATGTTCTTTATATGCATGGATCTTATTTAATATTCACAGCATTCTGATGAAGCCTATATTGTGTTCCCCATTTTATAAAATGAGGCAATTGGGGCTCAGTAAATTTTCCATTCATTTAAAAAATATTTATTAAGCCTCTGCTAGACTCTTTTCTAGATACTGGGGATATTGTTTGCAATCAATAATTATACACTTGATCCTTGATGTCGTGGAGATTACACCCTAATGGAGAACTCAGCTATTAATCCAATAAGCACAATAATGAATGTAAAATCATCAACTAAGAAATAGGCTCTGTTTCAACCCCAGGACTGGGGTTTTTCCACACAGGTGTGATCAAAACATGGACAGCAATGGAGTTTAGGGCATTAGCATGATTACTGTAGAAAAAATAAGAGAAAGAAAGAAAGGAGAGGGCTGTAAAGATTGGAAGGAGAATAGAGGTATCCTGATGGAGCTGAAGAATGGTACAGTGGAAGTAGTTGATCAAGTAAGCAAGAAGAGATAGTTGTAGACAGGCCAGATGACTGAATTCCGTGTTAGAGGGAGAATGGAGGTATGGCCACAGGAATGGGTAGTTGAGGTAGAATGGAAAAAAGGTTCTTTGGAAATAAGAAGATTGAAGGACTGGAAAGACAAGATGACTTTCATGTGGATATTGAAGAACTGTAAGACAGTAGCAGGACTTGGTATGAAGAATTGATGCCAAAGAGTTTGATGACTGAGGAAAAGAGATCAGGAGGTCAGTAGATATCAGCAACTGGGAGAAAGCGGTCAAGTTAGATGAGTTTCAAAGAAGCAAACATTTTAATTTTCTCCCAAGAGATTGGGAATAATTGTCTGGGAGCAGCAATGAGGATCAAAGACAATACAATGACCACATGTACATGCCCAAAATCACAGCTAGAAAATGATGAAGCTGGTGTTTGAACTCAAGAACCTGAAAAATACTAGCAGCGTGATTGCTCTCCTTATTAACTGGGGGAAATAACTTCCATCTCCCTTCTCTCTCAAGATCATCTTCCTCCATTTCTATATTCTTACCTGATCCTGGCACCTTTTCTTATTCATCCCCTCCTCTCTCCAAGGAGGCTGTGGTCCTCTCTCCTCCCCATCAAGTGGGAGATTATATTTCTTCTATTAGGTTTATTTCTGATTTTCTCAAGCCAAATTCAGAGGGCAGGAGTGCCAAGGCGGGAAAAAAGATGAAAACAGGCAGTGAGTTTCAGCATCTCCAGAACAGCAGAAATAGAAATAGATACATGAAACGCACGGAAAAGAAAAGACGAGCTATTCAGTTCAAGTTCAACTTTGGAGTTGTGCAAACAATCCATGGTCAGACTGGACAGAAATATAATGGAAGAAAGAAGAGAGTGGGGTTCCAGGAGCACAGAAAATAGATGACCCCAGTAAGTCTCATTGATGAACCAGCGATAGTCATTTCATCAGTAAGTTACACACGAAAGGCCTAGAAAACTCCAGAAGCATCCCACATAGAAGAGCAACTCCCTACATTCAGTGAGGTAGAAGTAGATGGAAAGCAGTCACCTCAACTTAACCACTGGCAAATTTTTTCATTGTCATCATTGCTCTTTATTGATATAATTCAGTTTCTGATTGTCCTCGCCACCTACCCTATTTAAGTAAGAGCTTTGTTGATATAAATTGGACCAGGATTTACTTTACCTCAAAGAAGAGGACAACTCATCTAATAGGTCTCCCATTCCCAACATTCCTAAATGTCTTGATCATTTCAGCATCAACTTTAAGTCTAAAATCTCATCTAAGTATCATTAACTTAAAGTTCCACATTTCATCACCCAAATCATCTAAATCAGTCTGAGTGAGACTCAGGATATGATTCATTCTGGGGTCAAATTTCTCTCTATCTGTGAGCCTAAGAAACCAGAGAACAAGTTATCTGCTTACAAAATGCAGTATCCAGACATAGGGCAGACATTCCCATTCCAAAGGCTAGAAATTGGAATTAAAAGGGGGGGGGGGGCGGTAATAGGTCCCAAGCAAGTCTTAAAAACTAGCAGGGCAAGTTCCATTAGATTTCAAGCCCTGAGAATAATTTTCTGTCCTCTCAGCGTGATGGGATGGCAGCCCCGCCCTCTCAGCACAAGGAAGTCCCATCAACTCAAGCTTTTGCATCCATGCCTCTGCCCTCAGTGTCATTTTTCCTTCATTTCATACTGTCTCTGGCGCTTTTAGTCCAAGCTGGTGGTGTTTCTGCGGGTACAAAATTCTCAACAAATTTGTCAGTCTCCCATGCAATTCACAGAGGTCTAAACCATCATAAAAGAGAGTTCTCCATGGAACTTTCCTTGATAACACCGTATCTAGTCTTGGCTTCTGCTGAGATGGTTGATTGGCCCCATTAGCCACACACTAATCTTTAGCGAATGATTGTCCAGCCACACCCTTGGCCCTGCTTCTAAAGCACATTATCTGGGTAGGCTGAGAATCTTTCAAATCATGAAGTGCTGATTACTTTTTGCTTTGCAGTTCCTTCCTCAATTTATCTCTTTCCTCTCACATTTTACTATAAGCAGCAAGGAGAAGCTGGGCTGTACCTTCCACGCTGTTTGGAAATCTCCAAGCAAAATATCCAAGTTCATTGCTGACAAGTACTACTTTCCTCCCAATAATAGAACATAATTCAACCGTCTTCTCTGCTGTTTCACAACAAAAATCACCTTTCCTCCAGCATCCAATAGCATCTCCCTCGTTTCCATAGAGACCTCACCAGAAGGACCTTTACCATTCATATTTCTAGCCTCATTCTGCTCATGATGATATATGATTCTCTAGGACAATAGAAGATTTCTCTATAGCTCTTCTCCCTGCTTTCAGAGCCTTCACCAGAATTTGTTTTAATGACCCTATCTCTCCCAGCAATATTCTCAAGGCAGTCTAAGGTTTTTCTATCAAGTACTTCAGGACTCTTCCAGTTTCTACTCATTCATTCTCTAGTTCCAAAGCCTCTTCCACATTTTTAGATATTTGTCATAGCTGCAGCTCACTTCCCAATACCAAAATTGGCATCAACAATCCATTAATCCTTGTGGTTAGCCGGGTGAAGGGGAAACATGTCATTGAAATGAATCCTTAGTCCTAGCTCATCGCATCCAAATAGCAAGATGAGTGATGTGACTGTTGAAAGTGAACCAGGAGAAAGTCTGTCCAATCACCACTAAAACTGATGAGCTACATGGTCTGTGTGTGTTAACCAATACCGCCGGTTAGAAAGGGCAGGGCAAAGTTCAGATGGAAAACGTTGACATGGAATGCTGATTTAAGTAATCTGAATAAAAAGAATACTTCGAATACTGAGTCACGATGAGCTGGAATATGGAGATCATTTCCTTGAAATTCTTTAAAAAGTATGTACAGTAAATGTTCACTAATTTAGACTATTTAGAGAAGACTCCAAATGAATTAACAAAACTTCTGAATAAAGTGTGTGTGTGGACAGTATGTATTTTAAGCAGAACCCAAATAAACTGACCAAGGGTTCCCTAGAGTGGGACAGTGTAAAGACTGATTAAAAGGCAGATAAGTATGATTTATGATTTTTCTTATGTAGGTTAGTATTTATAAAGAGCTTTCAGACAATGTAATTCCTTAAAGAAACGGTTTTCCTTGTAACCTTACTTAAACTGTGAATTTACGCTTTCAATCTCTCCTTATTCTCTTAAAATAACCTTGAAATTAATTGCACATTTCGTACCGATGATCAACAATCCAAATTTGCTGGGTCTGACATTATGAGCTTTTACTTTATCAGCAGTTCCTTGGTCCTTGTGATTTCCTGCGTCTCTGGGGCTAGACCAGATTCTCAAAGAAAGGCCTAAGAAAGATGCTGGTATTTATTGTGTTAGGCATGGCCCTGAGTCCACTCCAATGACCTCATTTACTCCTCACAAACAATAAAGTAGATAATTTTTATCTTCTTTTAATCAGTGGGACTCAGAGAGTCTAAGGAACTTGGGTAAGGTCAGCCAGCTATGATTAAGTACAACAGAAAAAATATATATATATATATATACATATCTGATGGCCCACATCACAGTAATAGCTGGGATATTTATTAAATGCCCACCCACTCTTGACAGCTCTGCAAAGAGCCAGGGTGGGACCCCAGGCTCCAGGACTCCCCAGCAAGATAACACTAGGATAGACCACCATTCTGAAACAGAAGTGCACTGCTTTCAATGAACCCAGCTTCCTTGAGAAGGCTAGAAATTTGCATTTAAACATAATTAGGAGCAAATCAGAGCATTTGGTAACATTTTAACTGATTTTCCAATGACCTTTGACGCAACGGGTTAAAAATTAACTAAATTACTCCTGCTTGAAATGTTAAAAATCATGCCACAGGGATAACCTGGGGTTGTAAATTCAGTATTGCTCTTTTTTTACAGTTAAATTCCACCATTAATTTTAAAAAGAGAAAAATGCCTTGGAATTAGAAAAAGAGCTCTCAGAAGGGCTGTTTTCATCTTTCCTGTTGAGTTCTTTGCTCCCTTCAATCTCAGCAGAGACCACCTAATCAAGGAATATTGTACTCCTTATGTTTTCAAAGTTCTTCCTAGGGAGCCATTAGCGTTCACAGGCCGCAAGGAAAGCCATTCAATTCAGTGGAGCTGTGTAGGCAGAATACTAACAGATAAAATAAAAACATCCCATCTTATTGCAATAAACGAAGAAGCCAGCAGGGGGCAGACTTGGGTCCCACCCTAATTGAGTAGTCAAAATCGCACATTCAAGAGAATTTATTGTAGCTATTTTCTCCATGTGATTTCTTGTATGTGAGTCTTTTCACTGTGGTGGTAATGGATTCCCTAATCTAGCCAGACCAACCAATCCATCCATTTTGAGTTCAGCTTTCTGCTTTTACAAACTGGCTGCCATCTCTAGGAGTAGAATCAGAAGTTATTTCCAACATAAAAACCTGAAGCCATGGTCTCTTTGGAACGGAAGTGCCTGGCCTCAGAAATGGTGACTGATATTTCATCCACACCCAGACCTGAGACATGAATTCAGATGGTGGATTTGAGACTTCCTGGCTACAACTTGTATTAGAAACTGTATGCTTCTACTCTGCATTTTATTATTCGTATCCCAAGAACTACTACTCTCTAAAAAAACACTTTCAAAAACTGCAATGAGACAGACAGTGAGATATTACAAATTGTTATAAAGCATGCAATTATTTATTACTCTCCAGGGAATTATTTCTAGTGAATAAAAATCTTCCCTGGCTCTTCCCCTTCATCAGGACCGATCCGTATAAACAACATCTCAATCCTTAAGCTCACTTAAAACCTCATTGCCCCATGTTCTAGAACCTACCTGCGGCTTAAGCGGTTTATACTCCAAAAGGAACCAGAGCAGTGGTGGCAAATGCCAACACTGTCTGCAAAGCTGGTACTTGCCCAGTCCATTGCCATGGAAGCTGGATGTGGATTCTCCAGGTGGAGGCAGAACTCTAACCCATGTTAAGCACCTGCAGCCGTGACAGACACTATACCAGGGAGTTTCATCACAATTACACTTGTGTGATGGGCGTTACAATCTACCTGCGCAGGTGATGAAAACTGAGGCCCCAACACATGAAGAAACTTGTCCAGGGTCATGTGATGTGAAAGGGTGGATTAGAGATTTGGATTCGCTCAGCTATCAAGCCCAAGTTCTTCCCGCTAGAAAATCCTCTTTTCATTTTTCCAAAACTGCTTTAAGAGTAACCTCCATATTCTTGAGACTCAAATGCTGGCCTGTAGTTCCCACTCGAGAGAACAGCTTTAAATAAACAAAACACTTGGAAAACATCTCGTTGTTATTATTTGAATTCTTCTGCTTAGAAAACCTTATTCGGCCCAATCACTGTACTTTCAACAAGCATTTTTCCAGGAGACCTTTGATGTATAAGACACTGTACTAAACTAGGTGACAAAGATGAATCCCTGCTCCCAAGGAGCTCCCAGGCTAAGGAGAAGCTGTGCCTGTCAAGACTTCAGTACCTTTCACAGCCATCAGTTGCACAGATTGTATAGCTTATGCTTCCTGACTGGCATTGTCCTAACACGTACTAATGCATGTAATCCTCACAACGCGAGCTGGGTATTATCATCCCATTTTACAGATGAGAAAGCCGAGGACAAAGAGGTCCAGTAACTTGCCAAAGATCACATGCTTGTGAGTAACAGAGGATTTGGACCTGATTGACACCAGAGCCCTGCCCTTGACTGCTGTGCCAGAAGCTCTTGCCAGGGCTGTAATTAAATGAGGCATAGAGTAAGGAGGGAGAGGTGCTGGATTGGGTCAGGAAGCTTCAGAGAAGAAACAATCAATGACTGAGTGAGTGAGATTTCTCCTGGAGCTGTTGATTGTCTTTCTAAAGGGTATCCTTGTCTTCCCTTGAGTCGGCCAACTTAAGGCCTATCATCCTGAACATAAGCTCCCCCTCTTTAGTATGAGCAACATAACTGGGAAAAAATAGGAGTGGAGGGGTGTAGAGGAGGCTTGCTATCAACTCAAAAAAATACTCCTAAGTGTTGGTTCATTTTCATCCATGACGTGATGTTGTCTAGATATCATGTAACTCTTCTTCTGAAGATAGGTCTTAAAAACAAATCAAGTGACCTGGATGGATGACAGTTCAAATTAACTGAGGCCTCTTATGCTAAATCAATATTCACTTTGACTTTGATAATTAGAAAAAGTCAGGATTCCATCTGCTGTATAAATCTTTACTCTCCAAAGGCTATTTTAGTCACCATTTCTAAATACTCATTAAAATGAATTTCTAATTCATCAGTAGCTACAAGTGAATAGGCTCATGATGGAGGGCATGACGCTGGTGTTTGCTTAGCAATGAAGTCTGTTGGAAACTCTCTTTCCTATCTCAGTTCCACCAATCTTATCTTCTGCCCAAGATTTCTGCCTCAGGAAAAATTCGCTGATTTTTTTCTACTATAAAAGATTAAAGGAGAGCGTGGTTGACTTACCTAAGCATGGTAAGAGTACTTTTTCATCAGTGATCACACCATTCTAGCTGAGATAAAACTTAATACCTTACCACAATGTTTGCAACTAATCGGTAGTTTTCTCTTTAGACCAAGAAATTGAAAGAAAAGACTCAAATTCCTGTGTTTTGATCTGTGATATATTTTCACTGTCACAATGATGTTTTTCATTTTTAAGACTGAAGACAAAATGAGCATGGGGAAGAGAATGCATGTTTTATGAAAAGAAATCAGTTGCATGGATGACCAATCCTTCTTACTTGCTTTTCGCTTTTGTCTGCAACAGTTTAACCATCCATGAACTGTTGACGATCATCACCAGGACATTCCTGAACATCATCAGAGCCATTTGTCGTACCTTATTTAGCAGGACTAAATAAAATATGAGCCTCAGCGTGGTAAGTTAACTAACATGCTTATCGCAGATTTAAGTCTCATTAAAACCAATCTCTAAAGCCTTGGTTAGGAGTAAAATATCAGCACATCTTACAATCTCAAATGGGAACATATGGGCTTTAATGATTTTCACGTATATGACATGTAAAAAATATAAACTCCTTAGCTGCAACAAAAATGAGTGGGTGCCAAACAACCTTACTTTAATTTTTCAGTTGTACAAAAACAATACTCCAGGACTTCATTGCTTATTATCGTTAACCTAAGATAAAGTTATCCCTAGATATGAGTACATCTTAGAGGATAATATAAGATTTGGAGGGGAAAAGTTACTAAAAAAGCACGTGAAACATCCTCTGAAGATTTTCCCCTCTTTATTTATAGATATTAAGGCCGTTTTTAACTATTAGGTCATAGGATTTAATCCCAAGAAGCTCATTGGTGAGTGGTTCTCAAAGTGTATGCAGTCCTTGGACCAATGCATCAGCATCATCTGGGAAACTGTTAGAAACATAAATCCTCAGGTCCCATCCCAGATCTATGGAATCTGTAGGTCCGTTTTTTAACAAGCCCTCCAGGTGAATCTGATAAGTGTGAAAATTCAAGAACCACTGCTTTAAGCCATTGAATAATAGCAAGATCAGACAAAGAACTGTACCAGCTCACTTTCTTTAGGGAAAAAAATGTCACTAACATCAGTTTTACAGGCTGGTAATTCAGCAAATGAGGCATAACAATTTTATCTCCCTTTGCCTCCCTTGCCCAGCCAGTGTGCACATTTCCCCCACCCCACACGAAGGAATCTCTGCCATCTAAACCAAGCCACCATTTTTCCTCACAATAAACACAAGGACATGCCAATCTTGAATGCCGTTAGGTACAAACCGGTTTAGCTGGGAGACATCCCTGGGCTGGATATAGACTCCAGAGACTGTCACAAAAAGCAGATATGGAAGGCAGCTTTTCCCAGGTTACTGACTACACCTTAATGCCAGGAAGAACAAGAATAAAATTCACCAAACTTTAAGAACACTTAAGTAAACGTCTACCTGGGAACTCAAGAAGTGAGGGTGGAGATTAGTTCGAAATGGAGGACAATTCTAGACTCAGTGAATCGGTGGGTTTATTTCAGTGATCTGAGAGACACTGAGATTTGAGAGGGTCTACCCCAACCTCCTTAGTGCCGTCTTCTGTTTACTATACATTCTTCTTATAGAAACTGAAATAATCACGTACTATTGACGGGTTCCAATAATTTGCTAATACGACCAGTGTTACATTAGAAATTCTGGCCAATACTGACTTAAGCAAGAAAGCTACTAAGCAGTTTCTCATGGCTCCTCCTTAGCAGCCCAATAAAGTAAGGCCAAGAATGTGGAAGAGCAGAAGATAGACTATAACACATTCTTTCTCTGACACTCAGTCTCAAACTGGCCATTTGTTCTATATTTGCCTGATCACCCAGAGGGTGTCTCGACGGTCGGCACATTCACATACCGATGTGGATCAAAGGTGAAGACGGTGCTGAAACATCCTTTTCAACCTTCTAGTTCCGACTTTGAAGAAGAGTAAACTATTTTAAATGCTCAGAGGCAACCGTGCCTGAGCAGCCCTGGATTGTCCTAGAAATACTGTTAAGTGTGAAAGCATTCTGACCTCTTTTCCCAACCTCAATAGCTTATGCAGAACAAATTACATTTAAAAATGTAAGAAGCAGATAATTCAACTAAGTCCAACAGCTGCTCTTTCTTTACACCCGCGGGAATGAATCCACATGGTATGAATATCTGTCATCTTTGCAGTTTGTTTCTTTGAATTTCGGTTTCCCTTTTGCTTTGCATTGTACTGTCAGAAATTCTTGTGAAGTCTCAAATTGGACTCACTTTGACATGGGCCAAGCAGTGTGTCCTGGGATTGGTATGTGTCATCTAGATAACGCATATGTCAGAAACCCATGGCACATTTCACTTCCTGGTGTTTTTGTCCTCCTGCCCTCCCCGTTTAATCTCACAGATCACAAAAGACATCTTTCCACTTTGGACATACTCTTACCTGGTGTTGCTGCTCTCCATGTTTATCCTCACCGATTACGTCCGCTGCAAGCCAGTACGCTCTTAACAAGGGACCAGCTTCGTCATTACCTGGGGGCTGCTCATATTTGGTTAAGGATTAAGAAGCATGCAGGTGCTGGAATTCTTCTGTGGTTTGGTCTCCAGCACCGAGGTGGCCTACTACGGCTACATTTACAGCATGGTCAGCCAAGAGCGCTATGCCAAGAACTAGTCACCGTTTCAGGGAACCTGGATGGTGGCCAGGTGGCAGCCCAAAGCCAAAAAATGTAGCTTTGAGAGTTTTTGTGCAGTGGTTCCGAGATTTGAAGGAGTGCTACTCCTCAAAGCATCTTTTTTACTAGTCTCTGTGGTGGGCTTTTTCCACAGCAGGTTTTCACCAGATTTTGAACTATGTTCAAATCTTGTGTATTTCAAGTCACCAACCCAGAGTTCTATAATATGGAACCCAGCAGTAGAATCCCTTGCAACCTTTGAGGGTAGGTATCCAAGCCTTTATCTTATCTATGTGCAGGAAATGTATTCTTTCAAATTATGTTCTTGGATAACCTTGTTGTAGTGATTTCAATGTTGAATACCAAATACTTTGAAAAAAGAAAAGAGTTTTGTTTTGTTTTTGTAAGATTGGTCCTAAGCTAAGATCTGTTGCCAATCTTCCTTTTTTTTTGTTTCTCCCCAAAGCCCCGGTACATAGTTGCATATACTAGTTGTAGGTCATTCTAGTTCTTCTATGTGGGACGCCACCACAGCATGGCTTGACGAGTGGTGCTAGGTCCACGCCCAGGACCCAAACTGGCGAACCCCAGGCCGCTGAAAAGGAGCATGCAAACTTAACCACTCAGACACAGGGAAGGTCCCAGAAAAGAATTTTTCTCACAAAATTTAAAAGAGGCAATGAATATAATAGAAGATTGATAAAGCTATATATGGAAGATAAAGTTTCAGCCATTCCTAAAAACAGGGGCTGCAAATTGGTTTGGCCAATAGAGAGTTAGCTGATTTAAGGTTAAACTACCAAAACTCCTTCTTTTCTCTAACTTTTCAGTAGCTCTAGTCTTTAAACTGTGGTTTGCAAACCATTAATATGAGGTGGGCAAGTGATGGCCCATAGGGCACCATAGTGAATAGTTTTTAGATTTTTAAAACTTTGTAAAGGGGAAAAGAATGCATGACAAGAGTTGTAAAAAAAATAATAATAAATCCAACCAAAGAAAAACAAAGAAGGATATGTGGCCCACAAGCCTAATATATTTACTATCTGGCCATTTATAGAATATAGACATTGAAATAAGTTTAGAGATTTCTGACCAGCATTTTGAAATCAAAGAATAGAATAGAAGAGGACAGAACAAAGTGGAGAGAATGTTAGCTTATAAGGATAAGTTCCACTTTGTGAAAATTCTTTTACACACACACATATATGTACTGGTTGACATATAAAATATTTTTCTTTCTCAGGCTGTGGTCAAAGGAGTTTGAAAGTTACTGCGGTAGGAGCTACCTTACCATTTCAAGGGTTCCAAATTGAGACAACTTAAATAACATATTTGTATCTTTCCTTAACTCTACATGGGAGATTTGCCAAAGCTTGTTGCTTTCTAATTAAGACTATTGTCCACACCTCGCTTCCCCATTCCCTTCCATATCAAGATATATGCTAGAATAATCGTTAATCCAGCCTGGATTCTTACAACCTTCCGTCCTACCTCCTCTCCACAACCAAGTTATTGTATTCTCCTGTATAATTGTCTCTCTGGCCTTCCATGCATATTATACTTTCACTTAATTGTCATTGGTAAGAACCAGGGACACAGTCACCGTTAACAAATGGTATTCCTTGATTATGGAGGAAATGGCAAGAAAAGACAAAGAGCACCATGGAAAAGTAGAAGGCAAAGTGGGACAAGGTGAGAGAGGCAGGCCCTCCAAGAAGATATGGTGTCCCTGAGTATTTATTGCTTTCCCTTGAGTTACCTGCTAAGTGTCTGCTTTGTCCTTATTTACCTACAGATGGATTTCTGATGTTGCATTTTGTCCAGGAGGAAAAAGGCAGGAAGACCAGCGGAAGCCTTGAGCAGGTGTCTGGGAGATGGAGGATTTCCAGCTTCTGCTACTGGATTCACCCTTTGGTCCCCTCCTGGGCTTTCTGCTTTGGCAAAACTTCCCTCCTGGCTGAGACGCTGCAGTAGTTTGGAGATTTTTAGGTGCTTGTCCATGCACTCTTCCTTTTTCCCAGAACATATTTGTGGAGTTTGAAACACTTTTCCAAAGGGAGTGAGGTGCAGAGAGGGAGGGAAGATGGGCTCATGAAAGAGTTAATATTCTAAAGTGAGAAGAGCAGAGCCAGAGACATCTTTGAAGTTAGCCCAACAATGCACGTGGATTTTCCTGACATAACAAAGCTTTCACATCAAATAAGACTTTGAAGATATTTAGTTTTGAAGTTAGGGTGTTCCACACCCGCATATTTATTGAACATTTCAGAGTCCATTGTTGAGCTAATATTCTTCTTGTTTCCCTTTCTGGAAATTCCACGTTGACTCCTAGATCTGTTCTAGGATTTGGTCCACCTTAAACTCATTTCCTCTATAAGTACTTGCTCCTGGGGAGAAGGGCAAAAAAAAATCCTCTTCTCTTCAGATAACATGCCCTAAGGGGCGTGTGTAGAAAAGGTAAAATTTTCATAAAATTTATTCTTTAAAAGCCCTTTAAACACAAATATTCTTTAGCTCTTTGTGATAGTAAGGTCCCTAATTAGTGTCAAATTTTTAGGCAAAACTAGGTGAAGATTGGCTTGCTGACTAAGGCCTCACATAAATTAAGCCACTTCTTTAAGAAAGCAAGCTGGGGGTAGTAAGAAATTTGACAATTGATTACTTTGTTCTCAGCACATAAGTATATCTATATAATGCACATTATAAAATGGATTTCTCCTGGAAATGTATCTTGTTTGTATATGTGCTCCCAACCAGTTGGTTAGTTCGGTCAGGGTTTCTCGTCGTCAGCACTATTGACATTTGGGGTGGGGTAATTCTTTGTCATGGGGGGCTGTCCTGTGCATTGCAGGATGTTGAGCAGCATCACCAGCCTCCTACCAACTAGATCCCAGTAGCAACTCACACCCCCAGTCCTGACAACCAAAAATGTCTTCAAATACTGCCATCTGACCCCTGGAGGGCAATTATATAATGAAAATTATAAGGAGAACCTCTGGGTTAGGGTTAGGTTAGAACTGAGTCAGGATCAGAGCTTTGACAATCCTTATCACACTATATTAAAACAACCAATTTATTTATCAAATTACCCCAGGAAGCTGTATTATTTTCAAGAGCAAGGATCCAAAGTTTACCACCATATTTTCCCATAGAGAAGCTCAAAAGTGCTTGATGGGTGAATGAGTGAACAAATATAGAAGAAATGATCAAACCCACAAGTGGGGAAGAAGTATACAGACAGCATTCTTGAAAATAAGTTTGGATTCAGTCAGGGATCTTGAGGAAATTTTTTAAATACTGTTACAGAGAAGAAAGAGAAAACAGAGATAAGGGCAAAGAGAGAGGCCATCCTTGCTGGAGACATCAGTTACCTAGCACAGAGAAGGGCATAGTAGAAAGAGGTGGCATTCCGTTTGAAGAACTTGGCACCTCACTGTCACCAAGTGTTCACAATTGCCCATTTCTTACCCCTGCTTTGCTTTGACCAAACTCTAGTCAGGTTCCTCTCTTTCCTACAGGCCCCTAAACCTGGCTTGCCCACAACCCTGAGCAAGCACAAAAAAATGTGGAATGTCCGTCATCTGTCCCCGGCCATCAGCTGCTCCTGGGAACTGGCTGACCACAGCGGGACACTTTCCTGTCAGATTCCACTGGTCACTTCCCCGTGCTTGTCCAGCTTCCCCTCCAAAGATCCTGCTTATCTCTGCCTGTTCCATAGCAAAATATTACCCTATAAAAGAAAACCCTTTTTCTGTTTGATTTTAAGACACATTCAAATTTCTGCAATCAGAGCATTCTCCCTATTACAATAGCCTTTCTTCTAAATAAACCCTCTCCCTATGGAAGTCCAGATTTGTTTTTATTTGACACCAGGTTTCTGAACCTGAGTTTTATATTCTGCAAAGGGAAGAGGCAAGAAAAAATGGCCTGTACGGGTCCTTTCCAGTCTATGATTTACGGAAACCCAATCTCAGTTGGTCTGTTTCAAACACACAGTTCAAAGAGCTGGATCAAGTGGTTTTTCATTCAATCAAAGGTCGCAGTAAGTTAACATTTTTTACCACAGCCTGGAAATGTCTCAATGCCTATACAATGTGGATTTTAACAAACGGTATGCTACTTTATCATGCATAGAATAACAAGATGTAATATACGCTGATTCCTTTCTTTTCAGGGCCTTTGGCAGCGTTCACAGTGGGCTGCATGAAAGTCACCTAGGATCTTCTGGGAGAGCTGGCTTTGGGGGTCTTCTCAGCAGCACATGCAGCTTCTCTATTTCTTAAGCATTTCACAACTAATACTTGGGTGTGCTATGCTGGGTTTTTGGGTTTTTTTTAAGATTGGCCCTGAGCTGGGGCCACCCCATGGCTGAGTGGTTAAGTTTGCTTTGTGGCCCAGGGTTTCACCAGTTCGGATCCTGGGTGCAGACCCAGCTCTGTTCATCAAGCCATGCTGAGGTGGCGTCCCACATGGCACAACCAGAAGGACCTACAGCTAGAATATATAACTATGTACTGGGAGGCTTGGGGAGAAGAAGAAAATAATAAATAAAAAGTAAAAATAAAAGAAGATTGGCAACAGATGTTAGCTCAGGTGTCAATCTTAAAAAAAAAAAAAATAACATAAAAAAAAGATTGGCCCCGAGCTAACATCTGTTGTCAATCTTCCTCTCCTTTTTTTTTCTCCTCCCCAAGGCCCCCCAGTGCATAGTGGATGTGTTGAAAATTTTTCAGAATGTTTATTATAGGCATGAAGAAAGTCAAGGGGTAAGTCATATGAATAGTGAGAATGCTGATGAGAAAATGGGACTCATAATATGACTGTCAGGGTTTTCCCAGAGAGTATGTCTAGAACTTTCTACTTAACACCCAATTTGTCAATTCAGTCCGATGATCAGTAAGTTTAGTGAAGAGAGGAATTAGTTCAGACACAATTAATTTTGGCTGCATTTTAAAAATTATCTAATCACTGGGAAGGACTGAACAAACCTGGTATTTTAACTTCAGGAGACACACAGTGAGAAGAAAGAAGAGAACTTGACCTCACTGATGTGTGAAATTTGGTGCTAAATGAAATTATCGCTCACATATCAAGCTCAGAATACTGATAGAAGATCATTTTCTGTATAGCTGAATCCAATCTCTATAATGTCACTCACATCTAATTACTACTCTAAGTTCTAGGCAAATTCTAAAGTAAATTTAGCAAGTGTAGGATAAATGTATCTCTAATGCAAAGGATTAGCACTCAGGTTTGGAAGAAATTTTAGGATTATTGACCATCCATGGTTTCAACCATCATGACATGTGAGAAGTTCACACAAAATAATTTGTGATTCTTCTATAAGAAGATATTTACTTCTTATTTCTTTTTGATGATATAAGAACTAATAAATTGAATTAAATATCAGTCAAAGCAATTATCTAGTACCAATTAATTATTCCCTGATGGAGTGCAAGCTCTGTGAGGGTAGAGTTAAGCTTGTTCATTATAATGCTCCTTGTGTTTACCCTAGTTCTTGCTCCATAGTGTGCACTTGATTAGCATTTCTTGAAAAAAAAATGAATTAATACAATATAAAAAACAAGGTAACTTTGGGCTATCAAATTTTTAAAAATTTGGTCATTCTATTTTTATATAGGTACAAACTAATGTTTTCTTGTTAAATGCTTTTAAGAACATTCTTGTTACTTTCCTTTAAATTACAGGGTAAACTGGTAAGTGCCAGTCCCATAATTCACGATACATGGGACATAAATGATCAAATAAAATTTCAAGGTGGTTCTAACTTTTAAACTACAGACTATCCCAGCAGCTCATCTGTGTTTAGTGCTAAATGCTCACTAAAAGAACATGAGTACAATTCTTTTTCCAAGAACTTACTAGTCGTGGGCAAAGTACTCTGCATGGTGGTATTATGTCTCCACAGTGAGCAAGTGGATACCATTGAGAAATGATCCGGTGGGAGCTTTGAAATAAGATTTTAGATAGTATGACTACATGTAATTCACGTACTGGGAAGGTAATTACTGGGTTTAGATGGAAAAATCTTAGATTCAAAGCCACTCTCAGCCTGCCATCGGAATTGTTTTTCTTCCAAATCCACCACATGTACAGGTCTTATTCAAAACCAAGTAATCACTGACAAGCTGTTTAAGCATCTGTACAATTAAATCAAGATTCCAGGCTGGAATAATTTGCATACTAAAAGGGAATCTGCCACTTGATTTAATCTAGTTTTCAAAAGCATCAATCTAGTATAACATTTGTTCAAGGGAAAACTTGTTGGCTGAACAAGTGGCTCTTGAAATTACAAGGCCCATTTGGACCACCTGCTATGTTTTCTTCATGGGACCTAGGGTTATTTATGGTTTTTGTGATGTTTAGTTGGTAATTTTTTGCACTGAAATGCATTTTCATTGAATCACATAATTTTCAAACGCTTGTATCTGTTTTTTAATATGAAGATTTTTGGAAGGGATGTAAAAATAGTTAAAATCTTTCATTTGGTTTCATATTTTGAAATAGATTCAAGTTACAAATGTTTTAGCTAAATTACATGGAGGAATTCTATTGCATATATGTCTGATTAAATTTAAAAACCCAATACAATTATTTAAAACGAATTAATTTCAGATTGAATCAACTGTGAAAGGAAATAATTTGTGGGTTTTCCAAAAGAAAAATATTCGACTCTGAAACTGCTAACTTAAACAATCAATGACCCAGTGAACATTCTTCAAATAAGTCAAAATACATTAAATTGACCTGTGTTTTCACTCACTGATATGTCTCATTTAAAATGCGACTGCTAAACCATATCTATATCAAATAATGTTCAATTTTTTTCTCCAATGTTTGGAATATTTGGTTTAATTTTAGAAAAGGTTAACTAACTTTAAATTCTTACCATAATATATCACATGCCATGGAATGTTAAAATACAACATTTCACTATTCCATTTATCCTTCTTTCCTTTTTCTCTGCTAGAAGAGCTTATAGCAAGAAACTGCCAACAAAAGCCTGGGTTTCCTGAGCAGAGCAGTCTCAGGAACAACACAATTTACTGTTCTGTATTTAAAAGCCCACGTATGTGTTCTTTCAAAACTCTTTCCGTTTGCACAATGTTAGATTTTAGATTGCCCTTAATCTCAGCGTGCTCTGAACACTATGCTCTGGTGTTTGGAATCAATACCTTCATTGTCTTGGTGATCCAGACCATCACGACTGTGGCTGTGGTTGACAGCCAGGAACTAGGGTTTCCGGTCAACATTCAGGTAAGTGCAGAGCTTCTGTGCCCCCACTGACACAGGGGAATATCTTTAAAACTGTATGTATACAGACATACATATATTTTTTAATCAGATTTACTGAGATATAGTTTATATACATGAATACACACCTTTTTATGTACAGTTCTATGAATTTGGGCAAACATACAGCTGTGTAGCCACCACCTCAAGGAAGATAAAGAAGAATTCCTTCACCCCAAACAGTGCCCCATGCCCCTTTGTAGTCAATCCCCTCTCTCAACTCCTACTCCCACCCATAAGCGACCACTCATTGGTTTTCTGTCCCTATAGCTTTGTCATTTTAGAAAGTCATATAAATGGAATCATATAGTAGGTAGCCTTTTGTCTGGGGTTCCTTTCATTTAGCATAATGTCTTCACTGGAATAATTTTGTATTCGGACATATAAATATGTCGTAGTTAAGATATATTCTATTTCTTAAGAAATCTTTTAATTACAGTGACCTTTTCACAATATAAGTGAAAGAATAAAAGAACTACGTAAGATAGAGCCATAAAGTCCTTCCAGTTTAAGTGGTTCTCATTACCTACAGATGAAGGTTTTTCCTTGCCCTCGCTAAAGTTCAACCTTATTAAAGCTTAATTCACAAGTTCCATAAGACTACACATTCTCCTGGATAAAATAGTCAGTCTTAAAAATCTCTACAAATATTCAGTACAAAACATTTAGAATACTGAGCTATCTTCTTTAAAAACAAAAAGATAGGAAGAAATCATTTCAGAAAACACAATTAAATGAAATAACACCAGGACACTAAAAAAATCTATTTTAATCTCACGCTTGTTCAGTAGAAGGAAGGATGGCTTCATTTAATATAAAAACTAAGATTCGTGCAGGTCGATACCTTTTGAGATCCTAAAACAAGCAATTGTTACTTTCTAAAAGAAAATTTGAATTTCTGATTTATTCTCCAGTTTGTGATTTGCTCTCCAGTTTTTCAGAAATTACTAAGTGTGTGGTATGATGGAGAGAGTACAACTTGAAATCATCAAAATTTGGATTTGAATCTTAGAGTTTACTAGTGACTTTTTATCTTGGAAAATTTCAAATACATTTTTTTAAAATAGAGAGAATAGAATAACGAAGCCTCGTGTACCCATCACCCAACTTTACGATTAGCATTTTATGGTGACTCTTGTTTCTTGACCACTGTTTCTTGTTTCATTTGCACCCACCATGCAATTCCTCACCCCGCCCCAGAGATGTAAACTTTTTAAAAATTTCTCAGTTTTCTCATCAGTAAAACGGAGAATATAAAACCTGCTTCATGAAGTCTTAGATTAAAACACACCATTTCTGTCTCGTGATGTCCTCAATATGTGAGTGGGTTTGTCTCTTTTCCTAATAAATGACATATATTCACATTAGTCAACTCTGTTAGGAGACATTTATCTTTTCTAAAGTCCTCTACCTTCATCATCTCCAAATATTTCCTTTACTTTTCCACAAATCTGTTGTCTCCTAATTTGAATTAATGAATCCTATACCTGAAGTAGGCAAAATAGAACTTGAGATGAAAATTACCCATCAAATCTGTCCATCCTCCTTTCTGCACTATTTGGTATAACCTGATTTAAATGTCTGCTTTGTTGTCAAATCAATACGTTTTAACCTTTCCAGGGAGTTCACACAATCAAAAGCTAGGGAAAAAATTAATTTTGGCAGAAAACATCAAGCTTCACCTTTGTTTCCCCTGATAATTCAAGATTCCAAACCTTTTCACCTCCTTGACCAAGGGAAATTCAGACGTAAGCCACTCCTTTTAAAATCGTTGTATTTATTTCTGTCATAGCTCCTCTTCTAGTCTCTGCCAACATCCTCAATGTGAGAGCAACTTTCATTGAGGTTCTTTCGTGGAAATTATTCTAAAACTCAGCTCCTAAAGAAAGGACTAGTTTACCCAGGTGCCAGAACAGGGTAAGCAAAAAATATACAGGACAAAATCATAACGGAAGACAAATCCTATTTCTATAAAATATTTCCCTAGATAAAAAGGGGTAAATGCAGATCCCTGGTTTTGAAAAGCAAGCTTTTTAAAAATTGACTTTTGGTAGGAATCTAATTAAATATGCTTGAATTAAATTTCCAAGAGCCAAGAATACAGAGGTATATTGATTAATAACTCCAAAATCGCTGCCATAAATGTTCATTTATCATTAATTATGCACTTATGATATCCCATGAGCTCCTTAATATAATGCCAAATGCCATTTTAAAAGATTGGAATTGAAAAATAGAAAATACAGCCAGAGTCAGCATTGTCACACGACACAGGGATTCATCAGAGAGAAGGCTGCATTGAGACATCTTGAAGTAATTCTCCATTTTCTAAGCATTTCTCTGTTGTCATTATGACAACAGAGGCTATTGATGGATTTCTCAGTTTAAGAGGACCATGGAGATCTTAAAAAGAAGTTTCAAGCACATCTTCAAAGATTACGGAAAGGTCAGGGGGGAAAGCCCCATGAGAAAAGCTAAAACAATCTTTTTATTTCCCCTAGAAAAAGCTAAAGAGTGATTTAGTAATAATCTTTAAGTATATAACTAGTTATATAAGGAGTGGTAACTATAGAATCTCTGTCTTTAATGAAGGCGTAAGAATATACCGGTATACTGATGATATAAAATAATTTGGGGGGATTATTTTTCTAAAATAGATGAAATTCATAAGTCTAAATTACGAGGGGATTTGGAGGGAGTGGGTGAATAATCACACAACCTCTCAAAAAAGGTTAATTTTTTAAAAATAATCCTTTAGTTAGGTAAGTGAAGTAATAACACCCCACAAATTTCACACCAAAATACCCCACTATTCACAAATTGGTTGCCTGTTACCATACGTCTCCATCTCGCTCATCCTCATCCCCTAGTTCCACCCTCCAATTTGCAGCAATACCCTTTGGAATAGGGAACAAATTGGGTAAACATCAATTTCTTCTTGATTAAGGCCATTGACTGTAAGACGACCTCCCATTCATGAATCTAATTGCCTTCACCCTCTGCCTCCCTGGATCGTCTTGAGGCTTAAGATATGAAAATCAACTCTTTTTTTTTTTTTTTTTTTTTTTGAGGAAGATTAGCCGTGAGCTAACTGCTGCCAATCCTCCTCTTTTTGCTGAGGAAGACTGGCCCTGAGCTAACATCCGTGTCCATCTTCTTCTACTTTATACGTGGGACACCTACCACAGCATGGCTTGCCAAGCAGTGCCATGTCCGCACTCGGGATCCAAACCAGCGAACCGGGGGCCACTGAGAAGCGGAACGCGCACACATAACCGCTGCACCACCGGGCCAGCCCCTGAAAATCAACCCTTGATACAGTAGATGGGAAAAAATATTTTTTCCTCCTACTCTATTTGGTTCTCAGCTGGGTCTCTGTAACAAAAGACAGATTAATAAGAGAAAAGCATATAAATTTGTTTGATATAGGTTTTAGGTAACATGGGACCCTTCATATGGAAATGAAAACACAAAGAAACGGGTAGACCTGAGTGTTTTTGTACTAGATTGGACGAAGAGTGGAGAGTCATGGAAAAAAATGTGATAGGACGAAAAGGATATGAGCTAAGAATAGTAAACTAGGGGGAACTTCTTAGCATGGCCTGTTCCTTCAGATTCCTCTCAGTGTCCCTTTGTCTTTAGAGTGAAGGCTGTTCCTTTCCTCTGGGTTTAGGGAGGGCACTTCTCACATAAGGGTCTTATGACCTGCTTCAGGGGAAGGTCAGAGAGTCTTTCTAGTACCTGCTGTGTCTCAAGTTCCTTCAGCTAGACATATTCAGTATGCCAAGTTTCCATCTTTTGGGGTAGCACGTCCTAAAGTCTGTCACCACCAAGTTTGGAAAGTCCACATGAAAAAGAAAAGGGAAAACCAGTGTGCAAAGTGGCCCCTTGATGTCATGAAAACCACAGCTACTTTGCTGCTCCATCTTTCCTGTGCTCCCTGGGAAATGAAAAGCGATCCTCTCTAGCTCCCTTGGCAGGAAGCCATTGCACTCAGCCACTCTGGGACCAGCCAGATGGACCCTGATTACACACTCCATTAGATTATCCAGCTAGGATAACTGGTACTTTTGTCTATCTTAAATTAAATAAAAATTAGAATCATGAAAATGGATTTTTAGTTGCAACCCCAAAGGGCTTTATAAGGGAAGGGGCACTTTAAGTAGAAAGATGACCTCACGAAAAGCAGTACAGTGATGCTATTATTTTAATTGCATGAAATGAAGATTCATTCAGATTTTGGGCAACCTCACATACATCAAAATGGAAATTTTTCAGATGTGTTTAAAGCATGTAGTATTTTCCAGTCCAGATAGCTCTGATGAGCATTTTCATTTCATATCCATTAACTCAAACATGAGAATAGTGAAATAGTGAAACCTTAGGTTTCACTGTTTCATAAACTGTTTTGGTGTCTCAACTCAAATAGCTGAGGTTGAAAGCCGTATTTTCATTCTCAAACAAAAGAGCTACTTATGTGGATTTTCAGGAAGTTTGGGTCCAGCTCATTTAGACATTGTCTTGTTTTCTTACTTTTCTGTTCTAATGGAGATGACCTCAGTCCAGGGACCTTCAGGGTACTGGGATTGAGGGACTGAGCTTGACAAAGGAGAAGGGAGGGTTCTGGGTTGTTTGAAATTTAAACAAATTTCAACAAGTGTTTTTGAAAATATTAAATTAAGAAAGACTTATCGCCATTAAAAGCAACTAACTCTTAAAAATATTAAAATAATAAAGGCTTACTTCCATTAAAGCAACAACAGACTAGCTATCGGAAAAATTCTTATACTACAAAATGCTTAAAACTCCTGGATAATATTAAAACACTTTTTTTTTTTAAATAAAGGGCTGAATTGGTAAAACAAAAAAACAAGAAAAATCCTCAGAAGCCAAAGCAGGAACAGGAAACCAGATAGATAAGGAAGCACCGAATCTGTCATGTGCTCAAGGCATCTGCTGATTCTCCCGGTGACCTGGAATTTTGGCTTCAGTGGCCACTCCAGAGGGTTACCTCCTCAGTCAGTGGTGAAACAGAAGAAAATATCAAATTAAAGGGGGGAGAAAATCCCAGTAAAGAAGACTAATCTGGGTGGTGTCAGAGGAATTTACCCTAGGAATTTGTCTTCATAAGCTAGCACTCACGTAATTCTGGGGCCCATTTCCTACAGGCTAGATTTTTTTTTTTTAAGTTGAGAATTTAGTTGAAAGAACTCCTGAACAGGAACAGCTCTAAGCACCTATATGAATCAAAGGCAAATGCGCTCTGGAAGAAGATCCTACAAGACAGGGATCAAAAAACTGCCACAGGTAAAATTCCATCAAATATGAACTTGCGATTTAAAAAAATCCAAAATTATATAAGGACATAAAGTATCGGGAGCAAGGCAACTGAAATAATAGGTGGCAGAATCAGACCAACAAAGACTGAGACTGAAAAATTACCAGTATTAGAATATAAAATAACATGCTTATATGTTTATACACAGAGAAAAATAATAACATAAGAATGGAACAAGATACATCAAGAATGATCATGAATATTTGGGAAAAATAAAACTAACCAAATTAGAAAAAGTAAACACGTTCAGAGCAATTTAGACAGATATATAGGAAAAATTATCGAACTGGAAGAAATAACCTAGAATGTAGCACAGAGAGATAGAAATGGAAACCTTATTAACACCCATGGGGATTAAAGTGAGAAAGTTCAACAATTGTCTATTTGGAGTTCCTTGAGGAGATAATAAAGGTGGTAAAGAGAGGTAGATAAAGAAATATTCACTAAGAATGTTCCAGAAGTAATAAAAGGCATGCATTCTCGGATTTAGGAAGCCCCAAAAAATCTCAAAAAGAATAAGTGAAAAGAAATTCATATCTGCAGAAAAATAAGGAAAAAGATATCTTAAAAACAGTCAGGGGAATGAAAGCAACAGGAGTTACAGAGAAATGACAACTAGACTGACAAGTGACTTCTAGGTAGCACACAGCAGAAGCCGGGAAAACGATGGCTTCAATGTGTTGGAGAAAATAATTGTCAGCCTAGAATTATACACAAAGAGAAACTATGTTTCGTCAAGGAGGGGAAAACGAACACATTTTCATAAAAACAGAAACAGAATGCGTGTGTTATCACCAACAGACTCTCAGGAAAGCAGTTTCTCAGGAATGTGCTTGAGGGAGAAGGAAAATTATTCCAAAAGAAGGTATACAATGCAAGAAGGAACGTGAGAAAAGAGATGAACGTGTAAATCTAAACAAACACAGTAATATTTAAATATTACATCTTCAGGAGTTTTCAAAAAGATGAATAAAATACTGAAAAACAATAGTATATCAATCAGTAGAAGAATGTTCAAAACTAAAGATTTTTGCACTGTTCTGGAGGAGAGTAAAGATTATTGATTAGACCCTGCTAAGGTGGCACACCAAGCAGAGTGGGATAGCAGTCCATCTGGCAGGGAGGTCTGTTTTATCACCATCATTGTTTAGAATTGCTGGGACATGGCAATAACAAAATGCAGACAGACTTTTAATCAGTTTTATTATTGTTTTTAAATTCTCTACAGACAATTCTCCTCCTTACAGCCTATGTCCAGAGCACACAACTCCCACCATCATCGCCTTTGTACACCACTGCTTTGTTAACTTCAGAGTCAACGTTTCAAGTGTAACTACTAAAAAATTATAAATAGATTATGTCATGTCTTTACAGAAGAGAGGAATAAAACATATGATGTGAAAAACATTAACACAAAAGAATTCAAGAAAGGAAGGGGAAAATTAAGGAGCTTGAAAATTAGGAAAAATATGATGGTAAAAAAATAAATACAAATTTGTGAATTATCACTAAAATCATAAATGAGCTTCTAGAATGAACTGGCAATTCACAAGAAATAGAGGAAACAGAAGAATTCATTAAATGACTTCTAAGGATGTCACCAAAAAACCTCCAGAATCTGGGAAACTCTATAGTTTTTTCAACAAATAAAATTCAAGGGGAAAAGACAGAAAGATTGATAATGTCTTAGGAGGTCTATCAATCAGTTGCAATGTGTTAATCTTATTTGAAAATATGAGAAAATATTATCATAAAAGTATTATGAGGGGCTGGCCCCATGGCCAAGTGTTTAAGTTTGCATGTTCTGCTTCGGCAGCCCGGGGTTTCACCGGTTCAAATCCTGGGTGCGGACATGGCACCGCTCATCAGGCCATGCTGAGGCGGCGTCCCATGTACCACAACTAGAAGGACCCACAACTAAAATATATACAACTATGTACTGGGAGGCATTGGGGAGAAAAAGGAAAAATAAAATCTTTAAAAAAAAATGTTATGAGAGGGAAATTTGAACATTGACTAGACGATATTAAAGAATTGTTCATTTTTTTAGGTGTGATAGTGGTTTTTCGTTATGCTTTCATGAGTCCTTATTTTTAAAGATACAAACTAAAATATTTATTAAATTATATAATACAGGATTCAAATTAATCTATGTAGGGAAAGGGTGAGTGGTTGGGGCATTGATGAAGCAAGAGTGGCTATGAATTGGTAATTGATGAAATCAGGTGATAGATATATGGGCATTTGTATATTATTCTGTCCATGTTTGAGAATGTTTATGGTTTTCCAAAAACAAAAATCAAACAATTCTAAGCTAAACTACCCAGTAAAAAAATAAAAATAAAATTTTGTCAGGCTGGATTTTAAAAGAGTCATAACTACGTTCTATTTATAGGAAACACATCTAAAATATAGACACATATAAAGTGGGAGGAGGGAAGAGGAAAATTCATACCATGCAAACAAAAATTTTAAGTTAACAGTTAAATTTTTTAAAAGATAAAATACAATTAAGACCTCTTGATTTAGATACATAAAGAGAGTCATTAAAAATGATCAAAGGATTAATTTATTCATTAGGAATATATAAAAATTCTAAACTTCTATACATCTATTAATATAATTTCAATATTTTGGATAGAAACACTGTGCAATTTTTTTCAAATATATTACATTCTAGGAAAAATGAACTCCCAATTTCATATGCTAAATGTGAATGTGAAGAAAAAAGAAAAGCAAGAAGGAAGTTTATATATATATACATATATTTGAAGAGTTTCAGTTAAAATTTATTGAATTCTAACTATCCAGATACTCTTCTACATGCCTTATATGTAATAACTCATTTAATCCTCACCACAAATGCGTGAGTAGATATTATTCTAATTTTACAAACAAGAAAATTGAGACAGGGAATCAGTGACCTGCTGAAAATCTCTCAGCTAGTAGGAAAGCATTATTATATATTTTAGTGTCAAACATCCATTTTTATGTGATTCACTGATTTCTCTTTCTTTTTCCTTTTTAGTTTTTGGTTTATGGAAGTTATTTTTCTGTCACTGCTGTAATTTTCCTAATGAGAAGCATTTACATAATCTGTTCAGCCAAATGTAGAAAGAAAATGTCTAATTCTACTACTAGTCAGAATCCAAAGGAATCAGAGGACTCAATTCCTGATATGAGCACAACAACACGATTTTAGCCAGGGCCTCAGAGGCTGGGCTACCCGAATATTTATAGTGCTAAACTACATGGCATTTTAATGTTTTGTCCTAGATTAAAATACCACGAAAGGCTGAATCATCATAAATCTCATCAACACTACATCAAAACCTCAGCTACTGGCTAGTGAAATAGGTACAATCGAAAAATGGAGCTGATCAAATTGAAACATGCCATCTACCTGGCCTCTGTGAGCAACTGGGGCTTCAAATACTGTTTCAATACTTTCAAGTCCACCCCCAAAACAACATGGAAATCAGACAAGCGGGACCAGCTAAGAGCAGAAACATGAACTATCCTAGAGTGAATGATACATATTAGCCTTCCGTGACCTATCTCTTAAAGTGTGATTTGTTTTGATTTGGATAATAGATAAAGAAATGTATAGTGCAGGCATGGTACATATTAAGTGATCAATATACGATAATCATTTTATTATGATACTAATAGTGTTACCAGTAAAAAGTTAGAATGGGGGGAAATGTTTAATTTCCACAAACTGGGGCAAAAAAATTAAGGAAAAAATTTTAATTAAACTTTACCATGACCCTGCATGGAAAAATGGAATATTGTCATGATTTCAATTTTTCTCAAACTAATTTATAAGTTCATTGCAATTTGTGATGGTCAGTTTTATGTGTCAACTTAGCTAGGCTATACTCCTCATTTATTCAGGTACAAACCTGGGTGTTGGTGTGAGGCATTCTGCAGATGTGATTAAGGTCCACAATCAGTTGACTTTAAGTAAGGGCTATTACCCTAGATAATCTGGGTGGCCCCGATTCAATCAGTTACGAGGGCCGAGGGGAAGAACTGAGACTTCCCAGAAGAAGGAGAAATTCCACCAGCGGATAGGAGCTTCTGCTCATCCCTGAGAGTTCGAGTCTGCCCATCCTGATGGCCTGCTCTGCGAATTTTGGGCTTGGCTTCACCAGCCCCCACAACCATGTGAGCCAATTTCTTGAAATAAATCTCTTAATATATATCTCAGCGTTAAAAGACTGGTTCTGTTTCTCAGGTTGAACACTGGCTGATACAGATTTTGGTGTTGGGAGTGGGTGTAGAGGACAGAATTTTAGGGGTGAGTTTTCTGAACTGTTTCTGGGTTTTCTAGACCTGGTCATCTAAGCTGGCTAGGTTTAAAGTCACTAATGAATCTATTTCCAGCTGTAAAGAGGGCACTAGAAGTCATGCCATAATGTGGCTATAGACACAAATTATCACCATGGGATGCACCTAATCAGATACGATATTAGTTTCGTAGGTTTAATTGCCTTAAACTGTGTGGCTTAACGCAATAGAAACTTATTCTCTCACAGTTCTGGAAGCTAGAAGTCTGATATCGAAGTGTTGGCAGAATCATACTTTCTCTGAAAGCTCATTCTTGGGGAAGGTACTTCCTTGCCTCTTCCTAGTTTCTGGCAGTTGCTAGCAATTCTTAGCATTTCTTGACTTGCAGATGCATCACTCGAATCTCCTCCCTCCTTGTCATATGGTGTCCTCCCTGTGTGTCTGTGTCTCTACTCCAAATTCC
Source organism: Equus caballus (assembly GCF_041296265.1). Taxonomy (NCBI): domain Eukaryota; kingdom Metazoa; phylum Chordata; class Mammalia; order Perissodactyla; family Equidae; genus Equus; species Equus caballus. The sequence continues at coordinate 15,809,090 of NC_091689.1, read as the reverse complement.
CCTCTTCTTGTAAGGAGACCGATAATAGGACCCGCCCTAATGCAATATGACCTCATATTAACTCGATTACCTCTGCAAAGTCCCTGTTTCCAAATAAAGTCACATTCACACGTTCCAAGTGAAAATAAATTTGGGGGGGTGGAGGGGAGCGGAATATTCAGCCCAGTATAAATGCCTATAGAAGGTAAGGTCCTGGGTTGCCATGTATTTGTCACCTTAGAAAATTTTAGTTAAACTACGGAGTATAATGGAATTGTTTGGTTGTTCCTAACAGGACTGGAGAAAACAGAGGGAAAAAAGGATGAGCTCAGGGCTTCAAATTTCCAGGTCAAATGCTGCATTAATGGCCTGAAAGCTTCAACATCTGCCCTGAAATAAATGCTTGTCTCCTGCAGCCACAGAGCTGAGATTTCTGAGAGCCAAACCCAGAGTCTCATTCTACAAGTGGCTGAATTACAATGCAAACTGAATTCTTAACCTGCAGAATGTCTTCTGATAAAGTGAGGGCGTTCATCAGGAAGGAATGGAATCCTGAACACTGGAATGGAGACAGACGGTCAGATCCCAAGGATGCTGGAGACATCTGACTCCTATATCTGCCAAGGCTTCTTTGCTGGTAAAAGCAGCCCTTCCGCCTCTGCCTAAGGAAGTGGTCCAGTAATGGCCTCCCCTAGGATAATGCCTTGCAAGGCATTGCTGCACCCCTCTTTGCTTCTGGACCTGTAACTGTTCCTCGTTGCTTCTAGCCTAGAGTCTCACCAGGCCCCGAAAGGTGAGGTACAAAGTGTGAGCCATGAGAAGATGCACTAGACTCCGAGAGAGGTGCATGATTCTTCCAATTGTTTAGACAGTAATCTGAAGACTATGTCTGGGAATGGATCTTAAGGGTGTGGGATCATGGTAGAAGGAATATAAAGTTGGATCGAGCAGAATATGTTGAGATGGATGACTAAATAGAGATTCTGGACTCAACGTTTTAGCATCAGAGGGTAGAAAGGGCTCTAACAGTCTGGTTGCTTGGCTGAAACATGGAGCCACAGGTGGCCTACACTAAATAAGTTGAAATGCCAGAACTACCTTGGTATACGTTGCAGGAAGGTATTGAAAGGCTTAGGGAAATTGTAATGTTAGAGTGAATTTATGATGTAAGATTTGCTCAACCACCTTGGGAGGGTCCAGAGGTCACAGCTTTTAGCATGACTGTGAGAAATACGTTTGTGAGGGGAGGCCCAGCATTCTCGAAGAATTCTATGGTTGCCTTTCTCTGGAGGTCAGAATTTACACTGGGAAGTGCTATCATTGATAGTACTAACACTAATGGAGTTCTTAGAAAAGAAATAGATAAGCAGTGTATTAAATTCTTACTTGATCTGTATCAGTGGAAGTGTTTTAGTTAATTTTAAGCAACTCAATATTCACTGACAGTCATAATGCAAAACTCTGATGTCATTGCTTTGTGATAATTTGGAGTCCAATGTTTCTAATAGAATAAAAGCTGCCTGAAATTTAATCCACCCAGGAGTACCTGGAATTGAAGTCCAAGGTGAACAAGTTTGGGCTTAGGGAAAGAAATGCTTGGGCCCAGGAGGCAGCCCATTGGGAAAATCTTCAAAGTGTTTTTCTCAGATAAGATGTTATGTTGAGACAAATGACTTCAGTTTCTACTCTGGTCTCTGTCTCTCTCTGCTGCACGCTGAGTGAACACCTCGTATGTATTTTGCAATTCACAAATTCTCTCTTTGATGGTGTTCTCGTTTATGTTGTTTGAGTTTTTATTTCAACTCTATGTTTTTTTATTTCCAAGATTTCAAATTGGTTGTTTTGATATAAACCTATTCTTGTTTCACTTTTACCTGTTTTTACCTTATAAATCCTTGTTCTTTTTTATTGAAGTCTTTCTTTTATTTATTGCTTTGAGGATGCAAAAACTCTTACTTAAAAGACATTGTCAGTTCTATAAAGTCAATTTCATCTGAAATGAATTCATCTTCCAAGTTTTCTTTTGTTGTCCTTTCTTAACATTAGATGTCTTCAAATGTGTATTCATTATTCATTACTACATAACAAATTACCCCAACACTTAGTCACTTAAAACAACACACGTTTATTATCTCATAGTTTCTGAGTCAGAAATCTGGGCACGGCTTAGCTGGGTCCTTTGCCATAGAGTCCCCTACAGCTACACTCAAGGTGTTGCCTGGGCTGTGGTCTTCTCAAGGCTTGACAGGGGCAGGATCCATTTCCCAGTTCCAGTGATTGTTGGCAGGATTCAGTTCCTCAGGAGCTATTGAGCCAAGGGCTTTAATTACTTGCTGGCTGTTGACTGGAGACCACCCTTAGTTCCTTGCCATGTGGGCCTTTCCAACATGGCAGCCTGCTTCATCAAAGTGTACAAGCCAAGAAATCACAAGTCAGCTTGAAGATGGAAGCCACAGATTTTTGTAACCTAAACAAGGAAGTGACAGCCTATCACTTTTGTGGTATTCTCTTCATTGGACACTGGATTCAGCCAATACTCAAGTGAGGTTGATTACACAGAAGGCAGTGATCATTGGGGGCCATCTTAGAAGCTTCTTACTACATGTATTTTTTGAAACTTTGTTTGCTGACTCACTTTAAGTGTAGAGTGTTTTGCTGTTGTTTTCACTACCTCTCACTCTCTTTTCTCATGCAACCCCACTTTTTGCTTCACATTGTCTGGAAGTTTTGCAGGTATCTTTTCCTGCCCCATCTCTTGGCCACATCCTACAATGGTCATGGGCTATCATAGATTATTCTCAAACTTGTAGATGATTTAAGTCAATTTGTGGTCTCAGGGCTGTGTCCATATCCTCTCTAGTGGACAGCAGTTTATAAGTGATAATTCCAAGCATCTAAGAGCAGTTGATCTTTTTTCAAGACCAAAGGGGCCCTGCCCTGGCACCTCACCTCAAAAGTGAGGCTGGCTCTAGTCCCGCATCTCACATGGGATCTCTAAGTGATCCTATGGTCATGCAGAGTCTGTACAAATATCCACTCACCCAGACTTCTGTTGCTAAGACTCCATTAAGGGAGAGATTTGGAGAGAGTTTAGTTTAAGAAATTGAGTGATAAGATTAAGGATGTGCTCCTAAGTTCTTCACTTCTTGATAAACCCGCAGTGGATTAATCATTCATCAATTCACCTACATTTATCGCAAACAAATTATCCAGTTTTTGATTCATTGCTGCCTTTGCACACATAATGTCTACCTCTTCTGTGGGGATCAAAATGCATTTTCCCTGTGGACAGACAGTTTAGAGACTGGAAAGAGAAAAAGACATGACTCTTTGAGGCCGATTTAGTATCCTTTATTAAGAAAACTGTTGCTCTGCGTTATGCAGAGATGACATTGCAGTGGTAAGAACAGGACACAAATAAACACAAAGTGAGAGGCATTTCAAGGAGGTGGAACATTCCTTGTCTTGACTCTATTTTGTAGAGGACGTGACTCGGACGGTAACTGACAGAGAAGACTGCACGTTTATGACTTTGGTTGGTGTTTATGAAATGCAGGCAGGATCACAGAAACTACAGAAATGTGAGATTTCCGTGGGCTGCTGATGAGGCTAAAGTCATGCTTGTGACTTGACTTACAAGTCAGAGAGGAGCAGCCAGGCGGGGAGGGGGAGTCTTACCTGGAGCAGGGTTACCTGCAGCACCTCCCCAGAGGCCAGCTGGCCCGCCTAGTGGCAGCATTGCTTCTGGCAGCAGCACTTCTGCTGGCAGCAGCACTTCTGCTGGCAACAGCCCTTCCCACAGCCGCACGAGCCACACGAGCCACACGAGCCACACGAGCCACAGGAGCCACAGCCACAGGAGTGGCGGCAGCAGCAGACCACGGGGACACTGCAGCAGCCCCCACAGCAGCCACAGCAGCAGGGGCAGCAGCCGGAGCAGCAGCCGACCCGGTAGCATCTGCAGGTGGTGCAGCTGCCGCAGCCACCACCACAACCACCACCACAGCTGCCACCGCAGCCACCACAGCAGCCACCGCAGCCACCACAGCCACCGCAGCCACCACAGCTTCCACAGCCACAGCACCCCATGGTGTCAGTAGAGAGGACTCAGGAGAGGTGAGGACGGATGTTCAGGAGGTGAGGGAGGTCTGATGCCACCTTCTGCTGGGGGAGGCCCTTATATACCAGCTCTGGGGATGGGGGGGAGACATGTGACCACTTCCCTGTTGCTATTTGGCTCTGTTTACATGGAAGAATGCCATTGTTTCTTATTTACTTCCCTTTTAGGTGTCTGCACCACCTTTTCAATTTTGTTTATTTTTTCATAAAACTGTGTTCCACTGTGAGTAAAAAAGGCCTAAACGTTCTAGGGAAGCATTCTGGGAACTAGGCTGTCAACAGGAATGGGGATATTTCTCTATCCTCCCACGATGCCCAGGGAGCACATGCTGTGTATGAGCTGTTGGCAGGACTTGCAAACACACACATCATCAGTCAGCTACTGGGCCAGGTGATCTGTGAGTGCTGAGGGGGTGAGTACAGTGAAGTTCAAGGTACAGTCCCTGACCTCAGAGCTTGCAATAGACAGGAACACTGAGCTAGAGACGTGAAAATGGCAACAGACTCAAAGGCGTCTACCCAGGTCCAATGCCATGATCGTATTTGTCGACGACCAGCGGAAACGCTGAGGCTGGAGACGTGAACTTCCTACATCTACATTTGAAGTATACCATTGTGATTTGTCTTCTCACACCCAGGCCATAATGATTATTTTAAAAACAGAAATAACTTCTCTCAAGAGTCTGCATTTTGATGATAAAATTCTTGGTATGTTTTGCTTTGGATGAGGAGCTAATGTTTGTCCTTGAGTGAATGACATCAATTGATATCTGCAACACCACTGTGTTGACCAGCCTGACCTAGGTGATTTTGAGAGTTGGGGGGGGTGGGGTGGGCGGCCCTCACAGAGTGCAGGTGCAGAAGCTAGGGAAGTGGGGAGAGGCCTGACTTGGGGAGAAAAAGAGTTTGTGGCTACAAGAAGAAGCATGTAGCTGTGGATCCTGGCGGGATCTGAGGGCTGGTGACCACCAAGGCTTTAAAAACATAGGGCAAGGAAAATGAGGGTCCAGGAGGGCTCTCCATCACATGTGCTGATGTAGGAGCATCTCTGGCCATCAATGAGAGCTCAGAGGACATTGATGGGGAGGTTTGGTGGCCACCAGATCTCCCAAGCTTTATTTTGTACCAGGCTTGCTGCTCAGAGCCCATTTTCCCAATTTGGTAGGATTGTTCTTCAGAAATTTGAGTGAGAGGAAATACTGTAATGTCCCTAGAGCTGACTGGCTTGTTATCAACGATCCCAAACCACTTCTGTTGTAAGTAGACCAACGAGAGCATTTCAGGGGGGTCCTTGAACTGGGGTGAGGTGTACAGTGGAGCTAGAGATAGGAAAGTAGGTTTGAGAGCTTTTAAGGAGGCAGAATCAACAGAATTTGGTGAAAGACTAAATTTGGGGCTGAAAGAAAAGAAGGATTCAAAGTTAATCTTTTTTTAAAGGATTGCCAACTTCATGAATAAGGAACGGTGGAGGAAAAATTTGCTCATATTGCTGGTGATGGGGATTAAGGAAGGAAGATTGTGATGTGGGTCTGGGGCCAGCGGCACTGGAGAGGCCCCGAGACACCTGGGGGGAGATGGTGGAGTTATGAGTTGGCTCTCTATGGATCTGAAGCCTGGAGGAAATTCTAAGCTGGAGGGAAAATACATGTGGAAATCGGAACTGTGGGAAGGATGTGAGCACTAAGGGAGAGACAGAGTAGAGTGAGAGAAGGGAGCACTGGAGAAGAAAAGAGGGTCATTTAGTTTTAAAATAATTCAAATATCTTTGGAAATATAGCTGTGAACATGTAACCTCACAAGAACTAAAATGGCCAATTTAGTGAGGTGTAAGGCACACAAAAATAGTGGATGTGAACATTTTTGAAAGAAAATGACTTGTTCTATGTGGATATTCATATTTACTTTTCCGCATCTGGGAGGTTTCTGTTAAAGCAGGATGATTTCGACTGAATAAATGGAGAGAAAACCATCAAGGAGAAGTGGAAAAGGAGCTGGCAACAATTGAGTGCCTTCTTCAATCAAAATCTCAAAGATTCAAATGGTGTTTCTGTGAAAATGAAGCTCCCCTCCAAAATGTTATCTCTTGGCTTGCTTTTAAAGTGACTTTAAAAAGAAAAGCTAAAATTAGCAAAAGTATTGGGTCAAATATGTCCCATAGGAATGTAAACAAGGAATAGCCGTACATTTGGAAACTGCAATAGCAACAATGAGGAAGTGACCGCCGGTCATGCGTCTTGGGTCACTCCTTCTCCCTGTTCCCAAGATGGTATTTAAGGGCCTCCCAGCAGAAGGCAGCATCAGACCTCACTCATCTCCTGAACTTCCCTCCTCACCTCTCCTGAGTCCTCTCTACTGACACCATGGGGTGCTGTGGCTGTGGAAGCTGTGGTGGCTGCGGTGGCTGTGGTGGCTGCGGTGGTGGCTGCGGTGGTGGCTGTGGTGGCTGCGGTGGCGGCTGCGGTGGTGGTTGTGGTGGTGGCTGCGGCAGCTGCACCACCTGCAGATGCTACCGGGTCGGCTGCTGCTCCGGCTGCTGCCCCTGCTGCTGTGGCTGCTGTGGGGGCTGCTGCAGTGTCCCCGTGGTCTGCTGCTGCCGCCGCTCCTGTGGCTGTGGCTCCTGTGGCTCATGTGGCTCGTGCGGCTGTGGGAAGGGCTGTTGCCAGCAGAAGTGCTGCTGCCAGCAGAAGTGCTGCTGCCAGAAGCAATGCTGCCACTAGGCGGGCCAGCTGGCCTCTGGGGAGGTGCTGCAGGTAACCCTGCTCCAGGTAAGACTCCCCCTCCCCGCCTGGCTGCTCCTCTCTGACTTGTAAGTCAAGTCACAAGCATGACTTTAGCCTCATCAGCAGCCCACGGAAATCTCACATTTCTGTAGTTTCTGTGATCCTGCCTGCATTTCATAAACACCAACCAAAGTCATAAACGTGCAGTCTTCTCTGTCAGTTACCGTCCGAGTCACGTCCTCTACAAAATAGAGTCAAGACAAGGAATGTTCCACCTCCTTGAAATGCCTCTCACTTTGTGTTTATTTGTGTCCTGTTCTTACCACTGCAATGTCATCTCTGCATAACGCAGAGCAACAGTTTTCTTAATAAAGGATACTAAATCGGCCTCAAAGAGTCATGTCTTTTTCTCTTTCCAGTCTCTAAACTGTCTGTCCACAGGGAAAATGCATTTTGATCCCCACAGAAGAGGTAGACATTATGTGTGCAAAGGCAGCAATGAATCAAAAACTGGATAATTTGTTTGCAATAGATGTAAGTGGACTAACGAATGATTAATCCATTGTGGGTTTATCAAGAAGTGAAGGATTTAGGGGCCCCTCCTCAATCTTAGCACTTCAATATTGTAAACTAAACTTTCCCAAATCTCTCCCTTAATGGAATCTTAGCAACAGAAGTCTGGGTGTGTGAATAATTGGGCAGATCCTGCGTGATCATGGGATCATCACTTAGCAGCATGGTCACTTTTGAGGCTCATTGTTTATCATGGTCACTGTTTGTCTACTCCCAGAGTCCTTTCTACTCTGTGTTGATCTTAGTTGTCATGGCCTTATTGCTGAGAATTATTTCGAAACGCAACATAAACAGAGGCCTTGGGTTCATCACATATCTTTGTCCTTTAGCTTTGTAGTCCACGTTGCTTTCCATTCAGCCATCACTCCTCACTAAGCACCTGTGTCCTCTAACTCAGCTCTCCCAGAGCCAGACGACCAAGTTTGGCTCTAGTCATAGCAAGGACCATGGAAGTCTGTCTATCAGCCACTACAAACTACAAAATCAGCTTTCAGTTATAACATGAGAAGATGAGCATTAGATTCAAAATAATCATAATGGGCAACTTTCATCCCACCCCTTCAGCGTTCTCTGAAAGATTCTCCATACACAATAAAATGTGTTCCTAAACACCCCTTCTGTTAATTTCCCATAGTGGCCATCTTCTGTGTAGACTCCAGATTCTTGGTCCATCCCGGTTGGTTTAGCAGCAAGGTAAGAGGGGAAGGAATCAGGGGGCTTCCAGTTGTGTTGGGTGGTGGGAAGCTGAGCACCTTGGGTGTGTCTCCCAGGAGAAGGATATTCTTGCACCAACCCCATAAGGCCCTCTTGGGGTGTTTCCTTGTCACTCGAAGCAGAACCTGACATAAGATAGATGCTTAAACAGGTTGAGCTGACCAAATGGAATAAAATAACCAAAGGAAACATGAGTTGAGTAATCATGTCAAATAAGACTTCCAAAGGGGGTCTTCCCTTCCCGTTGGAATTCAGAAGCTAGCGTTTGAGGAGGTGGGTATGAGACCAGCCTCCCCAAGTTCTAGGTTGACACAGTAGGTTTGGGTACCCATGTGGCTCCGTTTCTGTTTCTTTTTCCACCTCTAAGAGCCCTGAGCCACTAGTGGCCTGAGGCTACCCAGCACTCGGTAGTTACCCTCAGCTTCTAGCATTTATCTCTGGGGTCCCCACTTTCTGACTCATCTTTCCCCTCCCAGACTCCTAGACTTAGAACCACCTCTGGTCATGTGTTCAGCTTGGAGGGAAGGGTCAGGGGAGATGCCCCAGTCCATCTCTCACCCAACTCTTCCTCACTGACAACTCCTTGAGGCAGTTTTCCCACAAAGCAAGGCTGATCGGCACAGTTCTAGGACATGCAGCCTCTCTCAGCAATGAAGATGTAACCCTTCTTAGGCTCTTGCTCCCCTGGCCCAATCACTAGAAACGTGAGTTTGTTTTCAGTGAGTGTGAATAGAAGATGTGGGGCTGTCTCAATTTGCTGAGGTGTCATTACTCAGTGTTGACATTGATTTGCAGAAAAGGACCCAGCTGGCAGGGTGAACCAGTGACACTTCTGAACATTTATTTGCCAGGAATCGTGCTGGGTACTCCAAGACAATTCCTTCAGCTAAATGTGTGATAATTTGATATGGAAAAGAAGATAAGTGTAAATCCATAATGGCTACTGAAAAAAAAAAAGCAAAGTCATGTTATATGGAACATAGGTCACTAGCAAAATCACATGAATGAAGGACAAAGCATTTGACATCTCTATGTTTCGTTACTTTCTTGTTAGGGGCTGAATTGCGTCCCGCTCAAAATCTGTATGTTGAAATCCTAACTCCCAGTACATCAGAAGGTGACTGTATTTAGAGATAGGATCTTTAAAGAGGTGACTAAGTTAAAAGAAGGTCATTAAGGTGGGTCCTAAACAAATATGACTGGTTTCCTTATAAGAAGAGGAAATTATGACACAGACATATACGGAGGACCAGGTGAGGACACGACAAGAAGGTGGCCATCTGCGAGCCAAGGAGAGAATCTGGAGAAGAAACTAAATCTGCTGACACCTTGATGTTGGACTCCCAGGCTCCGGAATTATGAGAAAACAAATTCTCGTTGTTTAAGCCACCCAGTCTATGGTACTTTTTTATGGCACTCCTGGCAAACTAATACTCTTTTGGTCATGTGTGATGAATGTCAACGACACAAACGTGTTTGTGTGGAAGCTGAGCTGTTGGCCTAAAGAGATGCTGTGGCTTAAATGAATCTGTGTGACTGATCATCCTTGATGTTTAAATGAAAGAATTGTGCTGCTGTTGTATCCACGATGTGGCACGTGGATGCACTATAGTTCCTGGCTTTCCTTGACACGCTCAGCTCTCTCTTCCTCCTCCTGAGCAGGGTCCACACTAATTCCCACCACATGAAGCTACCATGAAATGCACAAGGAAATCAGACAGGATCTACACATGGGGCTTTGTGAGAGGGCCGGCAGCTATAGGAAGAGCACTCTGCATGCCCACATCCTGCATCTCACTTCAGTTGGTGAATGGTTGTAGGTTCCTCTCTGTAGTCCGATTGCGAATTTGGGTCCTTGTTTAGGTTACCTGAATAATTGGCATAAACGTGATCTACATCCTTTACTGTGGGAAATTTATAGGCAGGGCCTATAAGGATTTGAAAACCAAGTGAGAATAATTTCAGATTGAGAAGTGAAAATATTTGCTGAGCTCAATTGAACTATAGAAATACTTTCTTTAAATTGTGGCCCATCTTTTTCTCTGCAGTACTTTATCCACCTGAGAAACTCACACCTTGTGGCAAAGAGATGAAGAAACTTATTGCAAAGACAGTGATGGCTGGCCTGACATTGCAGGGATGACAGCCTCTGCCACTCCAAAATAGACCAAATGTGACAGAGAAAAGATACACTAAGTCCACAGAGAATAAGAAGCCACAAGATTCAGTGCTATGAAGCCATCTGGATGTTTTCAAGAACTATCTTCCCACCTCTGATGGAAATGCCCACAGCTAGTGTCACACTTGGCCTTGGATACAATCCCTTGTGCACAACCCATCACACCCAAAGACACTTCAAGGCAGGATGTGCTCCGTCTTTGAACTGGCCTCAGCACTTGAGAGCTTCACTGATATCTAGGAGTTTCTCAATGAATATTTGTCAACAGAAAGCAGACTCTCCTAAAATATTTAAATCCTTCTAAATACTACTCGTGGTCTGAATCATAAAATATCATTTGTATTTCAGTTTGTATCTTCAAAGTGAATGATGTTTATTGAGGATTAAGTAAGGTCTAGTTTTCTCTCTAGATATAAAACAAATAGATCCTACACATGTAGCAGTTTTCCTATCAGGAAGGGACTACCACAGTCTGGTCAAAGGACAGGGATTAGCTGACTGCTCAAGGCCCCTCTAGGCTTATGAGTCTAAAAAATGGAAAGAAAGAAACAGAAACATAAATCATGGTTTAAGTTATTAAGTAAGATCTGAAATGAACTTGGAAGAAAACCCAAGCCGTAAAAATACCCAATTGATGTTAAATTAATTTAGACAGAAAGGCAAATAGCAATTCACTTGAGGCCCAAGGCTGGAGCAGGACAACCAAGATAAATCCCACATCCGCCAATGCCAACTCATTTAGCACAACCTGATGGCATTATTTTTTGTAGTTAGGGATATAGAAGAGCTAAACTAAGAACACCAAAGTTCTAAATGTGCGCTGCTGGCTGAATTTATAGAGAAAAAAATAAAAAGGCCTGCACTGCATGGGTGGAACTTTGCCCTCCAAGCAAAGAGTAAATGGCTCGAGCAGATGGAAATCTAAAGCAATTCAGCCATCCATATTTTTGGTAGTAAGTACGTTCCTGAATATTTGTTTAAATTGGTCCTTTGTGAATAAAATAGGACTTTTTAATGAATTAGGGACATTTCTCTATCTGCAAATAAAGCTGTCACTTCAATATAAAATCCAAATTGTAGATAAAGCCACACTTTCCAGTGTTCTGTTTGCATTGTAAGAGAATGTGTGGACAGCGGTGGTGGGAAAGCTATTCTCATGGTCCCTGTCTTGCTCTGCTATCTCTGCCCATCACCAAGGGCCTTTGAAAAGAGATTAAGATCTTTAGGAAGTGGGATATGCTCAAACCAAAGTAAAGGCAAAAAGAAACTTTGAGTGATATATTTATTTTATTAGGAAATTTAGGAAACAGCTGTTGACAAATAGGGATGCAAGATAGAAAAGGAGCCAAGATAGAAGCACATGAATGGGAAGCAAATAATCAGGTAAGTTTAAAGAATATTGGGAATTATGATCCTACTTGATGGAACTCAGTGACGTCAACTGTTTTTTAGGAGCTAGGCTGTCCTCATCTCTTTGTTTTGGCTGTTTGCTGTTTGATTGGAAACTGAAAACAGCCAAAGCAGAAAGGCCAGGAACCCAAATGCAAGAGCAAATTCATAGTCCAAAAGGATAAGTCCCAGCATACCAGAACACAGGTAGACCAGGCGGACGGAGTGGAGGACAGTCCTCAGCATCTCCTGCCCAGGGACAGAGGCTCTGCTGGCTGCCTAAGGGCAACACTGCTTCTTGCAGCAGCCCTTCCGTTGGCAGCAGCCCTGCCCACAGCCATACGAGCCACAGCCAAAGGACCTGCAGCCACAGGAGGGGCGGCAGCAGCAGACCACGGGGACACTGCAGCAGCCACAGCAGCAGGGTCAGCAGCTGGAGCAGCAGCCAACCCGGTAGCATCTGCAGGTGGTACAGCTGCCGTAGCCACTGCCACAGTCACTGTAGCCACTGCTGCAGCCACCACAAATTCCACAGCCACAGCACCCCACGGTGTCAGTAGAGAGGACTCAGGAGAGGTGAAGAGGGAGACAGGAGATGAGAGAGGTCTGATGCTTGCCTCTGCCAGGGGGCCCAATACTCCCTCTGGGAGAGTATTGACCCAAGACACAAGGCCACTTCCCTGTTGTTGAGGCAAGTACCCACAGCAGAATCTCACATGGCCTCTTGTGCACTTCCTTCATGAGTTCTTCTGACTTGAATAACTTGCTAAATTTAGCTTTTATGTGTCTTTTTAAAGCCATCTTTAAAATAGAACAGGAAACAACTATTAACTCCCTTTTTTTTTTTTTCGGTAATTGTGAAAGTCTGATTCCCCTCAGTTACTTTCACATTTCTCAGTTATTTCAGCCCAAGACAAAGATTTTTCATTCTTGCACCATTTACAACCATTTACTACGTTGTGAAACATCTCTTTAGACAGAAGAGAACATTTTGAAACTCAAAAGGGAAAGGGTGATCTCAGGTCACATCATTTCATCCTCCCCAGGCTGAGTGCCTTGGGTATTTCTTCATCCTGTCACATAGGTTAGGAGCCTGAATCAGAGGAGACGGGATCCTGGGTTATCAGAGTTTATTACAGAGCATCCTTAGCATCATGCCAGATGATAGAAGTACATCCTGTGCACAATATTCCCGAGCCACTTGCCAAACTCAAGGAGGCTTCTGCTATCATCAACCTATTAAAAAAGAAAGACAAACCTAAAGGCTCGTTTCTGACAGTTGCATGGTGCCTGGGTGATCATGGCGCAGTCCCCCATGGAACTTGTACTTGAAATGGTTCCTTCCCATTGGCCATCCCTACACCAACCACTCTTTTCTGTTAAAGGTAAACAGTGACAGTAATCAGTGGAGTCTGCAGGTCTGTCCTGTTGGCTGTTGTCAGAATAGAGAAGAGCTCTGATGGGTCACCCAAGCCAGTCCAAGCAGCACACTGCAGAGGAAAGCCAGGGGTTCTCTCAGCCCTCTGAGATGAAGGAAGTTGTAATTCCCCTGGAATAGTGTTATGATCTGAGTCTTTAATACTGGGCTCTCTTTAGGTTAATTTTTAGTTACGGTTAAGGAAGTCTTAAAGATGACTTCTTTGAGAATGCAGCTGTGCCCTACTTATCAAACTAGAAAGATAATAAAATGGTTTGGCACACCGTGGTTCAGTTGTACAGCCTCTAAACCCCACCTACACTTATCTGGCATCAATAGTTACACTTCTAGGATAACCCCTTCATAAAATAGCCAATTCATTTCTGGTTGACACTTTGTTGCTGAAATTTTGGAATATAGTTATGTCCTGTGAATGTTTGATAGTTTTTCTTTCCTATTCTAGAGTAAAGACAGAACAGTAAAATTATTTAAATAACTGTCCTGGAAAACACACAATGAACAAGGATGTCCTCCATGCCCTCAGCTAGTATACATTTCATCCCAACCCGCTAATCTTCAGATTTGCCTGTTTTTATTAAAAGGGCCCATGAACTTCTGCTTTAATGCACCTTAATACTTTTCCATCATATAAACAGGGGGGAGGGGGCAATATATTCAGTTTAATAAACATGTATCGAATTATCCTTCTCTTATAAGGAAGTGACTCTGCAGGGCACTGTGAGAACATAACAAGATGAATCCACAGGCTCTCGGTGTGGTAAGAAATTCATGTAAAGAAATTCCAGTAGAATGGGATAAGAACAAGAATAACCCTACCAATTGACTTTCTTAGAGGTATGGGGGGAAAGAGTTGACTCTGAGTGTGTGTGACAGGAGAATTGGGAAAACTAGGACAGGGACTATGTATCACAGGGTAGGGCTTTCCATGTAAGAGCTTCAGCAGAGACTGGAGATAGGAAAATGTGAGGGTGGCCAGGCAGCCCCTTCTATAGGCCTACAGGTGAGACCTACAGGATGGGACTGGAGGGAGGCATGGAAGCTAAGAAAGTGAGATCCGAGCCTGGGAAAATAGAGTCAAAAGGTATAAATCCGAGCCAGCCCTGATGGCCTAGTTGTTAAAGTTTGGGGGGCTCTGCTTCTGTGGCCCGGGTTCAGTTCCTGGGCATGGAACCACACCACTCATCTGTCGGTAGCCATGCTGTGGTAGTGGCTCACATAGAAGAACTAGAAGGACTTACAATAAGAATATACAACTATGTACTGGGGCTTTGGGGGGAAAAAAAGGTATAAATCCTTGGGTGCCATATTGAAGAAGCGTTGGAAGTTTGGAAGTCAGTGGGAACTGGGATTCATGTTTAAGAAGGTGACTGACAACACAACCAGCACGTGGGAAGGTGAGACTGATATTGGGGACCAGTTAAAAGGCTTTTGCAACAAACAGTCTTAACCAGAGAGAATATGGGTCTCAATGGGCCAAAGGCTGGGGAAGTGAGGGATGGAAAGAGTGATAAGCTGGACACAGAACATTCTCAGGGGAACGTCATTGCAGGAGAGAAAACAGGGTCACATTAAGAGTCTAAAGATCTGCTATTTAGTCAGTTAGTAAGTGGCCAGTAAATACTTGTTAAATGTGTTGATCACTGGTTGATTAATTAAATTAAATCCACCAATATGTGCTGCGTGGGTCCTCTTACCCTCTTCAAAGTCCTCCTGCTCCAACAAATATTATTCTGGGGGGGGTCCTCAAGAGGTGTCAGTGTGCTCAGGAACACAGCACGCTCAACTGCCCTGTAGAATGGCCCTTTCATTTGCTTCATAATCTACCCAGAGCAGTCTCCCAGGGCCAGCAGTGATGCATCTCTGAGGCCGTATCAGCAGAAAAAACCATGAAGGCACATGATGGTACATTCCTGTAGGTACTGGTTGAAGGTCCTAAGCCACAGCTGTACTGTGATGGAGCCCACCACTGCCACCAGCCACCACATTGTGTTGTATTTGCTGCCAGTGCCAATACTCCTAGCCGCATCTGCACCAACGTCACCCTGCCTTGATGTCACTCTGCTGCAATGAAGAGAATGTCCTTCCCCCACCTTGTACCACATTCTGTTACGTGGTCCCAAAATGCTGCCCTGGACTCTCCATGTCTTACAAGGGATTTTCCTCATTGCATTTTCTCTGCATGCCTCAGGCACAAGACCATAATGGGGTACAATTATTATAGGTCCATGACATGAGCCACTCAAAAGATCTCTAGTAACTGCGGCATTGTCATAACCCCAACTTCACTGCCTGATTCCTTTCCCTTATAGTGACTGTATGTGCTTTTGTTAGGATGTCCCTCAGTGTCCATCTCAAGGGACCCCTGACAGGCCCAGTTCACCATTTCTCTAAACCTCAGCAGACAAGTCAGAATCAACAAAGTTTAAGTTCCATTTGGGACAGTCACTGCCTAAGTGTAAATGACGTCATGGAAGTAGAATTGATAAAAATCTGTGGTTACCCAAATAGTTTTCCAATTACTTTTCTAGCTTAAAAAGCTAGTTAACTTTATACCTTTTCCTCACATATTTGCTACTTCTCACTGTTTTTGTACCAATCCTCCATACAATTAGGTTAAAATGCAAATTTCTTCATGTAGTACATGTGCTCAGTGTATTTGTGGGAAGTAAAGTTGAAAAAGTAAGAGTGATGCTTCGTTAGCTTCCCTCACTCTCCAAGCCATCTTTCAAACAAGGTATTCAGAAAATGAATAAGGCAGTAACAAGCCTTCATTTAGAGGCTTTGGTCTTGATTGAACTGATATGGAACTTGATTTGCTCTTGCTATCTATAAGGGAAATTGAATTATTTGTTTTTATCTTGAATATCATAACTGTGCATTTTTCCCTATATTTTGTGAGTGAAAAGGTGAGAGAATACTTACGTTAATGAAAAGTAATCTGTTTCTCTTTCCTTCTTAAGGAAAGGTAGAGAGTTTCTGCACACTGTTGTAGAGGAAAGAACAGACATTGATGGATGCGGCAAAAAGATGTCTATCAGGGACACTTCACAGAGCCAGAAAAGTGACGGAAAGGACTGGTTAAGCTGCGAAAAGGCAGATAGAGGCTAAAGAAATAAGCACTCACAGCACACTGAGATCACCTCTAGATCCTAGACCGCCATGTTAAATCCTAGCAACAATGCTTTCCATTGTCAAAAAGGATAGGGATCTCTATAATTCCCTGAAGATTAAACTAGGCTCCTACATAAATACCATCTAGTGGATTCTTTGCTTTTCTTGAACTTTTTAACTAAAATCATAAAAAATAACATGGGGCAATGATCAAAAATCACTCAAAGTGTGTCTGCATTCAGATTCACCTACATATCGGGCCATCAGCTAGGCTCCACTCTGTGGGGGTAGACAACAGTCCCAACCCCCATTCAGCCAACTTGTACAATGTAGGTCATTGGAAACCATAGGCCACTCAAATGTGTGAGCCATTAGTCAGTAGCATAAATTCCTACATAAAGCATGGCTCAAATGCATGAGCATGCCAGCTAAAAATAACCAAGTGTTGCTGACCTAAATAGAGGATACTATTTAGCGCATCTATCAATTAACTTCCTGCCTATAGTTCTATTGCAAAAGACAAACATTTGAGCAAAAGTAAACTAAATCAACAAATATTTGTTGAACCCATTTTATGTGTAAGGCAACATGGGTGACACAAACAAATGTACTTCTAAGTAACTCCAAACTAATCAAAGAGATGACCAAAAAAAAATATTGGATAAATTAAGAAAGAAAAAAGATTTAAATAATAGTCCAATAAGAAAAGAGTTGACCCAAAGTACTGGCTGATTAAGTTCCAAGTGAATATTAAGACTTACAAGGGTTCCAAACATTGGAACTCTAAGTTCCAATGACGTGGTGAAGAAAGGAAGGCTTTAGGAAGAAGGCAGAGCTTGAGCTGGTCTTGCAGGGGAAACTGGACGTGCATAGGTAGAGAGCAGGAAGGAGGGGATGGTGGAGGGTGTAGTCTGGGATCATCCTGCATGAGCTGCTTTCTCCTTCCACCTCCAGGTGTGTGACCCTGATCTTTCTATACCTCAATTTTCTGATAAAAACAATAATACCTATATGAAAGGTTATTGTGAAATGTAAATGTGAAACCACATATAAAACACTTAGAATAGAGCCTGGGACTTAATATGTGCCTAACAAATGCTAGCCAGTATCAGTATTTCGAGGTAGGCTACCCAATGTATGGGAAAATGCAAGATTTGTTTGGGAGACTGAAGGAAAGCAAATTTACATAAAGTAGAAAGTTTATTCAAGGGAGTTAGTAGGTATTCAAGCTAAAAATGAAAGTTGAGAATAGTTATGAACTTTAGGGCATGGAAAATTTGATGCTTCCTTTGCAAGTGAATTATATGGCATGGTAAAAATGTATTTCTGGAAGATGTAGCTGGCAGCAGCTCACAGGATAACTTAAAAAAGAAAAGCTGGAGAGAGACCAGTTAGATGGCTATAGGTAAAGAGTTTCATCCCCATTAAAAATGCAAGATTCTCACTACTCAGCCATAAGAAATGGTGAAATCCGGCCATTTGCGACAACATGGATGCACCTTGAGGATATTATGCTAAGTGAAATAAGTCAGAAGGAGAAAGTCAAATACCATGTGATCTCACTCATAAGCAGAAGATAAAAACAATGACAAACACTTGGAAACGGAGACTGGATTGGTGGTGACCAGAAGAGAAGGGGGGAGGGAGGAGGGCAAAAGTGGTGATTAGGCCCATGTGTATGGTAATGGAAGGTAATTAGTCCTTGGGTGGTGAACATGATGTAATCCATGCAGAAACTGAAATGTATAACGATGTACACCTGAAATTTATATAACATTATAAACCAATGTTACTGCAATAAAAAAAAAGCAAAACTCTCAAACGCAAACATTCTTACTAAAATTCTTGTTCATCACAATATGTTACACTAATGACTACGATAAAGATACTCCTTCAAAGCAACTACAGTTGACAACAGAAACACAAGCTGATGTGCTCCTTGTCATTCCCAGCTGACAGAACAACCAAATCATGTTGTGCTCTTCTTTGTCAATCACTGTGCTGGGCATTGGGCTTGGGTGGGGGCCAGAGGGGTCATCTACACAGGTGACTGAGGCAGGGCTCCTGCCCTGTGCTTCCATTGTCTCATAGTCTAAGGGGAAACTGATCAGATGCTCTTAGTCCAATGTCAAAGGGTTTTGTTAGAGATGTGTGAGAGGGCCATGGGTCCTAGGAGAGAGCAGTCTCAGGGCCCAGGCTTTGGAGGGAGTTGAGAGCTGAGGAATGAGGAGAGAGCCCATGCCCTGAAGGAGCTCAGATTCCCTGCAGGGTCCTGCCAAGTCAGGCTCTACCAGCACAAAGATGTGCTTTTCCCAATTGCAGAGAAAGTCAAATTCCTATTTCAAGTTCTTCCTCCATGATGCTTAACACTTTTCTGGTTCTCGGAACCAATATTTTTGAGCCCTTATAACATTCTAGATACAATTCTAAGTATTTTACACATATCACTTGACTTAATTCTTGTAATAACCTTCCAAAGAGTATGCTGTTAATTCTCCCATTTTACAGATGAAGGAAAGGCCAGATACTGGAATATTTACTGTCTGAGGTCACAAAGAAATTGGAGAGGCAAGAAACAAGCCCAGCAGCCTGGTCTTGGAGCCACCCCTCTCAACCACTATGTGACACCGCACCTCATATCTTCAAAGTTCAATGTCTAGATCAGGAATCAACAAACTAAGGCCCCCTTTTGGCTTGCCATCTGTTTTTGTAAACAGGTCTTATTGGAACAAAGCCACTCATACATTTATACGTCATCTATGGTTATTTCAAGTTACAATGGCTGAGCTGGGTAGTCACAACAGAGATCACATGGCTGGCAAAGCAGAAAATATTTACTATCTGGTCATTTACAGAAAAATTTGCCAAACACTGGTCTGGATCATGCAGAATGTCTAGTCAAAAAGGAATTTTTGAGCACAAGCAAACTGCTTTCGGCCTGATTTACTGTGAAGAGCTGCAATGCAATACACCTTTGACCCCTTCTTCTCTCTCCCACCTCAAACAAGCCTCACACATCTCAGAATGTGCAGCTGACTTCCCTCTGAAGTGGAATCTGTTTTGTTCCCATAACCAGCATTAGGATGACTTTCCTATTCATTTACCAGTCCTTAGGATCACTGATGCCTAGTCATGGTCTGAGAATCACCAATGGGAAGTAGTCATTCTTTCCAACAAATGAATATCATGTCACATAGAAAATTTATTTAAATCTGCATAGAAACAACAGTGGTGGGGTAAGTAGAGAATATTTAGATCCATATAATGCTTCTTCCCCGGGCCAGGACTCGGGTGAGGTGAATGAAGCACTCGCCTGGGATGCAAAATTTAAGGTGGCATCAAAAACTCAAGTAATCAAGAAGAATAATATTTTTAAAAATCAAAATTAATGCTAAACATCCATGATGAATAAAATATCAAAATTTGACATAAGGGCAAGACTGGACTCTGTACTTGCCTGAGTCAGCCTCCCCTAGTCCTGGCCCTGACCCTTACTTTACAGGACTTTGACACAGTTTCGTACTGACTGAGTATTTAAATGGCACCGTGATTCTGCAAATATGAGCATGGCTCCACCTCCCACCTATTGAAGACAGTGGCAGGATGGAAGATACACATGGTTAGCGGGAATCCAAAGAACTTAAGGTCCCAGGTCCCATGGAGCAAATTTTCAATTATATTCACTCCAAGAAGCAGCCCTCCACCATGAATACGGGGCCAGGTTCTGAAAGTCCACAAAGATGAGCAAGGCTCACTTCCACCCCCATTCCTTCTCTACAGACTGCACAGTCTGGGAGTTAAGAAAGCGAGCTTCAGTGTCAAGGATAGTGGATTTGCATCCTGGCCCCACCATGCAATGGCTGAGAGACATCCCCTCACAATCTTGATTTCCTAAAGTAAGCAGTGGGGATGATATGTGCCTGTTAGATTGTTGTGAGGACTAAACAGGATGATGCTTTCGGGCCGTGTCAGCTGCTACCATCATCATCACCATCTCAGTGGGTGACCAGATGATCCATTCACCCTGCTCCCCAACCTGTCCATGTTAGATCACCCACCATTTATCACCACCCACTCGTCAAAGCTGGAACCATCACTCTTGAATTCTCCTTGGGTCTACTAGTGTAGTTCCCACTCTACATTTAAGCATTTCTCAAGTCTCTCCATTGCACTGCAGTTTAGGCTCCCACCATCAGTGCCTAGATCACTATAGCAGCTTCTCATCTGTAATTCTGCCTCTGGACTCATCCCCCTCTGGTCCATTCTCCCTGGGCTGCCAGGCTGATATTTTCTACAAAGTATGTCACTCCCCAACTAAAATCCTTCAAAGAAGCCTTCAGTGTGGAGTACAATGTCCAAACACTTGAGTGAGGTCTTTCCTGACCTGGACTTTGCTCACCTCTCCAGCCTCATCTCTCCTCACATTTCGCTCACACTCAACTCTGCAGCCACACTGAGCTCAGGCCATTCATCCAGTGGGCATGCTGCCTTTTACATCTGGTCTTTGCACACATAGCTGCCTCTGCCTGAAATAGACCTCCCCCTCCATGTCTCCTGACACACCCTCATCCCAGCAATTGTGTTTATCCTTCATGACTTGGTCTAAGTGTCACTTCCTCCATGAGCTTTCTATGGCTCTCTCACCTGATTCAAAACCTGGGCTAGGTACCCTTCCTGTATTTCTTTACACTCTGGGCTGTTCCCAGCCATAGCACTTATCACATGGCACAATATTTATCCTTTACTTGTGAGTCTCCCCCATCAGACCATGGGCACCACAGGGCCAGGAGCCATTCCTTATCGTCTTCCATCCCCAGTATTGACACAGTGCATGGCAGATTGAGTTGAGATTCATTCTGGAGCCTGAATAGACAAATACATCAGTGAAACAGAACAGAAAAGTTATACACGTATATATAATTATAAAAAATTATATATATACAATTTTATGAAGACGAGAGTCTCTATCATCTCCTGTTCATAAGTAACAATAGTAAAATACAGCATATATTATCTGATATCAAAGAAACAAAGAAGCATTATGGGAGCTCAGACAGAGATAACTTCCCTGGGGTAGGAGTGGGGAGTTTTAGTGGGAAAGATGGGACTTAAGCTGAAATCATGCCACCTCTAAATGCTCTTAGGTGGGTGCAAGAGGCATAAGTAATAAGACTTAAAAAATAGCTAAAATTCCGCCAACGTGGGACCCATATTTCCTAGGAATAGATAGTATAGGTATACTTCCTACATCATTTATCATGGAACCCAGGTGAATACAGTGACTTCAAAACCACTTCTGGAGACTGTTAAGAGACTCGTCTTCCTTCCAGTGTTAAGCGTCGGTAGACATTCACATCTTGTCAGTAATGAGCTGATAAAGTAGACAACACCTGAGTAAGCAGAGAGTATGCCCTTGTGCAACCAAGAAATATCCCTGAGGAGGACTGAAAAGGAACTAGCTGGAATGCAGCTCTCACCCAGCAAGCGGAATTCAAGGACTGCCTGGCAGTGTGAGAACAGCCAGATAAGAGCACGTGGATGCATGACCTTCGGAAGGTGAGACAGGCAAAAGAAGAAATGAACAAGGATACAGGTCTAAACTTCAAGAATCAATATGGTATAGAAAAAGGATTGTCAGATTTGGTGTCAGAGAACCCTGGGATTAAATCAGGATTTATTAGTTTCGTTTCTTTGGGTGAGTTTCTTAACTGTCCCAGCCTCAGTCTCTTCCTCTGTGAAATGTGTCTAATACAACCCACCTGGAAGGGTTGTAGTGAGGAACAGAGTAACCCTGTGTGTAGAGGGGGTTCAGGGGAACTCACCACCCACCCCTTCTTCTATGAATGGACATGGGTACTGGGTGCAAATGAAAGTGAGGATCCCTCTGCTGCAGTGCTGTGGACTTGGGCTGGAAACTAGGGTTTGGACCTGACATCAAAATGGAGCTCCCATTCCTGCCTACTGAGCTGAATCAACTCACCCAGTCAGCAGCTGAAGAACAGTAGGTCTCCCCTCCACAAGGGCCTGCCTGGTGAGGGTACTGCGAATAATCCACAGAAGCAGAGAGAAGAGGTACCGCTGTGGAGGCAAGGCCAAGGACACTAGCAAGAGCAAGAGCCTTCCAGAACCCTCCATAGTGCTCAAGCTTGGCCACCGTGTTCCAGGGTATGTGCATTCTTCCTTCCTTCAGGGCCCATTTTTCATTTCTTAGGTCAGTTTCAAGAAACAAAGACCCACGACCATCACTGATCCCCACCACCTCCAGCCCACCCTGGAAAATCCTTGGGCGAGTCTGAGCACTGAGGTCCCCCAAAGTGTCATTTCAGGGCAGCAGCAAAGGGGACTGTGCACCCCTCTAATAGACACTATGGATGCAGGTCCAGTCCCAGGGCTGGCCTCAGGAAGGTGCAAAGTGTAAGACCCAGAACTGAATTTGCAGTGCAGTGGCCAGCGTAGCCAACAAAGGAACTGATACAAACGTGACTAATGAAGAGATTTGATTATGCATCAAGTCATTTTATTAGGAAATTTAAAACAGCAAATATAGACAAAGCAACAGAAAAGACCACTCAGGCAAAAAAAAACCTCCAAAATGGCCAAATCCAGGCCTGAGTATGTATAAAAGAACATTACAAATGAGTAAACTATTAGGGTTTCTGGAAGACATTGAGTTTGTCCAAGCTATCTTATCATCAGCTCTTGGGTTGCATAGTTGTTTCATGTTGTGTAGTTTGGGCAAAAGTGTGCCAAGTTTGGGCAAAGGAAGATCTCAGAAGGACAAAGCATGAGGCACAGAAGCAGGAGGGGAAAAGCTGGTGACAACGAGGTCAGGAAAAGGAGTCAGTGGAATGGATTGAAGCAACATCTTACCAGCAGGAGAGAGCGTGGCCTCCCACAGCTCCTGGGCAGGGGTGAAGCCGGCCGGCCACCTAGGAGCAGCATTGCCTCTGGCAGCAGCACTTCTGCTGGCAGCAGCACTTCTGCTGGCAACAGCCCTTCCCACAGCCGCACGAGCCACACGAGCCACACGAGCCACACGAGCCACAGCCACAGGAGCGGCGGCAGCAGCAGACCACGGGGACACTGCAGCAGCCCCCACAGCAGCCACAGCAGCAGGGGCAGCAGTTGGAGCAGCAGCCGACCCGGTAGCATCTGCAGGTGGTGCAGCTGCCACAGCCACCACCACAACCACCACCACAGCCACCACCGCAGCCACCACCGCAGCCACCACAGCTTCCACAGCCACAGCACCCCATGGTGTCAGTAGAGAGGACTCAGGAGAGGTGAGGACGGATGTTCAGGAGGTGAGGGAGGTCTGATGCCACCTCCCACTGGGGAGGCCCTTAAATACCAACTCTGGGGACAGGAGAGGGAAGACACATGACCACTTCCTTGTTATTGTTTATTTCAGTTTCTATAGGAAAGCCTCAGGCTCCTCCTGTTTATTTCCCTACTAGACACCTGTAGTCTCATTAAGTCACATATTTTCAGTTTAGCTAAATTTGCCTCCACTTCACCCAATGGGAATATTTAGCAAAGGACCTATCCCTGTTTTAAATACAGCTGATCTTGGAACAGATGAGCCAGGGAGACCCATCTGCCCGTTGACGATTTCCTTGCTCACTAACACTTTCCCAGGGGATTCATGTATTTCCCTTGATACTTCTCCAGGGGAAGTTCCTAGGGGTTCTTTCAGTAGGAGAAAGAGAACATAGAACCTTAAACAAAGAAAGTTACTTCCAACATTGCTATTGCCACCATTGGTCTGGATGTCACAGATCAGAGGCCAGACACATCTGAACTAGTGGATCTGTCTGTTTCTTCTGCCTGGGATAGAGGCGGTGCCTGCAAAGGGTGAACTCATTCAGTGAATGATAAAGTCATCCTCAGCGGGGAAGCCCTCAGTCTCCAGATCCATCTTCAGGACCTTCTCATCCTTGAACTTCTGCCTCATAATTAATTCTTCTTACATGAGTCATGTTTGTAAGTCCAGTCCTAATCAGAGAGCAGGTGACAGGCAATGACAAGGTGAGGTTTCAGAGGCCCTGGGAAGCTCCTCTGTCCCCAAGGGGTCTCCCTCTGATGCCTGACTTCTGCAGCACAGCTCCAGACTCACGTAGATCACTGGGCGCAGAAGGGCTACAATCAATCTTGGGTTTCCCAAAATTTGTTTGGTATAACAATTAGTTTGGTAGAAGGTTAAAATATACAACACAAAAAAGATTCAAATATGTTTGAGAAGGAATACATTTAAATAAAGTCAAAAGCTTTTTGACTCTGGATCTTTTCAGAGGCTTTACTTGGTCATGAGTTCTGTGACTCTCAAAGGGGCAAACCTACTAAGCCACTGAACTTACTTTCACTCCAGAAAACCCTGCTTTTCTTCAGTCCTCAGGTGAGAGAGCTCCCAGGACTGTCGCAAGTTCAGATTTTGATGGTAGATTTAGCAAAACACATGAACATTTTTACTGCAGAGAGTAGAAAAAGTAGAGCAGTGGTTCTGAAACCTTTTAGTCTCCAGATTGCTCATGCTCTTAAAAAGCCTTCAGGACCCCAAAGAGCTCTTCTTGTATGCCTTATATTTATTGATAGTTATTGTACAGTATTCAAAACTAACACTGAGACTTTAAAAAAATTTGTTAATTCATTTAAAAATAACAATATAAGCCCATGACATGCTCACATAAATGACACTTTTTTGAGAAAAATAACCATATTTTCCAAAAGTTTACTGAGCACAGTGGCATTGTTTTACATTTTTGCAAATCTCTCTAATGTCTGACTTAACCAAAGACAGCTGGATTCTCATATCTACCTCTGTGTTGAATCTAACGTACCATGTTGTTTTGGCTGAAGTACGTAAAGAAAACCCAACCTCACACAGATACAAAGGTGGAAAAAAGAGCATTACCTTTCTAGCCTCAGGGCCCCCAGGGGTCCTTGAACCACACTTTGAGGACTGCCAGGGCAGAGATTCGGAAAATCTTCCTCTCTGAGGAAACGAACAACTTAACATTGTTCCCAACTACTGACTGTAGCCTCATCAAGCATAAATCTCCATACACGGTCAGCATCCGGCACAATGACGACCTAATGTCATTTTATGGAATTTCAGTGCTTCTTTATTTAAAAACCTACCTTGAGCTGCTATGTTTTCCAATGGTGCACATTTTGTTCCTACTCAACAATCCTCATTTGATCACCTTTGTCTTTAAAATAAAGTCCAGAGACACCAGAATGGCATTAAACGCCCTCGACAGTCTGGCTTCACTCTGCCCTTGCAGCTAATCCAGGGCTCTAGGGTAACCCAAGGCTGAAGCAGAAGGGAGACCTTGGGAATTAATGACACTATCACAAGAGGTAATTCTTATGGTACAGGTAGTACGTGCAGAACAGCGTTCTAAGCACTTAGAAATGAGACAGAGACAACAGCAATGAAACAGGCAAGATTTAGCAAAGAACATGCAGCACAAGGAGGAACGGTGTCAAGACACCGAAAGGCCCCTTGGGAGGAAGGTGACAAATCGCAAAGTTGTGCACTTTAAATTTCTTACCATTTATCTGTCAATTATACCTCAATAAAGCTGGGGGAAAGAATGAAATAAAATAGGAAATGAGTGGGGAGCATGAATGTGGGAAAGTGCAGTCAGCAACGTATGCATAAGATTATATACAATAAAATGTATTGGCAAATCTTTTAAAATATAGAAAAAATGAAGAAACAACATATTACTCATAATTTCACTATTTAAACCAACTTCAGAATGCATGCATATACATCTTTAATACAATTTTTGCTTTTTCTAACATGGCAGCCATACGTGTTCATTGTAGAAAATTTGAAAAATACACAGAAATACAAAGAAAATAAATATTACCCACAATCACACCTTACTGAAATAACTACTGTTCACATTGTAATTTTCTTCCAGAATTTTGTGTACAAACGTATGCATTATTTAAAAACAAAATTGGGGATTATAGTGTATATTCTGGGTATATTATAGCAATATACCATAATATTGCTATAATAAATATAAATCTTCACCAAAATCCCCCCAAAACTTCTCCACTCCTACCTGGACAACCACTTCACAGGAACAGCTCTATCTCAAGTCCTTAATGGCCTCCGCGTGGCTAAGCCCGACGTATCCTGTTCTCAGCACGATGCAATTGGCAAATCTCTTTGTTGACACACTCTCATCTCTTGGCTTTTACGAGACAAGATTCTGTCTTTCTCATCCTACTTTTGTCATCCCTCCTCAGTCTACTTCCAAAAAATGACTCTATTTCAGAGGCTTGAGACTTGGTTTATAGTCTTGCTTATAGTTGTCTCTTTGGGAAAAGTTCACTTTCTTTATGTCTTATTTACTCCTTTGTTGAATACTGTAGACTTTATTATGTGGATCTACTTTCTTTTAAAATCTTATTTTTCTGAAGACCTTCAGTCTCAAATGTTTTCAATAACGTTTTTCTAAATGTGGAATATTTGTTCTTTCTTGTGGGGAGGTCAGGGGGTCTCACCAGGTCATCTGAGAATGATCTGGATAATGAAGGAGCTATAACTCTCCATCCACTAACATCTAGACCAGCACTGATCAATGGAACTTTCTGCAATGATGGAAATGTTCTATTCTGAGCTGGCCAATATGGTAGCCACTTGCCACATGTGCTATTGAGTACTAATGAGGCTGAAGGATAAAGTTTTTTATTATTTAATTTTGATTAATTTAAATTTAAATAGCCATACGTGGGTAGTGGCTACCATGTTGGAGAGCACAGTTCTAAACTGACATCACCTTGAAAGGAGGGACCACGCCTTATCCTTCTTGCATCAATTCCTCAAAAGTTTAACAATTGTCTACTACATTCCAGACACTGTGTAGCACTTGGGAGAGTAAGATGAATGAGAGATGAAACTGATCCTAAAGAAGCATATAAAGTCCATCAAAAAAGACAGACACAGAAGCAAACCATCTTAATATAATATGAAAAGCCCTATAACAGAAGGCCAAATGGAAAACATACAGAAGATCAATTAATTAAATTCCCAACACCTAATATAATATAGTCAGTTCTGCTATAACACTTCTTTTGAAAATGCAAATTTGTTCCAAGCAAGGGATTATGCTAAATGAAATAAGCCAGACATAGAAAAACAAATACTGCATGTTCTCACTTATATGTAGAATCTGAAAAAGTCACACTCATAGAACCACAGAGTAGAATGGCGGTTGCTGGGGGCTGGGGGGTGGGGGAAACGGGGGACACGGGGGAAATGGGAGACATTGGTCAAAGGGTACAAAGCTTCAGTTATAAGATGAGTAAGTTCTGGGATCTGATATACAGCATGGTGAATACCGTTAATAATACTGTATTGCACACGGTACTTGAAATTTGCTTAAGAGAGTAGATCTCAAATATTCTCACTACACACAAAAAATGGTAACGATGTGTGGTGATAGATGTGTTAATTAACTTGATTACAGTAATCATTCCACAATGTATATATATATATATCAAGTCATGTTGTACATCTTAAATATATACAATTTTTACTTGTCAATTATACCTCAATAAATCTGGAAAAAAATTTGTTCCAAGAAGATGGATATATTAGGAACAATTTGAGCATAGCGCAAATTTTGTGTTTGCTTATGCAGGATTTTGTCCATGAGAAACACCAAGAAATGCAGAAAGCAGCACCCAGCTAAAACATGCACACACACGCTTCAAACACTACCAGCTACCTGTGCACCATATGTATTATGACCTACGCTCATCCACACCTACAGCTATAACTTCTGCTCCTATTTCCAATACGTCCCCTTCCACCACTTGACAATACCACAAGCTGGAGTCCTTCTCAGGGCCACTTCCACAGGCAAACTTCAGGTGTTTTACAAGGTAAACTGCCATAGTCATTAAACGACTTACATATTTTTAAACATGTGTGTAAAGTCGTGCACAACGTTTATTGTTTCTATTTTTTTAATAAGTCACTGATGAAGTTTTTGAGTGCTGTTCCCCAACCACATAGCCCTGTGGTTTTTATTGCACAATTTTGTAGAGCGCCATGGTTTTTAGGAACACATGTGTTGTGTCATAGCAGAACTGACTGTAGGTACAGAAAAAAAATCTTAGCAATGAGCACAACTGGCACCCAGATCTTGCATTCTAAAAACCATTCTCCAATAAAAGGAACCAGACTTCTTGGAGAAAAGACTGATTCCAGGTCTCAGGCTGGGAAAGGATGAAATGGGCCATGAACATCTTGTGCCAGAATATAAGTCAGAACTCAAAAAAAGGATGGAGATGTTTTTAAAGCTACAGAAGCCATCTGCAAGATGTGGCCGCTAGCAAAATCTGAGGCAACTTGAGCATCAAAATAATGATGGTAACAGATTATAACTCATTGACTAGAATAGAATTATTCTCTTCATTAACCTCCACTGAAATAAATGAATAAATGGGAGAATGCACATCTTCGACGTGACCAGATGTTGCTGAATTACTCTGCAAATAGGTCATAGCAATTTGCACAACCACTGAACAGTGTATGAAAAGTCCAATCACTCAACATCTTCACCAGTATTTGGTATCTTCACATTTGAACATGATGGCAATCACGGGGTTACAAAATGTACTGCACTGTGGTTTTAATTCAAACTTTTCTGATTACTAGTGGGGTACAAATCATAGCCTTCAAAGGATTTTCTGTGGTTTTTCTCTTAAAAATTGCTTTGCTCTTTAGCCTGTGGCTAGTTTTAATCTTTGCTTTAAGTACGTTTTTTTGTAAAGATGTTTTCTTTTCTTTCATGTATTTTTCATTGAATCAGTCTATTGCTTTTATGTTGAAGAAGTACTTTACTAATTTGATGTCATAAAAATGATTTTCCATATCTTCTTAAAATGTTAAGTTTGTGGGCCGGCCCGGTGGCATAGTGGTTAAGTTCACGTGCTCTGCTTTGGCAGCCCCCAGTTTTGCTGGTTCAGATCCTGGGCGCGGACCTAGCCCCACTCATCAAGCCATGCTGTGGCAGCATCCCACACAGAAGAACTAGAAGGACATGCAACTAGGTTACACAACTGGGGCTTTGGAAAGAGAAAAAAATAAAAGGAAGATTGGCAACAGATGTTAGCTCAGGGCCAATCTTAAAAAAAAATGTCGTTTTCTTTTCATTTTTGGATCTTAAAATCATACGGAACTTATTTTGATGTGTGGTATGAAGAACCCCAGAATTATTTTTTATCCATATAGATAATGTTATTTCAGCATCAATATTGAATAGCAGTATTTTCTCCTGATTTGTAATGCTTCTGCCATATACCAAATTCCAAAATTTGTGTGATTTTATTTCTGGGATCTCTATTCCCATCCATTAGTCTCTCTCTATCTCTCAGTAAGAAAATATCACACTGTTTTAATGATCATAGCTTTAGAATTAGTCCCAATATCTGATAAGTGAATGCCCCCCCCCCCCCATTCTTCTTAAAAAATGTCTTTGAGGGGCTGGCCCCGTGGCCGAGTGGTTAAGTTCGCGCGCTCCGCTGCAGGCGGCCCAGTGTTTCGTTAGTTCGAATCCTGGGCGCGGACATGGCACTGCTCATCAAACCACGCTGAGGCAGCGTCCCACATGCCACAACTAGAAGGACCCACAACGAAGAATACACAACTATGTACCGGAGGGCTTTGGGGAGAAAAAGGAAAAAATAAAATCTTAAAAAAAAAAAAAAAAAAAATGTCTTTGACATTCTTGGGCTTTTGTTTTGTCAAACATATTTTAGGGGAAGCTGTCGAGTTTTTCTTTAGAAAAAGTAAACAATGAAAATAGACAATTTTTAAAAAAATCTCTTAGGGCTTTTAATAGAGTTGCGATGAATTTATTAATTACTTTAGAAAGGATTGACATCTGTATTAGGGTTCTTCAGAGAAACAGAACCAATAGGATAGATATAGATATAAACATACAGGTTTACTATAAAAATTGGCTCACATGATTATGGAGGCTGAGAAGTCCCACGATTTGCCATCTGCAAGCTAGAGACCCAGGAAAGCCAGCAGTGTAACTCAGTCTGAGTCTGGGGGTGTGAGGACCAGGGGAGCTGATGGTGTAAATCACAATCTGAGTCCGAAGGCCTGAGAACCAGGAGCACTGATGCTCGAGGGCAGGAGACAATGATGTCCCAGCTCAAAGAGAGCAAGTTTGCCCTTCCTCCACTGCTAGCTCTCCTCAGGCCCCAAGGGACTGGATGATGCCCACCCGCTTTGGTGAGGGTTTTAGATCTTCCTTACTCAGTCTACAGATTCAAATGCCAATCTCTTCCAGAAACACCCTCACAGATACCCCCAGAAATAATGTTTTATCAGATATCTGGGCACCTCTTAGCCCAGGCAAGTTGATACATAAAATTAACCATCACAACATCTTTTAGATATTGAGACTTCCCATCCATAAACCTAGTATATTTCTCCATTTATTTCTTTTTGTATGTCCTTCAATACAATTTAATAATTTTCAGCATAAAAATCTTGCATGTCATTAGATTTATTCATTGTTATAATTTTGTTGCCATTCTGAATGGGTTCTTTTTTCAATGACATTTTCTATTTGATGTGTAAGAAATTTCTTTATTGCTGAATATTGATCTTTTTAAAGTGTTTTTCTCCTCCTGGACTTATTATTATCTCTAATGTATTAGTGGCAATTTCCCAAATGGAGATGTAAGATATAGCATTTCCTAGGCTTATTTGACTATGAAGTCTTTTGAATAGAGACTCTATACCCCTATTGCATTGGGTTTTTTAGGGTGATTAGATGAGATAAGGTACATAAAATGTATATAATTAGACTGAAAGATAAAATTAGAGTTGGGAATCTTTCCTCTGGGCGGCTATTACTCATCTGTGAAAGGAGAGGAAAAGCTGACCTCCTCAGCTTAGATCATCTAATACTAATCAAAAGAATAGCACCCTCAGGCAGACATACTGAAAAAATGCGGAGTTTTATTAAATATTTCAGTCAGTTCTGATTCCATTTTTGAAATAGGAGTGAATTTATCTGAAACTGAAAAAAAATCAAGTTGTGTGTACCCACAAGGAAGTAACAAACAAGAAATAAGCATCTGCCACAGAAACTGGTCAAAACAACAACAAGGAAGTGACTACGGACCATGTGCCAGGCCCCCAGAGGGAGTATTTAAGGGCCCCCGTTAGGGGCAAACATCAGACCTCCCTCACCTCCTGCACATCCCTCCTCACCTCTCCTGAGTCCTCTCTACTGACACCATGGGGTGCTGTGGCTGTGGAAGCTGTGGTGGCTGCGGTGGCTGTGGTGGCTGCGGTGGTGGCTGCGGTGGTGGCTGTGGTGGCTGCAGTGGCGGCTGCGGTGGTGGTTGTGGTGGTGGCTGCGGCAGCTGCACCACCTGCAGATGCTACCGGGTCGGCTGCTGCTCCGGCTGCTGCCCCTGCTGCTGTGGCTGCTGTGGGGGCTGCTGCAGTGTCCCCGTGGTCTGCTGCTGCCGCCGCTCCTGTGGCTGTGGCTCTTGTGGCTCATGTGGCTCGTGCGGCTGTGGGAAGGGCTGTTGCCAGCAGAAGTGCTGCTGCCAGAAGCAATGCTGCCACTAGGCAGGTGGCCCAGTCTCTGGTAGCATTTGCTGAAATTGCATTCACCCGTTGGTAACTTTCTTGCAACCCTCCCCATTTCTCTTTCTGTGACCTAGAAGTCACTCGTGTGAAATCAAGGGCTGTAATTTGATATTCTCCTCTCTGTC
Source organism: Equus caballus (assembly GCF_041296265.1). Taxonomy (NCBI): domain Eukaryota; kingdom Metazoa; phylum Chordata; class Mammalia; order Perissodactyla; family Equidae; genus Equus; species Equus caballus. The sequence goes on along the minus strand of NC_091689.1, from coordinate 15,777,094 downwards.
ACATCACAAATCGATAATTTCAAAAGACCCTGCTATTAATGTGAACCAGGAGAACTATGAAAACAGGAGACAGCCCAGTTGCTGGAGACAAATTCGCATAGTGAGCAAACTGAAAATGGAATCAGTTACTAACTTTTCTGTTTTTCTGAAATTGTTTCACACAAGCTCAGTGCCTGAAACGTCTTTTCATTGTGTGCATATTACATGCCATTTCTGCTATATTCTTATGCCTGACAGTCTGGACTGCTGAAAATTAAATGCATAAGTAGAATAATGTACCATGCATTGATGGCTAAAGACCTTTTTTACTTTTATTTATTGTCTTGCTATGAAAGGACCTTTTGTGTTCTGTAAATTTATGCAAGTTAAATAAGCAAACCCTTGTCAGGAAGAATTTCCCCCATTGTTAGATTCATTTACGATCGCAGTTGCACTGAGATGCACTATGGGCCCAACACCCAGGGCAGAAGCACTGTTCACAATGACAAGCAAGTCTCGGAGCAGCTTTATATCCAAGTTCCATTTCTTTGTCTCACTGTTAGTGACACTCTTTTCTTTGAAGTCAATGGGAATGTTATTTTTCTTTCCAAAAATGCCTACATCTCACTTCGGGTGGAAGGAACATGAACCGCATTTGAGTAGTTGCCACTCTACCTAACCCACCCCCGAAAAGGCTATTCTTAGGACAAATGTAGTACATTTTCAAAGCTGCCATAAAAAAAGACAAAATCTTGCCATTTGCAATAAGATGGATGAAGCTTGTGGGCATTGTGCTAAGCAAAACAAGTCAGAGGAAGATGAATAGCACATCACCTGAGTATGATTTCACTCACGTGTGGAAGATAAACAAACACATGGACAAAGAGAACACATGGGTGGTCACCAGAGGAGAAGGGGGTGGGATGAGGGTGAAAGGAGTAAAGGGGCGCATGGGTACCGTGACAGTTGGAAACTAGACTGTTGGCGGTGAATATGATGCAGTCTCTACACAAACTGATATACAATAATGTAACCTGAAATTCACACAATGTTATAAGCCAATGTGACCTCAATAAAATACGTTTTCTAAAAAAAAAAATCTGCCTTGAATCTTTCTTTTTCAAATCCCAATTGGAAGTATACGGCTTTCAACACAAAATGCCTCTCACAGAGAGTGAGTTTAGGAAGAGGTCTTGACCAGGTCAGGACAGCAGGTATTGGCTCTTCTGTAGAAGCAGCTCTGAGCCAGGATGGGTTGAGATGGATTGGGAGTGTAATGCAGGTGCCATCAAAGTTCACTGACTCCAAGTTAGGCCTACACCTGAAGATTCTGGTCCCAATCTCTTCAATTTTACTCTGGCATCATTCTTAGAAATGGTGAGGGGCTGGCCTGGTGGTGCAGCGGTTAAGCGCACATGTTCTGCTTCTTGGCACCCTGGGGTTCACCGGTTCAGATCCCGGGTACAAACATGGCACCGCTTGGCAAGCCATGCTGTGGCAGGCGTCCCACTATAAAGTAGAGGAAGATGGACACAGATGTCAGCTCAGGGCCTGTCTTCCTCAGCAAAAAGAGGAGTATTGGAAGCAGTTAGCTCAGGGCTAATCAACCTCAAAATAAAAGAAATGGTGAAAATGTTTTAATTTTGTCTTTGCCGGTTTCTGAGAACAATTCTCCACCTCACTCCCATGAGAAGAACAAAGTCAATGAGCAAAATGGATTTAAGATGTATCAAGAACCCATCACACTATCTACACACATATGTGTGCAAGAGGAAGATTTTTGAAATCTCTGTGTCGGACAAGGATGGCAACGACTCAGCCAAGCCAAGAATATACCAAGAGCACCTGATTGTTAAGACCCAGGAAGATTTTCCTCACATGTAACTAAGGGAATACAAGTCAAACACAGAGAGAAAACATCTACAGAATTGAAGAATTCAATGACTATGCTTAGTTGACTTAGAAATTGGAAAGAATTAGCCTATGTCAACTTAGTGGCATATCCTACATTTTTAGAAATTTAATCATTTACCTTAAGACAGAAGGACTTCTAAACAGGACAAAGCATGGCCCATGGCCTATTTTCTTTGGAAGGACTCTAGGTATAGAAAACCCATTGGCCCACCTGATGCACTGTCCTGGTACTTAATGTCTTCCATGCGTACAACTGAAATCTTCTCTGCTTTCATGTTTCCCCTTGTCCAAGGACACCTGAGAGTAACATCTAAGAGTCTGCTCATCAAAACTCTTTATTGATCTGAGAACAGTCTGCAGCCTTTTTCTTGCAATATCTAACAACCTCGGTTTTTTTAGCTTTCAGTGGAGTTAGTAATAGGTTCTATTAGTAGATCTCAATGTGAGGCCCCCCAGGACCAGCAGCATAAGCATCACAAGGGAATGAGCTAGAAATGCAAATTCTCAGAGGTTCTGGGGGTGGGGCCCAGTAATCTGTGTTCTAGCAGGTCCTCTAGGTGATTCTGATGCATGCTCAAGGTTGAGACCTTTGGCCTACGTCAATATAGAGGAAGAAGCAAGTTTCCATTTAGATTTGGAGTACCATTCCATTATTATAGGCATTTAGTTAACTATTTCTATCCCATTTTTCCAGTGAAGATATTTTTAAATAGAGAAGATAATTTTTCACTATTTTGCTTTATTCGGTCACTTTTTTAATGCTTACCTTGTTCTAAGTATTTTCTTTCCATATGTCTTCTTAGACCTATGAGTTGATGAAGTCTATTATTTTGAAAGCAGTATCTTTTCTAAGACTATATCATCTGCTAAATTTGCACAAATATAACACAAAATGCAGTGTTCCCTAATAATTACCCTGTGCTTCTGGGTTCACATCTCAACACAGACATCTCAACATATATGTAATAGAACTCATTTACTGAAGTATAAGGCCCAGTTTGGGGTTTGGAAGTGTGATTATCCTAACAATACCAAGAGTTGAACATTCTTCTCAAGATGTCAGTCAATTATACAATAACAATTCTTGGCTTCGCAGCTGCTAGTCAAGCTAACCATGTGCATTGACCTTTTCTTCAAGGACCAGTGTAGCCACCTCCCAAGTTACTTATCTTGTTTTGGTTCTTAGACTAATAAGTGAAGAAAACAGAAGCATGTTCTTACAGCAGTACATTTAATATTTCCCAACAAAATACAAAAACCAAAGAGAATAAAATAAACGTAGCTGGTATGAAAGTTCTTTTAGGCTACCTGCCTAATTCTAGATACATCCAAAGGGCCAAAAATAGCTAATGCAGAGGGTAGTGTGACTGCCTGAACAACAACAAAATCCCTGTCTCTACAAACCATACTCCCCTCTTCTCTGATACAAACTCACAATGAATCCCAACCAAACATCACAGGCTTCCATGGATGCAGAGGTGGCCTAACCCTTACCTAGAAGAAGATTCCAGAAAATCAGGATTGAAATTGTGTCGGGAAAATTGTGTTTCTGGGACTAGCAATTCTCTTAGTGATTTATATTTGGTACAAGGCATAATCTTCCACCTGAGGACAGGTGAAAAAAAAAAAGAAGAGTAGGGCTAGCCCCAGTGGCCTAGTGGTTGAGTTTGGCGTGCTCTGGGTTTGGCTCCCAGGTGTGGACCTACACTACTCGTCAGTGGCCATGCTGTGGTGGCAGCTCACATACAAAAAGAGGAAGATTGGCAACAGATTAGCTCAGGGTGAATCTTCCTCACCAAAAAAAAAAAGAAGAGCAAAAAATAAACTATATACTAACCAAAAAAGCTACGTGGAAACAGATTTAGAATAATATCATTTACAATTACTCCAAAGAAAATGAAATACTTAGATATAAATCTAACAACACATGTACAAGATCTGTATCCTACAAGTTACAAAATGCAGATGGAAGAAATCAAAGAAGACCTAAATAAGTGGAGAGACATATCATGTTCATGGACTGGAAAATTCAACATAGGAAAGATGCCAGTTCTCCTCAAATTGATCTACAGGTTTAATGCAATTCCATCTTGCAGATATAGACAAGCTTATTCTAAAATTTGTTTGGAAAGGCGGAAGACTTATAATAGCTAAAATAATTTTTAAAAAGAAAAATAAAATGAAAGGAGTCACTCTACTTGATGTTTATACAGATACAGGATTATTACAGGATATTTATGGTATTATACAGATACAGGACTACAGGATTATTATACAGATATGTAATCAAGACAGTGTGGGATGGGAAGAGGAACAGACATGTAGATCAATGGAACAGAACAGAGGATCCATTAGAGGACCAACACAAATATGCCCAATTGATTTTTGACAAAGGAGCAAAAGCAATTCAATGGAGAAGAATAGTCTTCTGAATAGATGTTGCTGGAGCAACTGGACATCCACAGGCACAAAAAATGAATGCCAAACTAAATTTCACATCTTATTCAAAAATTACAGTCAAAATTCATCATGGACTTAAATATAAAACATAAAACTATAAAATTTTTAGGAAAAAAAACATAGGAGAAAATCTTTGGGATCAAGGGCTAGAAGAGCTCTTAGACTTGACTCCAAAAGCACGAACCATAAAAGAAAAAACTGATAAAGTGGACCTTATCAAAATTAGCAATGTTTGCTCTGTGAAAGACCGTCTTGAGAGGATAAGAAATGATGCTACAGACTGGAGAAGATATTTGTAAAGCACGTATCTGACAAAGGATTTGTATCTAGAATACATAAAGAACTCTCAAAACTCAACAGTAGGAAAGCAAACTAATTAGAAAATGGGCAAAAGACATGAACATATGTTTCACCGAAGAGGATACACAGATGGCAAATAAGCACATGGCAAGGTGTTCAACATCATTAGCCATTAGGGAAATGTAAATTAAAACCACAATGAGACAGCACTACATACCTACCAGAACGGCTAAAATAAAAAATAGTGACACCACCAAAAGCCAGTGAGGATGCAGAGAAACTAGATCCCTCATGCATTATTAGCCAGAATACAAAAGGGTATAGCAATTCTGCAAAAGCATGTGGCAGTTTCTTACAAAACCAAACGTGCTTATGATACAATTTAGCAATGGTACTCTCAGATATTTATCCCGGAGATGAAAACTTATGTTCACACAAAAATCTATACACAAATGTTTACAGTATCTTTATTTATAGTAGCCCCCAAACGGGAAAAAGCTCAGCTGTCCTTCAACAGGTGAATGGTTAAAAGGCTATGGTCCATCCATCTCATGGAATACTAGCCTGCCACAAAGGAACGAACTACTGATACAGGCAAAACTTGGATTTTCTCAATGGAATTACGCTGAGTGAAAAATCAATCTCAAAAAGATACATACTGTATAATTCCATTTACATCACATTCTTGAAATGACATAAGTATGGAGATAGGGAACAGATTAGTGGTTCCTATAGAGGAACAGAGGGAGGGAGGCGGGTGTGACTGTAAAATGGTGGCGCAAGGGGGTCGTTGTGATGGAACTGTTCTTTGTCGTCACTGTGTGGTCACATGAATCTACACACTTGATAAACTGCATAGAAGTAAACATACACAAATGAGTGTGTGTAAAACCACTGAAATCTGAACATGGTCAATGTAATGTCAATTTCTCAGCTGTGATGTTGTACTATCGTTATGCAAGATGTTACTCTTGGGGGAAACTGGGTGATGGATGTGCAGAACCTCTCTGTATTAGTTCTTACAAGTGCCTATGAATCTACAATTATCTCCAATTAAAAAAGTTTTAAAAAATAAACTAAAACTGCAAGGAACATGTCTAGGTGAATATGGCATCTGGGCAGAGTGAGTCCCCAAAGCGCTCCTTTCCAGCTTCTCTCTGACTTCTCCACTTGCTCACTCTCAGCCCTGACTATGAAGAATTGATGATGATTCTCCCATGCCCACTTCTGTGTGTCTTGTCTCACCTTCACCTTGGATACTTGGCGAATTCCTTTCCTCTTTCACAAACCTCCACTTCTTTCCCCAGGACCACCAATTGCTGGTGGGGCTCCCCATGCTTCACTCTCACCCCCAATAAATTCCATTTTCCACACAGCAGCTGGGGTTTGGACCACACCACATCCATGCTGACAACCCACCAACGGCTTCCCTTCACACTCTGAGTTTGTTGTAACCTCCTCCCCTGGCCCACAAAGCCTGACATGATCTGACCCCTGCCCCCATCACCAGCCTCACCAGCCAGCCACGCTTGCCTTCTTTCTATTTCTCAAACACATAAAGCTTGTGCCAACTTGAAGTCCTTTGCCTTAGTTGTTTCCTCTGCTGGGAAATTTTTTTCCAATCTTTGCACAATTGACACCTGCTTATCTTTCAGGTCTAAGATTAATTCTCACCTTCTCACAGTGAACTTTTCTGACCACTCCATCTGAAGTAGCCCTTAGGTGATGTTTTACCTGATATTTGCTTGTCGGTTGCCCCTTAATTATTTGACTCCTATATGGCTATCGACCCACTCAGTGCTGTGTTCTTGGCCTGCAGCAGTGTCTGGCACATACTCAGTAAATGCCCACTGAACAAAGAAAAAGGAAGCCTGATGAGGCTTTCTCTGACCACCTGTCCTCCTCCCAATCATTCAGAGTCCATTACTCCCTCACCCGTGCTAGAACCTGCTTTTTACGTCATCTCACTGGTACATGGACACAATTGCACCCAAGCCTGTTTATAAGACCTTGAAGATCTGGAGGGCAGGAATCATGTGGTTTTTGTTTTGAATTCCCAAGTCCTTTCACAGTATGAGGCATCAATTAATATTTGATGAATGAATGACTTCACCCTCTTTCCAGGGGACGACACCAGGTGGTCACATCACCGAGAATCCATTTAAAGCCATTTACAAGGTCAGCGATGATGGGTATTGAACAGTGTCTTACGTGAGGCATATGGGTCAGACACCGAAGACCTGACACTTCCCTTCTCATTAAAGTACCCAATTCAGCCGTGTCCTTAAGCTTCCGGCCAAAGACATTCTTCACAGAAAACTCACAAAATGAAGGAGCAAAGTCACAAACCAAAAGCACAATTGTGTCTTCTAGAACGATTTTGAATTGGAAGGCTTTTTAAGCAGGCACATCATGTAAAATAGCAGGGAAAGGAAAGCCCCATAATAATACAACAAAGTTCATTCAAAATTAAATCAATGGTTTTCATAAGCTATGTTCAAGAGATGTGGGCATCCACCAAGCTTCTGAGAGGTCACCAGAGTGGGTGATGGAAACTCTATGTCATCTTGAAATCAGATATTCCTCTTCTTAATCCACACCATTATAGGATCATGCTGATTCCCTTTTTAAAAAGACATTAAAATCCCCCAATTCATCTAGAGTTTTTGTTATTGTAGTTTTTATTGCTTATACAAAAAAGTGTAGATACAAGCAAAATTGAGCTACAAAAATAAATAAATAAAACACAAACCAAATAGTTGGGCAACACAAAGAAAACCTTCGGAATGAGGTACCTAAAATGGTCAATCTTCATGGATACTTCACAACACTCACCATCTAAGTGTGTCAACAGGTTTTCAACAAGCTGAAAACTCAGCTTCCAGAGAGAAGATTTACCCCCAGCTGCCTGCCACCCAGCCCACACCTGCAGACCTCCTGTGCCCAGCTACATTAGCCCCAGGGGGCAGTGCCTTTGTTCATTTCCATCACTGGCCTCTTGATCCTGGGTAAAAGGTTTTGTCGGCAGTACCAAGACAAGAACAAAAGACACACCCCTATTCCCTGGAACCCAAGGTCTTCAAAAATGGCTTTTGACTATTTTTCAAGGAGGATATTAGTGGATATTCTTTTCCCTTTGAGTTATTCTGACACAGAACAGAATAAAGAATTGGAAACTAAGAGCCATTGAAGGGAACATAAAACAGGTGTCTGGGAAATGTTGCTAACCCACCAGGAGACAGCAGGTAGGACCAAAATCTTCATCACACACTTCTCAATGAGAGCCATGGGATATGGGGCTAAGTATTTTTACCCAGAAATAACCAGCTCTGTGATTGTTCATAAGACTGTGGGAATACAGTGTGGGAGGCTGTAATTACCACTGGCAGCTCCACAAAGCCTTTTGAACTTGAGGTCAGAAAAGAGCCTGGGTGTTGTGAGGTTGATGAACTAGGATGGGTTAGGAGGACGTGAGAGATGGAAGATGTTCATTGGAGAGCTCAAACAGGTAACTGAAGGAACAACATAAAGTAAAACCTTAGGGCAAGTGACCAGTAATCACTATTTGTCTTTTTCTTAATACAGGAGTTGGTACCTTGGAACAAGCATTGAATGGGAATCGGGGATCTGGTTTTGTCTGCCTGTCAATATGTCACTAACATTGGATTCAGACTCTCCCAAGGGTCTTTCCAGCTCTTAAATTTTTCAACGAGTTCAACAATACAGAATGGTCCACTTTAACTAGAAAGTATTCCCTAGATATATGTTTATTGTGGGAATTACTGATTTACCTAAAGAGGTTAGAAGGAGCTATTTTTATTTGATGTGGATTGAAGATCTTTTTATTAACTTGATGTATACAACCAATGTGTGAATTGATTTCAAATAAATTTATTTTCATGATGAGAGGTTAAGCAGATAATGGTAGAATTATAATCTAAATTAAGATAAGCACATAGAATAAAATTTTATTCTTAAAAACTAGGCCAAACCTAAAAGACATTTAGACTCTGAACAAGTGAAACCTTGAAAATAAAACTCACGGTGATAATAACGATGATCTAATAATTGTTAGCACTTACGGAGGGCTTACACACACCAATGTAACTTAATTCTGAAGACAATCCTGAAAGATCAATATCATGATCCACATTTGACAAATGGAAAAACGAACATTCAGGGAAATTAAATAAGCTGCCAAAGGTGCAGGGCGTTCTGAGGTGTGGAGCAGGCATTTGAATCCAGATTTGAGAGATTCTACAGCCCCTGCTCTTGGTGACCGGCCCACAACCACCAGCAGAGTCATGGGAATAGCAGGTTGCTGGCTAAACAAGCAAATGACGGGGTGGGGATGAGTAGATGTCGTATATTTTAGCATAACTACTAGCATTGTTCATTCTTTCTGCATAAGGAGAGTCCATTTACGAGGGAATATTTGAAGGGCAACTAAACTCTTTCTTGATTTGAGCAGTGTCAGCGCTCTACCACTTTAAAAACAGTCGAGAACTGTAATATCCGGTTCTTTCTAAACTGGGGACAGGACCATTTTCCATTTGCACCTTGGCTAGTCCATCCCTTGCTTTTCTCACTGTTGCCTGTATCTTCTCTTCCTCCTCCCATGCCATCTCAACTCATACCTGACAGGGTAAAAGTAGTCGGACTCTTCCATGGCAGAAACGTCCCATGTGCTTTCCTCATCCATGTTACCATGGTGTCCTATGTGAAATCTTAGAATGATCTTAACAAAGTGCTGGAAGGTAATCAATTGTGGCTAGGCTGTTCATTACATCACTTGAGCAAGTGGATAATATTTGGGAAGTGACTGATGGCAAAAGCCATTCCAGGAAGGGAAGCCATAGCACCACCAGCAGCCACATCATCACTGGGAAATGAGTCATAGGGACCTAATTTTACCACCCCTGGGAAATGAGTCAAAAGAAATCAATTTAGGATGACACGTATTTAGTTCAGTTGTTTAATTGCTCAAAAAAAAAAAAAAAAAAAGAGAGAGTGCTTACCACTTGGTAGGCACTAGTTAGGTGCATTTTAAATTCCCACTAGCAACTCCTATTTTCCCAGAAGCTGATTCAAAACTTGGATGATTCATTCATCCAAGCAACATTTATTGAATGTCCAGCATGTGCCCAGCCAAGTGGTGGTCATAGTAATCCAGACTTATCTGAGACAGAGCCACTGCCATGGAAGAGTTCACTGCCTAGTGGGGCGGCAAGTGAATAAACGAATTATAAATATCATGTGGCCTGCAAAATCTAAAATATATACTATCTGGCTATTTAAAGAAAAAGTGTGTGGATCCCTAGGTTATAGGACTAGTGAAGAAATTTACGGTCTGATCAAAAAGATACAGATATCACAGCCATTAAAAATGACTTCACAGGGGCCAGGCAGGTGGTGCAGCGGTTAAGTTCGTACGTTCCACTTTGGCGGGCCAGGGTTCACCAGTTCGGATCCCGGGTGTGGACATGGTACCACTTGGCACACCATGCTGTGGTAGGCATCCCACATATAAAGTAGAGGAAGATGGGCACAGATGTTAGCTCAGGGCCAGTCTTCCTCAGCAAAAAGAGGAGGGTTGGCAGCAGATGTTAGCTCAGAGCTAATCTTCCTCAAAAAAATAAAAAAATGACTTCACACACCAGTAAATGATGGGGAAAGGTACCTGCCAATTATCAAAATGTAAAAGCAGATGATACAATATTTACATCAATTGTATGCAAAGAAACAATTACAGGTGGGAAAAATTCTACACCAAAATGCTAATATTGGTGATCTCAAGCTGATGACGTTACTTTTTTGGGTGAGGAGGAGGGCTCTTTAAAAGTTTTCTTCAATAAACATACTTTTGTAAAAACGCAAAACAACCGATCTGTGAAGGGAGTGCTTTTAAATTTTTGAAGGTAAATGATTGGGGTATAAAGAAAACAATTTCAAACACCATTTCTTTAAAATCACCATGGGAACCACTGCCCCTCTTCGGCCAGTTCCCAGTGCCTGGGTCATACCTCAGCCAGCGAGGGATGTGACACACACATATCAGCACCCTCTAAGTCACCACTCTTCTAAGCCAACTGCTCCAATATGGATGGGCACAGTTCAACTACTGCCACCAAGAAATACTTCCGGTGCCCTTAGGTGCTTCTGTTCTGTCATCTGCAGAGCTTCCTTCCCTTTTCCAGTGACTGGCTTCAGGGCGACAGTAAAACCCGTGCTCTCTGAACTCACCTCTTCCACAATACCCTTGGAGGGGCAGGTCCTGCCTCCTCCACACACACCTTCATTTGACAGCATCGCCTGATGCCGTTATGTGTTATGAGGTCCATATGGACATACTTCTTTATTAATTCCTTTTTTAGTAAATACCCTCAGCACTGACTCCCAATTTCTAGAAACACTTAAACTGGACATGCTTAAAAGGGAACTTAATTCAAATGTGCTTTTATATTCTTTCTTTTGATGAGTTTTTCTTTATCTACCTTTTTTAAAAAAAGATTCTCTAGAGCAATTTTAGCATAACAAATTAACTTCTATAAAAATATTTAAAAAGCTGAATTCAAAAATTATTTATTGAACACAGACAGGACCTAAATCAGGGCTTCGTGATCTAGAAGATGAACGCTGGTCACCTGGGACTTAAAATGCAGATTTTCATTACTACCTTGGGCTGAGAATTTGCTTGGCTAACACGCTCCCAGCAACATCCAGGCTATAGGTTCTCAGACCACACTTTTGAGTAGCAAATGACCATAATTATTTTTAATACACCAGACTATCTCTCTCTATATATATGTTGTGGAGCATTCCAAACTAATACTATTTTGCACTAACTTTAAACACATTTATCACTGACTCTTACACTGCTTTCCACGTGCTTTGTGCCCTTGGAACCTGGAAGGGAAGTATTTGCAAAAAGTACTCCTACAGCCACAAAGACCCTGTTCTTTAATCAAATGCTCCACTATACAGAGTACCCACAACACATAAACTCCTCCTTCAAGGCTGCTACTCCTTGATACATCTACAGCAGGCAGGGCAGAGATCTCTCCTACTCTCCAGATGCCCTTTTCCCTGCCCTTATGTGTACATCAGCCTTTCCCCATCTAGGTGACACTTCCTTTAAGGCACTGTGGTGGAGTGGTTCTGGACACTTGCTTCGAGTCAGAGCTGGTTCAAGGCTCAGTTCTGCCCCTTACTTTACTCTAGCAAGTAAACCACTATCTCCAAGTCTGTTTTGTCTGGTAAAATAGAAATCATCCCTGTATATAGAGATGTGAAGATCACAGGAAATAATGTTTAAAAATCATTTAGCAAAGTGGCACCAAATTAACACCTACTAAAATGGAAACTACTTTGACAATGACATACATTTAGTGTAATTTCTTTTACACGGGCAGTTCTCAAACATCACTTAAAAGTCAAAATTGTTCTGCACTTTTAAAGTTATTCTCTCTAAATAGGAGAAACTCAAAATGTTGGAAGTCTCTGAATGACCCACTGGCATTTCCAGGTTTCTCTAGTCTAAAATTCCCAGGTTAGGATGCTGGAATCTTACGTGGAAGGCCTGGTAGTTCGTCTTCTCTCTTTATTTGAGAGAGCTAGCCAAGTATATTTAGTAACTGAAAAGAATAAGGCCTGAAAAGAACTGTACTGTTCTAAAATCAGAACTCATTTATTCTATAAATTTACAATATTCTGCAATAACTCTATGGAAATTTCATCTGCATTGTTATTTAGAACCATAAACATTTTAAACGTTTAAAATTCTAGGATTCCACAGAATTTTATTTAGTTCCTTCATTAAAACTTTTCTCTCTTAAAAACCTTAAAAGTTACTGCAGAAGAGCATACAACAGAGATGACATTTGAAGATAGAAGAGTGGAGAAACTGGCAGAACAGGTAAAAACAGCAGTCCAGACTCAAGGAGCTCATCAAATTCCAAGCACAAAATAAACACCCACATCCAGACATGTCATAGTAAAACTAACACACCAGAAAAATAAGCATTTTTGTGTGTAGCAAATACAGGGTAGGGAGGAAGATGAGCCTGTGAGCTTGAATAATGATCAGTTCAAACCAGAGAATCTGAATAAGTAATCCTTCTCCAACTGATTTAAAATATATATATATGGGGACCAGCCTGGTGGCACAGCAGGTAAGTTCACACATTCCACTATGGCAGCCCAGGGTTCGCCAGTTCAGATCACAGGTGCGGACCTACACACCACTTGTCAAGTCATGCTGTGGCAGGCATCCCACATAAAATAGAGGAAGATGGGCATGGATGTTAGCTTCAGGGCTCATCTTCCTCAAAAAAAAAAAAAGGAACTAGAATTAAACCGAGCATTTATTTGGATTTGAAATCCCATTACAGATGAAGTTACTCAGCCTAAAAGTTAAATGATATATTAGCAATAGAAAAGTCCTCCTTTGCGCCTGTGTAATCCCAAAATATAAGACAATGGGATGAATAACATAAATTTAGGTGATCCAAACAATATTTTTAAAATAACTTTTAAAACTATTCATCAAGAAGAAAATGCAACTAGTAAATTACAGGGAAAATCAATCTCAACAGCAATCAAAGAAACTAGGGGCTGGCCCCGTGGCCAAATGGTTAAGTTCATGCGCTCCGCTTCGGCAGCCCAGGGTTTTGCTGGTTCGGATCCTGGGCGCAGACGTGGCACCACTCATTAGGCCATGCTGAGCCAGTGTCCCATATGCTTAAACTAGAAGGACCCATAACTAAAATATACAACTATGTACTGGGGGGATTGGGGGAGAAAAAGCAAAAAAAAGGAAAAAAAAAGATTGGCAACAGTTGTTAGCTCAGGTGCCAATCTTTAAAAAAAAAAAAAAACCAAAGTAATCAAAGAAAGGAAAGTAAGATAAGGCTTTACTTCATAGCCCTTAAATCAGTAATCATTAAGAATAATTCCCGCTGACAACTGGAGGTTAAAGTAAAAATGGTCCACAGGCTTGGTTTTGGTAAAAATTAAAACAATTCTTTTAAGTAGTAATTTGGTTGAGAGAACAAAATGTTAATTCTTATAAGCCAATAGTGATTTTATAAGAATTTATTCCAAGATATAATACAAATGAAAGGTTATATATGTCAAGGTATTCAATTAACATTAAAATTATGAAAAATGATAAATGACCATGAGGACTACAGAGCAATATAAAAAACGTTTGGGACGCATCCAAGTTCTTAAGATAGATGAACACTGTTCACTCAGCAGTTCCATTTCTAAGAAAACATGACACAAATTAAAAATGTGCAAAAGTATAGGTAAAATTCCTGATGCTGAAAAATTGGAAACGATCCCAATGTTCATCCTAAGGATGAGAACCCCGTATAACGAAACATCACTGGAAGAGAATGCAGACCTACATTTGGAAATCAAACCCACGATAACTGAGGAAAAGGTTACAAAATAGTAAACATAGCACGATTCCATTCTGGAGGAGGTCTTTAAATTTACTGACAGAAGCAACAAAACCCAGAAGCACTTACAATGTATATGCACAGGATTACAGTTAAAAAAAAAAAAACTTTCTGTATTTTCAACTTCTTTAAATAAGCATATATTATTTTCACAATCAGAAACAATAATAAATGTATTTCCAGTTTGGAAGAAAATTATGTGGGAAAAATACAATATTAAAAATTAACTGGCTATGATCACAATGCAAAATTTCATATGGGCAAGAAGCAAATACGGAGGGGAAAAAAACAAAACTGAATCATTTGGGATACGAAGGCTGTGAGTAGTTTGACTGCCATTAACGTTTGTGTACCAGGTTGTCTTTAAAACCCACACCCCTCTTATTAAAACTGCTGGAACTAGGAGTTTCAAAGCAGGAATACAACGTGAGAGGATGAATTTTAAAGTCAGAATTCTACTCCTGCCACTTACTTAACAGCTGTATAATCTCGGCCAAGTAAACACCTAAATGTCAAGTGACAAGGAAGCAGCAGTTGTGGCCATTAAACCACATCAATTATAAAAGATGCATGTCATAAAGTTGGTAATAGTGGTGCTAATATTAACCTATATAATGTTGTTGACGCCTGGTATTTCTGATCTACAAAAACACTAGTTTCATATGTTCAACCTAACAGCTATTATTCCGAAATGTTTAATTCCAGTTCCCAAAGCCAAATACTCTCTAATTTAAATTCGTGTTCCAAATGGCTGATGGGCACCGCGTTTAGCCATTTGGAAGAGATCTCATTTTAAACTTGGGGAACTGGAAGCATCTAAATTACCTGCTTGAATGCCAGCTAAAGAAAACTTAGGACTGCAACATGGGAACCGTGACCCTGGTTTAGTACTTTTCAGAGCCTCAATTTTAGTAAAAATTGTTAGCAGACGAAGAAAAAAAAATGGATGAAGAGAATTTGAATCTTTCCTCATTAAGTGAGACTAAAATAAACATCAGTTTTCCTGGAGGGGTGGGAGGTGGGTGGGAGGGACACAGTGGTGGTGCTGGAAATACTGATTCTAAGAAAGAAAATTTTCTTTCAGGTTCTGGTGATGGTTAAATGAAAATAATTTAAACAAGAGCAAAAATGTAGAGAATAATTCAGATGGATACACAACAAATAACACTGACTACTATCAGGAAATAAGATTAGGGGTGTGAAGAAGTGGGAAGTAGTTCACTATTTGCCGTTTAAATTTCTATACGTAGAAGAAGAGGTAAATCCCAATTACAATAAATTCTGTCTTAAAACCAAGCTAGACCAACATGTATCTCAAGAAAAAGATATTATCCCCTGGGGGAAAAAAGAATCAATATTGAAAGTTCAGTAACAAACATGTGCTTTCAAAAAATACAGGTTTTGTAATTTAAAAAGCACACAAAAACGTGGCAAAGCAGTTATTAATGTATAATTAACAGAACAGAAAAGGTTAAGCTGGAGGTAGTCGCATGAGCGGCTTTACAGAATACATAATGTGAACGGCGAAAGGAAAAAAGGCTATTCTTCCAATATTCCAGATGTTTTGTTATATTACATGACATTAATTAAAGGAAACAGGCTATTCTCAAATGGTACACAAATTCAGGAGACTTTATTTTGAAAAGATTCTTCCAACAATATTTCACAACGAACAAGAACTTATTAACCAAATTTATCTACCATACTAAAGGGTTTTAGTAATGAGTATTGAAATCAGCCTATAAATTTTCGTCCACTACCTAAGACCACCTTCTGCACAGAGACTGGCCTTCATAAATCCTGGCATATTAACACACCTTCCAATATCTGCCCTGCTGACTTTTTAAAGGGGCCTCATTCTTTGAAAGCTCTTTCGGACTTGTCAGTAAACTCTCTTGCTAACTATTCCTAGCCTTAAGGTATTTAAGGTACTTTCTCTATCAGCAAATAGGGCTGATATAAGTCCTCATTAACTATTCCAGGAAGCAAATCCTGACCTTGACTAATGGTAAATATGTTAAGAAATTCTCTGGACTCTAATCTTGTGAGGAACGAGAAGCAGAACTTTCAGTTATTACCCAAATCTTTTCTAAGGCAAAGGGAGCTAATTTTGAAGAAATAATGAATAAAACATGTGGTTGTGCCAAAATAGATTTTGACATAGTAAATTTGTATTTTCTCTTGTTAAAAACAAGGTATAGTCTAAGCTAATGTAGTTAAGGAAAGGTACAATACCAACAAGCAGTAACAGAAAATGGCCCCAAAGGGCAGTGTAGAAACTCCAAGGGTCATGGGTAGTGACGATGGAAAAATGAGGGTGTAAAACAGACGTGAACGTGCACAATCTTTCAGTGAAGTGACTGAATGCCTTCAGAGTTCAAGTAAAAAGCATAGGACTTTTCAAATATTTTAAGATAGTCAATTTGAGCAATTTTTTTGCTTCCCTAAATGGAAGAACTTCCTAAATGGAAGCACAAAATCATACTTAAACAGCTGGTGAGCCTCAAAATAGAACGAGGTCTATTTTATTGAGTTTCCAGTCAGGCAGAAGCAAGAGGAATCTTCATAGATGCATAAGGATATCCTCACTGTAACAACGTTTCTGGTAGAGAAATCTATAAACAAATGTTCTTCAAAAGGGACATCCAAAAAACGAAATCTTCGAGCCATTAAAATAACGAGTTAGAGCTGGATGTGGATAACCAAGAACCAAGTTACAAAACTGTACATCTAAAATAAGAGAGGACAGTGAGAGGCATATATATGAATATAAAGACATATAGATAAGTAATAACATTTGTGAAAGACTATACAAGAATACAGGAAACTATATTCCTCTGGGATATGGGAATAAAGTCACAGAAAGGAGACATACTTTTTCACTTTATCCCCTGTGTATACATACTGTGTAATTTTTAAATATCATAAGCATGGATTATTTTATGATAATATATAAAAACCTTTAAAGTCTTTAAAAAGCCGATTGTGCCCGCAGCGTTCTATGGAACACGGACTGCAGAAGATCAGCGCGCAGTCCTCCGCTGCCTTCACTCACCCGCCACTCAGTCAGAACTAGAAGGCTCCTCGGTGCTTGCCTCCTCTGGCCCTCCATACAAGACTGAGAGAAAACGTTGAAAATTCAGCAAATCTTGCTCTCATTGCTTAAACAGTAACTGGGATAATATCTACTCAAGATTCCAGAGAACTAATAAAAAAGTTAACTAATGAGCATTTTAATCACCAATTAAAATATTTTATCCAGGATCACTTTTCCCTTACACAAAAGCCTGAATCACAACATTTCTATTTAATTAAACTCCAGTGTTTGTGACTTGAACAAGCATAGATTCCAAAAATATATTTAAATATATGTTGAATTCTTATCCATTGGCGTAAAATAAGCAAAACACAGAGGTTAGCAGCTTTGAAAGGAAATACATTCTTGGCAAGTCTTCACTTGAAAATAAGATCATAAATTCAAACCTTACAGAGTTGACTCCACTATCAGAATAAAAGGTGGCATAAGAAGAGCCATTTATATCAGCTCAGGATTTGCCAATTCAATGACCTTAAAATGCATTTGAATGTTTGAGGCTACAAAAATTGGGAGTGGTAGATTAGCGGCCACCTTAAGAGTACATACCCCCTTAAAACTATTCGAAATCGAACTTTTTAAAACACTGTGCTGGTCAAGCAAAATACAACTGCAGACAGAATTCAGAGTACATTCCATGAACGTGCAACCCCTACATTAGCCCAGTCATTGGACTTTTTAAAACCAGGTTCACCATATTTGGAGTCTTTCCAGATTAAATACTTCAGTGCCCAGTAGACTTCTAGAAATAAACTAGCACCCAAATGCTTGCTGAATAATACAAATAAAAGACTCTTCAAATACTTGACACAATCACCAAATAACCAAAAAAGTTAATGACTTTGTGGAATTCTGTCAGTGCTGTGCTGGAGCTGGCCTGCGAAGGCTCGGGAGGGCCACGGTGTGTGTGTCTTTTTTTGTTTTTTAAAGATTGGCACCTAGGCTAACAACTGTTGCCAATCTTCCTTTTTTTTTTTTATTAAGGATTGGCACCTGAGCTAACAACAGTTGCCCATCTTTTTTTTTTTTCTGCTTTATCTCCCCCAACTCCCCCTCTACACAGTTGTATATCTTAGTTGCATGTCCTTCTAGTTGTGGGATGTGGGACGCCGCTTCAACGTGGCCTGACGAGAGGCGCCATGTCCGCGCCCAGGATCCGAACCCTGGGCCGCCGCAGCAGAGCGCATGAACTTAACCATTCGGCCACGGAGCCGGCCCCAGTGTGCCTCTTTCTAACCCCAAGTTTAATGACATCAGATGGGTAGGTGAAACCATCCAGGGTGAGAGTATTTACACTACATGGATCAGAAACCACTATGAAGCAAGGCATTTTTTCACGAGAAAAAGTTGTTAAACAGTCACCAGCGCAACGCTGGATTACATCTTGGTCGTATATTCTTTTGTTCAAATATACCACACAAAAATTTTAATTAATGACACTATAAAGTTTTAAAATATACAAAGAAAAATTTAACTAATGAGGATGAATTCAATACAATACACTAAGAACACAAATTTTAATAACAGCATCTTCTAAAAAGTACATTTTAAAACTGTCTAGGGCACAAACTCTATCAATAAAGTTAGAATGTTTCACAAAACAGCAATCACTGTGATACTTCAGATTTCTCTTTAATTTAAAACACGCACCACTAATTATGCCATTAATTTACTTCGAAAGTTTAAATAAAATCCTAAAGAATAAACTGCACTGATTTCGTCAAATTATGACTGGAACCCAAATTAAATGATTATGTTTTATTAGGCATATAGGATATACAAAGTAACTCTCCTGGAATTTCGAAAGATTAAAAAAAAATCCACTTACACATAAATGTGACAGCATTTTAATCCAACAATAAAATATTTGCTCCCCAGAGCAGCTCTGTCATTAGCTTAACCTCTCTATGCCTTGCTTCTTTCATCCTTCAAGCACAAATCCACATTAAGGATTGTATGAGATACTCTGAGAAGCATTTAGCAAGTTTTTGATACACTGAAAGGGCTTAATAAACCACACCCCAAAATCCCACCACCATATTACTTTGAAGTCATTACTATTTAAAAGAACACATCTTCATAATGGTCCCCTAGAGTCATTTTCTGATATAAGTCTGAGACTTGAAGTGCAGGCCAAAGATGAGGTGAGTCTTTCTGAACAGGAGCTCGGTGTAGGAGTACAAACATATGGATTAAGACGGCTCAAGAAGCAAGGCACAGGGCCCACCTCAGGATGGAAATGGAACATCACCTCATGAAAGCGTTATTTGACAGAACACCAACAGCAGCAGCACCAAAGCCAGAGCATGTGGAGGCTACTGATGGTAAACTACCTTTTAAAACGTCACTATGTCTTCAAAAGAATTTTAAAATATTTTGTTTAAATGAGAAGCAATAGCAAGTACTCTCTTTAAAAATGGACAAAGTGTAAAAAACCACTGGGGGAAAAAACCATACCAAACCTTTTCTTAAGAAGTAAACACATTCCTTTAATTGTACTAGCTGATAGCCTGGAGGGTAGTGATTTTTGTCAGAGGAAGCCACTTTTCATTAAAAAATATATATGTGTGTGTGCATATATAAAGCTAAAATTCTTTATTAATTATAAACATAAGAGAGATAAGAAACTAGTCTTCAGTTTGAACTTTTCTTCAGCAAGGTGTTCTATTAAAATTTTAAAATAGCTATTTGATACTTCCCCAAAACAACTCCACAATTTCAAAGTGGTCAGAATAGTAAATGATACCAAAAATAAACACCAATAACCATGAATCTGAACTTGCAATATCCTTCTAGAGGAGATACCAATCTTATCATTATTAAATTACTTTCAAATAAAAATACAAGGAAGAAAAGTCCAAAAACAATGTTTAAAATGTTTGAAATTTCAAGTGGAATTTCAATTTTTCACACCAAGCAAACAAAACACTTAGAAGTTCATAAAGTAGTATGCTTACCCTACAACTAAACACTGCTGTTCCAGAAACATACAAATTTAAAGGACGGTGCGGGGGTTCTCAACGGGTTCTCACAGGACCCTGGAGGGTCTCCAAAACCCAAGGCCAAAACTATCTTCATAATAATACTAAGAAGTTATATGTTGGTTTTACTCATGATTTCACAAATGCACAGCAGAGTTCTCTAGTGTACACATGCCATGCGATATAAAAAGAACCAAAATGCAAAAATAGTATGAGAATCCTACTGCTTCTATTGAGCCAGAAGATTTGTGCAAACTCTAAGACAATGTTCTTTTCGTTAACTGTTTTTGGAAAACAGTTTTTTCTTATCAAAAATGGTATTTATGTTAACATGTAAAGGGTTTATTAATGTTATATTTAAACAAACATGCTTTTTAAATGTCTCAGTATCAATTTCTAACACAGTAAAATTCTGATAGATAGACGCTATATAAAAAATGCCCTTTCGGGATCTTCAATAATTTAAGAGGTATGGTCCTGAGACCAAAATGTCGCAGAACTGTTGGCCCTGTGGTAGGAAGCAGCCAGTCCCTCTGCCCTTTTACCCACCCACAGCGACCACAGCACGGAGGCGTGTGTAGGGAACAGGCGCAATTCAGGTAAAAGCACTGATACGCTTCTTCATTTTCACAGACGGAATTATTTTAAGAAAGTGACTACCTAATCTCTATTTTCACAAAAATGAGAATAAAACATGCCTTTTCACTGTATCAGCAAAGCTTGCCACCCTAAGAGAAAAGAAACTTTTCTTTCCTGAGCAAAGACAGAAGAGGAGAGATCTGATTCAACCAATCAGCCAGGGCACATGAGGGTCTTCAAGCTCTCACCTTCAAGGACTTTCTCCTGTTCAGGACTCAACATAATTCTGATGGTCTACGTAGAACTAGAAGCATATCTGAATATCAAAGTCTAACAGAAACTGATTTAAATCTACATTATAGCTGGACTGCTTCTTCAGCTAAGCATTTTGATTTTATAAGCACTCATTTAAAGTAAGTCGACAGGAGTTCCCATTTAATTACAAACTTCAAGATTTACCCAGAAAAAAATAGTCTTTAAAATTATTTTAATAACAACTGTTTAATTTACTTATTTCTTAGACGGAAAGCCTGGTAGCTTATTTGGGTAATGGCCTACAATTATATAACTTTGTACATATGAATTGATTGGGACCCAATACAATCTAAAACAGAGAAATTCAAAGACATTTCTTAAGTATTCCCTCCGTGAAAATGGGGCTGGAGGGAGACCCAAAAATGTAGAAACATTTCAAGTAGACACCAACACACACCTAGACCTTTGCAGCATTCATTTAATTCTAAGAGAAGAGGCATACTACTCAGAAAAGGGGCAGAGATTTCCTAGTCTTCTTGATCAAAATGGTTCAGCTAGATATGCAATGGATAGCAATATTTTAACAAGTCTAAATTATCACAACAGATTTTAATATAGTATGGTAATTCATGTAGTCATCACTGAAAAAGGTATTCAACGTGAATAAAATGTTTGAGGAAACTAATGTTCACCTCTTTTAATACCAAAGCTTTTTAAAAAATTTTAATCATTATAAGATAAAACTTTTCAAACTTGTATTACATATATGTATATGTAATTTCACCTTTTCTTGATGACACAGAGTCACAGTAATAGACAATTATCAGAAGATGATAACAGAGTGATGTCCTCTAGGCTGGCCTGGCTGCCCCTACGATAATGGTCTTCGACAGTGTATGCTCTTCGTAATTTGTTCTATCTCGTTTCTTTCAAGCCCTCATTCTGAACAGCTAAGATGCTATGGGCTGGAAAATCAAATAATTAAAATTTCACATAAAAACAAATGCATGAGCTCTAACTTACAGACTTTGTGATCTATGTGCATTGCTCAAAGGCATTTGTTAAAAAAACTATTCCAATTTTCTCAGTTTGTTCTGTTTTGATGAGACTGAAAGCTTATCTCTGGATGAATGAGGCATTACTGTACATAAATATTTAAACAAGTCCATTTGAATATTAACAAAAAGATATAACTAAACATTAGTATTGTTGTCTTTTTAAACAAAGTATTCTATAACTTTAGAGTAACACTGGGTTCCAGTTTCTTTCCCCCAGAAATGAACATAAACAAATGTCCTATTAATAATATCAGCTTGTCCAAACAAATGAAAAACAAAAAACAAAAAACTGAGGTGCAATCATGTCACAGTTAATGCATGTCTGCTTCCAATACATTCAAAGACAATAGTTTTTTTAAAAAAAATCAATAGTTAAAATAGGCCTTTTGCAGTCTGAGAATTCAAGATACTTAAAAAAATTTGTAAATACACACACATGCAAATTCTTCATATATACAAATTTTCACAAAATTAAGAAGTTGCAAAGAAATTAGAAGGATTACGGTGAATCTGACAAGCTACATTTAAATGCTTTACCACTGACATATTCCTGAATACAGCAGTCATAGTAGTTTTAATAAATTTTCTACATGGCCTTTTATAAAATTTCTTCTTTTAGACATAAAAGTCACTAAACGTCTTCTGAAATTCTAATTTAAGAATTCAAGATGTTCTCAATTCACTACTCATATTTAAGGCCACTTTGGTAAAGGCATTGCAGCAAGAACACAAAAACAATAGCATATTTTCTAATATTTATTTTTTCACCTGCAAACTGTAGCAAAACATGATCAGCTTTATTATGCAGACAGGTATCCCTCTACATTTTTAAAGAATTTAGGCATGTATAAATAGAAGAGCTCTTTAGAAAGGAAAAATTCAAGAATGAATAAAACCTTCCAATTTTGACTTTGTAACTTTCCAGTAGCAATATGGTTAAAATGATTTTAGATCATTCATTCCAAGATATACGACAGCACCTTAAAAGTGGCTGATCTATTTCCCCAGTAACGTTTCTCACATAACAATGTGTTAAAGTTACAAATACTGATATGCACAAATAGCTAATTTCTAAGAAAAATATGTACAGTACTGCAGCATAATGAATGTGGTATCTGCAATAACTTAATATTAGCCAATTTTTAATATACATGATACCGCTACCTTTTTCTGCCAATTCACAGGTTAAAAGTTGTTACTGGAGCCCTCTGTTTTGCACATATTACCTGGTGTTTAATACACAATGCAGGCTTTTTAAAGACGTCTCTTGTGTTTAAAGCTAAGATCAGTGAAACAAGACAACAGTGCAAGAGGCGGAGAGATGTAATGTGACCACGTAAAAGTTCGTTCCAGTAAAGTGTCTATATAAGGCTATAAGAAAGGATTGGTTGATGAGCTTCCTGTTGGAAATTGTCCTGTTGGTGCACCAGTCTAAAGGAAAACATAAGACAAAACAAGCAGACAAATAAGAGTAGTGTGTGGAAAAGATGAAAATATTAAACAGTATTTAGATTAGGAAATATTTTATAATTATTGGCAATCATATTTATTCATTATTCTTATTAGCAACATACTATAATGAAACTATTAGGTATCAGGCACTTGCTGGGCCTCTATATCCATTATTTCATATACTTCTCATAATAGATTCTAAGAAGGGACTTAGCTCTAAAAAAAATATTTATGATTCAAACCAAATCTCTGACTCCAAGACCCCTTTTCACACTAATTCACTTAATCTATAGCCTCTCATAAGATGTTACTTCGACAAGGAAGCAGACACGTTTCATGTTATAAAACAGCTTATTTACTGTCAATGCTTTGATTTGCAACTGATTAATGTGTGGGGTTTTTTTAAGTCAAAAAAGGATCGGGGGCCAGTCCAGTGGCATAGTGGTTAAGTTTGCACGCTCCACTTTGGGAGCCTGGGGTTCGGATGCGGGCACGGACCTACATACCGCTCATCAAGCCATGCTGTGGCGGTCCCCCACATACAAAATAAGAGGAAGACTGGCACAGATGTTAGCTCAGAGACAATCTTCCTCAAGCAAAAAGAGGAAGATTGGCAACAGATGTTGGCTCAGGAACAATCTTCCTCACTCCCTCGCCCCCGCAAAAAAAGGATCGCGCATGATGGCTGCCTCAATTTGCACAATCTTACGTTGTCATATTAGTAGAACACCAAACAACATCTAGGAGGAGTCAATCCTGCTTTTCCTAATTTGAAAATAACATGCAACAATTTATAAAGTGTTTAAAATTGCATCCCACTTACCATAAAAGGATTACTAGATACTCCTGCAGCTGCAACTTGACCAAAAGGAGTTACCACCGGCTTTGTTTGTCCAAATGCTGCAAAACCTGCACCTTGTTAAAACAGAAGCCCCAATTATAACCCATGCCTTTGAGAGACAATCTGATGCTTACAAAGCCTCATAGTGAGTTTCAGAGAAATTCCTACCAGAGCAACCAAATAAAATATCAATGTTAAGTTCTTGGGTCTCATGCTCTTTCAAATACTAGAGACAAACTTCCTGTGGCATGTCTTAAAAGAGCTTTCATGTAGCTCTCCAGAAATGGTTAATTCCAATTGGTCTCAGCTTTGTAAACTGCTGACAGTCAAAAGATTTAATTAACAGATGAGCTTGTGAGAGCTATCTGAGAAGAGCTAAGAGGACAACACATTGTTTCTTTTTTTTTCCCTCCCCAAAGCCTCAGTACATAGTTGTATATCCTAGTTGTATACACAATGGTTCCTATGTGAACATCACAGTATTCCCTAGGAAATATTTTATTTCCAAAGTTTTAGTTAACCACTGACTTTAAAAAAAGAAATACATAATCGTAATTCAAGAATAATCTTCAAATCTATGGGCTTCAAACTTTAGGAAATGAGAGAAATGGGTTAAAAAACTGGTCTCTAAGAATCTTCCCAAAGACAATTAACAAAACTTTAAACATAATATAGTTACCTATTTATAAGTCTATGTTACCATACATACTTAAACAAAATGGCACATAACATTTTTCTGATACAAAACAAAAACACTCCAAGTCTATAACATTTCCTTTTAAAATCAAGAAGCATAATAGAACACATAAGACAAATCAATAAGAAAGACACCAGAGATTCTGAGGAAAAAAGGGTACTCTTTAGAGAGTCTCTGATTTCTCCTAAATCTGTAATCTGGCCACAAAAACTTATTACATCATTCAACTTTCTGAGGCCCAAATCATCAAAGGCTTTTACATTTGTGTAGTAAACATGCAGTGGACAGTGCTCCAGCATTCTCTAGGTAAGTCTTTTTGTCCAAACACATATTATGATATTGGATCCCTAAAGGGGACTTACAGCTAGCCAGGTGTCAGCTCTTACCATTAGGCTGTTGAGAAAAAGCTGTCTGCTGAGGGAAAGTTGCTTGGGCTGGGAAGGCAGGCTGCTGGAAGCTGCCACTAAAGCTGGTGGGAAGACTATAGGGAGCAGGAGTACCGAACCCCGCAGGCATGCTCATGGACGCGGTGCCAAAGGTAGCCGCTGACAGGAGAAAAGAAGGGCTGATCACTTACTTACACAATGGTAGGTTTTGTTTCTCGTACTCAACATTATAGAATATACAACACTTACCTTGAAAAATATTAAGATGTACATTAAGGACATTTTAAATTCCAAAACTCGAACAGTTAGTATAAGTTTTAGCGCTATACAGTTTGACATAATCTATAAAATTTTGTTCTCCTGAAACCCAACGACCAGAATAAAACTAATAAAGCTATCATTTGAAATCACAAGAAAATTTTTCAAAGTAATTATATAAAGTTCAAGTCTACTTTTTAAAGCACACCAACAAGCAATTTACATGTATACTAGTATACACAGTTTTTAGTTTTGTTTTGCTATATACAGTAAAATAGCCCAAAGTTTAATTTTATCTATTGAATTGTCTGCTATAATATGTACATGCCTGGAAAAAAATTTATAAAACCTCTGCAAAACAGTTCACTAAAAATAACAAGATTTATAGAAGAAATTGGGTTAGAGGTAGGCCACTCAAAACCTATGCAGCTTTGTAACTGGGGCCAAAAAGGGGGACGGGGGAGCTTAATAAAAACACTAACACAACTAAAAGGACACGGGCATTCTTAATAAATCAATTCCAAAGGAAATATATGAACTCCCATTCCTTACTGGAAGGTAAATGAAGGCTGCTTTGGATAAAGGGTACAAGGAAGGTTAAGACTGCTGAGTTACAGAAATTAAGACAAAATGCACAAAGATTGAAAAGGGAGTGAAATAAGCATTCTTAGAAGAGACAAAGAATGGAGGGTAAATGAGTACTGTGTTCAATACTGTACTCCTCCATGGCTTGCCACGTCTAGCCACTGTCACCTGGTGGGATAGAGCACGCACAGCTTGGGGAATCTGTGTGTGAACTACCACTACATATGTGGTATGCTGCCATCATTCCCCCATTCATGAATTACAGTCGTGCGCCACATAACGATGTTTCAGTCAATGACAGATGGCAAATACGATGGTGGTCCCACAAGATTAGTACCATAGTGCCTACGTGTGTAGTAGGCTATACCATCCAGGTTTGGGTCAGTACACTCTATGATATTCGCACAATAATGAAATCAGCCAACAACACATTTCTCAGAACGTATCCCTGTCGTTGTGACGCACGACTGTCCTTATGAACTAACTTGCATTACAGAAACACATGTAGTACAACAGTGTATTACTTATTGTTAGAGAAGATTAAAAACAGAATCTTCCAACTATACACACATTCCAAAAAAGGTCTCAGTGAAACGCTGCTTTTCATACACAATACTAGTAATGAAACAGTGAAATATTCTTAGCATGATGCTAAAACATGATATTTCACTGAAATTCCTAATTTAAAAAAATTTGCCAACTTGACCACTGATTTAAGGCACAGAAATTAATACTAGAAATGTTACACAGAATCATCTTTTATTAAAAAAAACTAAAGAACATGTTATAGATGTTGCCCAAAGTAATCCTAATTCTAATGTTTATAACAATGTAATTTTCCTCAATGTACCTAATCAGAATGTCAGATTTTTTAAATTACTTTTTTACTGTTGACGAGGAAAAAGGGAAAACAAGCCACCAGGAAGCAAGTGAATTAAAGAATAATAAGCACATTGCAAGGGAAAGAGGGCTTCATAACAGACGACAATGCACTGACATAACTTTGACAATTACTTTTTAAGAAAGCACTAAGAAGCAAAACTTGGATACAGTTAAGCAAAACTAAACTCCATGGAATAATGTGGTAAATGGTTTGGTATATCGAAAAGGTGCCACTCAAAGTACTATGAATTCAAACTCAAGAAAAACAATCGCAAAAGCTATTAACATTCTACTGTGACCATGGAGGTAAGCAACAATGCTTTTCAGCAGTAAAAACATAAACCACTACAAAAAATTTTCATATAACTTTAAATGTAATCCCAATGCCACACATCCATGCCCACTCCATTTTAAAACATAGGAAAAACTTAATTCCACATGCAGGGATCCAGAACACTAGCAGAAGCTTCCACAAGCAGGTAGACAAACTGCCACACAAATCTAGACATTAGTTGTGGCCACCTACCAAAATGAGCGTGAGGAAACACTTGAGAATGCATTGCTCCAGAAAGGCCTTATGGAAAGCCATAAAGAGACCAAAGTCAATTAACTTATGGATAACTACTGTCAAATAAAAGTAAATTTGTTTCATTAAAAAGCTCTAAAATTAGAATGTACTGTTACAAAGTGGGTAGCATAAGAACATATTATAAAAACACATCCACAAAGAGTTGTTTTATTTCAACTATATTCATGACACTGTAATATTTACAGTTTGAAATAAAAGGGAGGTTAAAATAATAAATACCAGAATAAAAAATACCAAATTAAGAAACATTTATGAAATTCATTTTTTAAATAAACACTAACATTTTTTTCATGTGAAGATACAACCATATCCATAAAAAGACTCTGTAGGCCTCATGAGTTACATCCAAAAAAGCTATTCATAGGATCATCTAAAAGGATTTAGCATCTACCTTTAGCATCTAGGAAAGTCAAATCTTGGAGAGGGCACCAGAATAATGCTTGACTGTTTTATTTACAACTCTGTACATTAACTGGAATACATAAAGATAACACAAGGGAACTATGAAGCATTATGAGGGGAAACTATTCAACGTAGTTCATTAGAAAGGTGAGCAGCACTTTCTGTTTAAAATGCAGTGGCTGAAAAGGGAGGAAAAAGAAACATGCTCCTTGTGCAGATCTTACTCCCCTGGCATGACTAAGGTCAGAGAGGTTACATATAAATAAATGTAATTAATAAAACACAAATGTAGGTTGTTGCACACCAAACCTTTCTATGTTTGTTTGTTATAAGCATCTGGAGTGGGACTGTCTCTAAAATAGATGTCCATGCATTTAAATTAGCATACTAAACCAATTAAACTGTGGGAAACAGCAAATGAGAGACTGGAGTGGTTTTGAGTCTTGGTTCTGTTATTTTCTAACTATAGGAAATTACTTAAATTCTATAAGCCTCAGTTTCCTCATGTGCAAATAGGAGTGGAGAGACAGGGACGATAATAGTACTTACTTTGCAAAGCTGCTGTGAGGATTAAACGTAACAAGGAATTTTAAAAGTACTATATAGTTAATATTCAATGAACGTATTTTTCGTGCTAACTTAAAAAGATGTTTTTTAAACTGTGATGTGTTTCCCATATCATTCTGGCATAGAACCCTGTTCCATGGAGTACTGATACAACATCTCAGGAGACATGTTCTACAAAACATACTTTGGCAAAAACTAACTTTCAGTCAACAGTGACTGTTAACCACTCTTAATGACTATACCTCAGTCTGCAACAATGATACCCTCCTAAGCTCTAGTCTCGGGCTGCCATAAAAAATTCTTAGACTTTTTTTGACAGCTTTTTGAGATATAATTCACATATCATATAATTTGTCCACTTAAAATATAGCGTTCAATGTTTTGTAATATATTCATAGGATTATCCAACCATCATCAAAATCTAATTTTAAAACGTTTTCATCCCTAAAAGAAATTCCCTACCTATCAGCTGTCACTCTGCATTTCACCACACCTACTTGCTGTCTCTATAGATTTGCCCATTCTGGACATACTATATAAATGGAATCATACATAATATGCCATTTTGTGACTAGCTGGTTTTATTTAGCCCAGTATTTTCAAGGTTCACCCATGTTGTAGTGTCTATCAGTACTTCACTACCTTTTATTATCAAACAAATTCCATTGCATGGCTATAACATACTCGGTTTGTCCATTCATCAGATGATGGACATTTGGGGCGTCCCCACTTTTTGGCTATTATGAATAACGCTGCTATGAACATTTGTGTACAAGTTTTTGTGTGGATGTATGTTTTTATTTCTCTTGGGTATATTCCCGTAAGTGGAACTGCTAGGTCATATGATACTCTATGTTTAACTTTTTGAGAAACTGATTTCCAAAGGAGTTATACCATTTTACATCCCCACTAGCAAAAGTTTTCTAATTCCCTCAGTGCTTATTATTGTCTCTTTTTGATTACAGCAATCCTAGTGGGTATGAAGTGATATCTCACTGTGGTGTTTTCTGGTTTTTGGTTTTTTGGGGGGATTTTTTTGCTGAGGAAGATTAGCCCTGAGCTAACATCTGTGCCAGTCTTCCTCCACTTTATATGTGGGTTGCTGCTATAGTATGGCTGACAAATGTTATACGTTTGCTCCTGGGATCCAAACCTACAAACCAGGGCTGCGAAAGCAGAGCGTGCCAAACTTAACCACTACTCCATGGAGCCAGCCCCCTCACTGTGGTTTTGATTTATATTTCCCTAATGACTAACGATGTTCAATATCTTTTCATGAGCTTACTGAACATCTGTATATCTTCTTTACAGTAATGTCTATTCAAATCCTCTGCTCATTTTTTAACTGAGTTGTCCCGTTATTACTAAGTTGTAAGCGTCATTATATATTCTGCACACAAGTATCAGATAAATGATTTGCAAATATTTTCTCAAGACCACTATGAAGTTTAATTTTGTGTATGTGTTATTTTTTTAAACTTTACTGTCTTTATTGGCTGGTAAAAGTGCCAAGTGCAGATTATTAAATGTTAGAGATGTTCAAATATCCAAACATTAAGAGTAAACTGAGGGTGAGAATGTAGGGAGAATAAATCACTTCTATAAACAAACATGTTCTACACAGTCCATGTAACTTTCTATTTAGGTTTTTTCCTTTGCTTTTCCTTATCCATGACCATCCCATTTTTGTATTAATCTCCATTTCCAGAATATACTAGATAGGTTAGGTGGGCTTACTGAGTATTTAGATGAAAACAAGAAATAGCATATAATGCTGACATGTATGAGTTTCATCAATGCAAAAATAAATTATAAATATGGAGGCTATATGTTCCACTGGAATGAAAATAGTGCTGGTTTAGAAGAGTTCTAGATACTAATATTAGATTAGTCATTAATTAATTTTGAACCCTCAAGGCAAATTCATGAAATTGGTTTCCACCTAGGTAATAAAACAGGGATAGTGGGCTAGATGCTACTATGATTCCTTGAGCTCTACATTTCTCTAAGTCTATCTCCTTGGGGAAAAAAATCTTTAAAATCATTCATTCATTCATTAAAATGAATGTTAGGAAATAAAGGCTATTCGTTCAGTGGCAAAGGAGAGATTTAAGAGTTATAAGAGAATTTCCTAAAAATTAAAAATTATATTAACTCAATTAGATTTAAGGGATCGAGGGCTCTGAAAAAAAAAGAATGTTAAATATTTTATAGAAGCCTAAAATAAGAAAGGACTTAGGACATACTGGCTCATCTCCTAATGAAGGTTTCCATGTAACATAAAGTTAAAGCGCCAAAGCTTTAGAAATGCAGAAAAAAAAAATTATTAAAATGTGTATTTAAAGCATGAAATATATCAGTAAAATGGTTAAAATTTCACATAAAACTATTATGCAATTCCCTCTTTCAAAAGCTACCTCAAATGGAATTTAGCAATATTATTACATGTGAAAGAAATAAAAAATATTTCCTAAAGAAATAATATTAATTTTGATGGCATAAAACATTGGAAATTCCTAAGCATAAAGTATTTGTCAAAGAAATGTTTATATTTCAGCTTCAATAAGAACATACGTAGTTAACATTTACTTTTAGTTAATTCAATAACTAATAAAGGTGATCAATATGAAAAATTCAAAATAGTTTATAATTGAAAAATTTTACCCTGAACTAAAAATTTGTAAACACAGTAGATTTACCTCTCGATAAATTTTGCTTAGGTTAATCTTAAAATTACTTTATATCATGTCAACATACATTGTACGTTATATATTATTTTACATCCTACTGAGAACCTTAACTTTAAAGGACTTTCATACTCTAAATAACCTAAGCAAAAAAAAGCCCTTAACTCTGACAGAACCAACTCAGAGGTACAGTCATGAAAGGAAAATAACAGGAAAGATTTACCAAGTACATACAATAATTCAAAGACCACACACAGTGGTCTGCATCATCTAATTCTCACAAAACCCTGCCAGTCAGAGAATATTGTTCACATTCTACAGAAAAGGACAACAATAAGGCTCAGAGAAGTTAGAATAACACACCCTCAGTCAAGGTATAATCTATGTTTCCATTCTTCAGCTGTTAAATGGGGTCATAACAGCTATAAACAGCTCAACAGTATCTTGCAAATAACTTTAAACACTCAACAAATGTTAGTACATCTCCCTTTCATCTTTACTTCATTCATTAAAAAAAGAATATACAAAAAGCTTTCTTTGGATCACCTAGCAAGTAAATACTAAATCAGGATTTGAACACAAGTTTGGCTGCACCCAAAACATATTCACTTAACTTTTCTGCGCCTTAGTTCCCTCTGCTGTCAAAAAGTAATTAAAACATTTATTTGATGAGAGTTAAGAGGATTACACGAGACAATGTACAAAAACTCATGTGCCATGAGACATTTTACAAATTCAAGTAGAAATAATATACTAAGAAACAGAAAACTGCATATATCACAACTGATGAATAATATATTTTTGTCCAAAACACAAAAGAAATGTAAAACAATCGAGTAGGTATACTTGAATTAAAACAAACCATTTTTTAAAAATTAAATTGTGTGAAATTCAAATACCTATTAAACACCTATTATGCAAGACACCAACAAATTATGACTAAAGACATTTATGTGAAAAAGCAAAATTATACTTCAAACTCCTAAAATCACAATTCTTAATCTTGCCAGTGACAAAGAGGTTTGCTAAAAATTACTTTTTTTTTTTTTTTAAAGATTTTATGTTTTCCTTTTTTTCCCCAAAGCCCCCTGGTACATAGTTGTATATTTTTAGTTGTGAGTCCTTCTAGTTGTGGCATGTGGGATGTCGCCTCAGCATGGCTTGATGAGCGGTGCCATGTCCACGTCCAGGATCTGAACTGGTGAAATCCTGGGCCACTGAAGCAGAGTGCACAAACTTAACCACTCAGCCATGGGGCAAACCCCTAATTACTAAATCTTCTTCTTTTTTTTTTTTGAGGAAGATTAGCCCTGAGCTAACATCTGCCGCCAATCCTCCTCTTTTTGTTAAGGAAGACTGGCCCTGAGCTAACATCCGTGCCCATGTTCCTCTACTTTATATGTGGGATGGCCACCACAGCATGGCTTGCCAAGCAGTGCCATGTCCGCACCCAGGATCCAAACTGGTGAACCCTGGGCCCCCAAAATGGAACGTGTGAACTTAACTCCTGCGCCACCAGGCCAGCCCCACTAACTCTTAATGGAGCAAATTTAATTGCAATGTTCCAAAGTACCTTATCTCTCAAGATTTCACATTAACATATGCTATAACTGGAGTTTAGGCTTTAGTTCTAAAATTATTGGGGCACAAAACAAAGCTGACAAACTCTAGACTTAATGGGTATTAAGCCACACCACATGCACTTGCTGACAGTCTGAAGTATTGCCAAATAGCTCTGGTGTTCAGAGTAATAAGACAAAGATCGAAAGGTACATTACAAGACACGCTGGTCCCATGGCCAAGTGGTTAAAATCACGTGCTCTGCTTTGGCAGCCCCGGGTTTCACTGGTTCAGATCCTGGGCGCAGACATGGCACTGCTAGTCAGGCCACGCTGAGGCGGTGTCCCACGTGCCACAACTAGAAGGACTCACAACTAAAATATACAATGAGGAACTGGGGAGATTTGAGGAGAAAAAGGAAAAAAAAATTGACAACAGCTGTTAGCTCAGGTGCCAATCTAAAACAAAAAGGTACATTACAAGAAAGATATGTCTGGCTTGCAGTATGAACCAAAAAAAAAAAGAGAGAGAGGGATAAAGAGGATTAAGACAAAAAAGGCTATCAAAAGAAAAAATATTCAAATATTATTCCCACAAGTTAAAAAATGTTGGGCCAGCCCAGGTTGCCTAGTGGTTAAGTTCAGCACACTCCGCTCCAGCAGCCCAGGTTCAGTTCCCAAGCATGGACCTACACCACTTGTCTGCCAGTGGCTATGCTGTTGCTGTGGTGGTGGCTCACATACAAAAAGAGGAAGACTGGCAGTGGAACTTAGCTTAGGGTGAATCTTCCTCAGAAAAATTAAATAAATAGATAATTAAAAATGTTAACACTCTAAAAGAGATATGCATTAGAAAAAGACCTGATTATTAAGTCCTCATGTAACAAAGTCCATTCATCCCTTGCAATCTCATGAGAAGCAAAAAACAAAACAAAACAAACTTCTCATAAATTTTTCCTATTGAGATTGAATGAGTTATAACCAGTAACTCTGAAACCAGGCAACCAAATAAGTCAGAATTACTGTGTTCAAGTACTATCTCTGTCATAAGTTAGCTGTGTGGCTCAAGGAAGTTTCGTCTCCATGCTTGAGCTTCCTCACCTGAAAAATGAAAGCTTTAACTGAGTAGCAGTGGGCACTAGATAACTTTTAAGGTCCCTTTCAAATATTAAATTTCAGGATTTTATAAATTTTCAGTTAGC
Source organism: Equus caballus (assembly GCF_041296265.1). Taxonomy (NCBI): domain Eukaryota; kingdom Metazoa; phylum Chordata; class Mammalia; order Perissodactyla; family Equidae; genus Equus; species Equus caballus. The sequence continues at coordinate 15,742,903 of NC_091689.1, read as the reverse complement.
ATTTGCCTTTATAGACAGACTCTCCCATCTATCTCCCATTCACTTCAGGAAGAAAGACACCTTATTTTCTGATGTTTTTCACATGGTGTCTCTGCAACAAATACCTTTTCCAAAGTTTACTGTTCTATAATCTATCTTTATTTCTTACCTGTTGCTCCTCTGGCATTGGTCTGAAATGGATTTGTAGAAGATGCCACAGAAGGACCAGCAGCAGCAACAAATGGATTTGTGGAAGGTGTAGCTTTAAAAAATTATAAAATACACAATAAAATCCTAATACATTTGTATTCAATTATCTAAAGTATTTGTTTATATATTTTTAAAGATAGATAACTAGAGCTGTCTCATAATAAATCCTTGCTTTGACTGTCTTCTGGTACCCCTAAGAAAATGCTTTACAATATACATTTGGCTCTTCATAAAAACCAGTATATATACAGCAGAAACACATACCTCCGAATGGAGCAGGCACACTTGAAGAAGCAGGCTGTGTCTGTGCAGAAGCACCCACTGGCACTGTTCCAAAAACATTGCTAAAAACAAATATTGAAACAGTTCATATAAAAAAAGAAAGGGTAATCTATCTACAGGGTGGCCATAAAATGTGGAAACAAATAATTATGAACATTCATGTATCACAGCAGTTCTCAAACTTTAAGTCTCAGGACACATTTAAATTCTGAAAAATTATGAAGAACCCCAAAGAGCCTTTGTTTAAGTGTGGTATATTTATCAATACATACAGTACAGAAATTTTTAAAAATTTATTCATTTGAAAATAATACAGCAATCACTACATGCTAACATATGGAGCATTTTTATGACAAATAACTAGATTTTCCAAAATAAAAGGAACTTACTGAGAAGAGTAACACTTTGATACTTTTGCAAATCCCTTTAATGGCTGGCTTACTAGAAGATCAATCTGCTGCGGTATGTTATTTAGGTTGAAGTATAGGAAGAAAAACTGGCCTCACATAGATACGAAGTTGAACAATAAATAGGGATATTTTAACAGATTTTTCAGATAATTGTGGATATTTTCTTTATCATACCAAAAACAACAGTGATAGTTTCCTAAAGGTTGGTTGCAATATGGAATTTGAAACCATATCAATAAAGATTTTTGTACTCTCTTAAAGTAACATCCACTAGTCTATCTCGCACTTTAAATGAATCTTCTACAGCTTTTATATCATTTGGAAAATACTTGATGCCAGTCTTCCAAATGTCAACACATTTCTTTACACAAAATCAAAAAATTACAGTCATTAATATCACCACCCATTTCATCAGAAAAGTAATGGGAAGCTGTCAAGCTCATGGTGAGGTCAATAAGTTTTGCAAAATTCTAATAATTGCTTGAAAGTGTGAATATTATCAGTTATTTTCCTTAAAGTGACAGAATAAAATATTCCATTTTTGAGAAAATGTTTGCCAAATATCTATCACAGTCATACATTCAAGGAAAAATTGTGTTCCATAAAACAAGTGGCTGGTTCATTCCACAACTCAAACAACCACACAAGTTGGTTTACCTCAAAACAGCCATCACACTTCAATATGCATCGATACATCAAGAACCGCTTGATGTACACCTCACTTCAACACAGGGACAATTAAGAAGACATAGTTAAAGGTCAAGATTTCACTAACTGACATTTTTACTGATGGTGCAAGAACAATGGCAGGTAAAACATGCCGGCGTCTTAGCACGAATTGAGGCCATGGCACCAAACCATGCGAGTAGCCACCTATGAATCATCATATTTCTTACCACCACACATTCAGTTTTACTTATGAATATTGTTGGTTCAGTTTTTCTTAATATTCTTGATGAAGCAGTAAAAATGTAATTTTATTAAATTTTATTAAAACACAAATAAACCTCTCAGAATCACTATGAATATAATTTTAACCTTGAAAGGGACTCAGGTATTCCAAACATTCCATGGACCACACTCTGTGGCCCACTACGTACAGTAATGTAGTATCAATAAACTATTTGTTTTGTATACCTGTCTATGTTTCCAGACTTCATGGCCACTTTGTTTTGGCCCACTATTACATATGTCCAACGTAGACAATATTAATAAAACAAAAAATATATAAACATTTTAAATTTTATTCTTTGGATTCAATTTTTTCCATCTGGCATACAAAAAATTTATTACTGGAGAACCCAAGTAGTTAGTGCTACAATCCCACCATTTCTCTCTAGAAAAGGTGCTAAAGGGAAATCAGCTACTAGGATAACAAAAGAAAGAAGAAGAGACAAGCTTAGAAATGGAAAACAAAGAGATGCATAAAACACTGTACAGGTAATTCACCTGTACTTCTAGGTCTGTTTCCTTAACTCTTAAATGAAGAAGTCAAAACTAGAAGAGTTTTTAAAGATCTGATGTTGTTAAAATGTGTTAGGCTTCCTGCTGCCAAGAATTCCTTTACGCCAGATACCCCAGAACACAGTAACAGATATGACTATTTGTAAATACCACTGTGACATGGAAGAGAGAGAGAAGTGGTGTCGGGTCCTGGTACAAACATCTCTAAAAATGTTTATTTACAACTAAGGCTACAATATGTTACTTTCAGTATTTAGCCTTCATGACTGAAAACTGTACCCTAAACAGTTCTCTGCTGAGTATAATTAAATCTGTAAATAACTGACCATTTGGAGACGTGTACATACTCTTAATTACATTTTGGTATTTCAAGGAGGAATACTTCTGATTAAATGAAAAGATAAAATTATGGTAATTATTCAAAGTGTATTATTTTATTAGCAAATTAAACTCAGTCTCCTCAAATTTATACAAATATTAAATACTTTAAAAATTACACCCCAAAATAGTTATTATTTAACAACATTATTATTCAGAGTTGAAAAAAGATTAAAAGATAAAACACAAAGCAGGAACACTAAGCAGGTACCTGCTAGCATTACTTGTGGAAGTATATGCATTACTGGAGGTGGCTGCAGAGCTGAAAACGCTGTCTAATTCAGCCAGGGCTGCATACTTGTCTGAAGATGCACTTGACTGACTGGGAACTGAAACCACAGAACCAACAGGAGCTTTACCTGTGGTCCCAAAGCCACTGCCCTGATCACCACCTGTGAACAAACAAACACAATTTACACCAAAAATTTAAAGTTACACTTTCAACTTATCAACCAAATTTGCAATGGAACATATATAAATTTAAAACTGATCTGGAACTAAGCAAATAAATGGACAGGATTCTGGAGTTTTACCTAATAAATAATCTAGGAAATACTGGACCATTATTAGTAGCTATACACACCACTGTGGTAAAGACAGAATATTGTTTCTACAAACACTAAGACTCTGTACCAATAACAAATCTAAACTGTGCATAAAGAAGAAATTCTCAAAGTGCTACATTACCATCTCTAAAACACAGGCATCTCATTCAAGTGAACATATAAATTCATAAAATGCTGGACTTAATGTGAACAACCTATTAATACCATTTTCCCAAGACTGTCCAGGAAAACTTAGAGTGAGTAGTAAGAGGAAACATTTACTAAGCACTCACTATAGGCCATGCACTGTGCTAAATGCCTTACATGCAACAACAGATGGAACACAACTCCATGAGTTCAGTGCTACTCCTACACTCACTCTGGGGATGAGAAAGCAGGCCCAGACATCAGGGGACAGAATCCAGCCTGAAAGCAGGCCCTTGCTTGCACTATGCATTTTGAGAGGCAAAATACTGGTCTTTAAGACCAAAGCTGAGTATAAAAATACAGTGTAAAAATCATGTTTTCTTTAAAAAAATAAATATTAAGAGAAAATGGTTCAAGATGAATATATTATAGACCTTCCAGTCAGCTCTATTAAAAGGATTTCTTGGCCCTTTTTGGACTTAGAACAGTAAAGCATGCTTTCTAATACAAAATTAAATATTTGTCAATTATTTTCTTCTAAAACTAGAAGTTTATAAATTCATTTCTATGCCTTCAGTTTTGTAGTTGATATTTCAGATTCAAAATGTGCCATATAGTCATGAACATTTACTGTAGACAAAATTTCTATATAACAACTAAGAATAGCACAGCATCCTCAGATTTTAAGAAATACAACCAAACTTAGAGGACTGCTGAACACAAAAATTTGTATTTGTTGTGTGTAAAGCTTGGTACCTTGCCCAGCACTGAAGATATTGTCTAAATTGGCAAGTGCTGCGTATTTGTCTGCAGTCTGTAGACCAGCTTTATTCGTCGAAACTTTACTAACAGCTGATGCTGTTTGATGACTCTGGGAAGCATTGAAGGTTCCAAAATCAGCACTGGAGGATTTGGGGAAGTTATCAAAATGAGCAAAATTAGCATTTACTGATCCAGCACTTCCACCTGTAACAGAATAAACAGAACACTTGAAGTTTCTACACTTTTCCCAATATCCTTTGATAGATTATATGATCATTTCTTCCTAAATAACATGTTCTAGAAGCAATCCTACATTCTTAAAATTAATAACTGGAAAACAGCATTTAACTTTAATCATCTACATACGACTTTTTATAATTTGTGAAGCTAGATTTTCAAAGGCCTGGCAACATGAAGGGTAACAAGTTTCTATGTGTAATTATCTACCCTGGGAGCGAAGAATGTAATTCACAAGGGGAGCAACTCCATGCTACCTGGTTTGACTCAGTTACTTTACAGAACATTGAGCTACACACTATGACCTTTTACTAGTTCTCCCTAAACAGACTCCACAAGCAAGACACAAAGTGTCTTCCACCACATGCTTTTGCATCTCCATGGAGATTTGGTTGAAACAAATCTCAGGGTAGAGATTTAAAATGTTTAAGATATAAGATTTTCATCCAAAATTTCTTAAAAGGTGGTCTTTGAGCTTTAGACTTCTTTTACTTGAAGAGCTATTAATTCCACCTAATAACTAACAATGTGCATACACCACCATAATGTCCTCAGTAAAACCATGCTCTATTATATAGTTCAAGGAATAAAAATTACAGTACACAATATATAAATAATTTAAATACTATTGCAATTTTTTACTTCATAGAGCACAATTCACCTAATGGTCACTATTTTATATTTCCTGCTAAGATTTTAATGTCTGCTCTGGACCTAAAGTACTAAGAAAAGAGCAAAGCCAGTACTTCATTCTATGCTTCTGATCCTACTCTTTTGAAATTGGTTCTTTATGCCTAAACATTAGTTTCAGCAATCAAAATAGTATTTACATTAGTTATATATTAAAGTGATAGCAAAGCACACAAATATTTTTAAAACAGAAAAGATATATTGCTACTAAAAAGAAAAACACAAACTTTCCATCGATCAGTTTTTTAAACATTATAAAACAAATATATATGGGTAAAATTTCTTTCAGAAATTAAACTCTGGCTGTTTTCCATTAAAACTAAGTAACGTGTGTTTGTATTTGAAAGATTATGATCTGTTACAAGTAGCTGGTGAACAAAGTACATATTCAGCTTTCAAAACTGCATGAAGAAATTATTAAAAATTGAATTATTAAATCAACTAATTCTTTTATTACATACCATTGTGTTCTGAGCCTGAGTTTAGTAATAGTGAAGAGGGAGTAAAAGCGGGAATGTATGTAGGATTATTATTAAAAGACGATTACCATTTTATAATTGAAAACCCATGAAATACAGTATAAAACATACAAATTAGTAAAAGACGCCTACTTGACAACAGAACTTACTGTTGGTAGCCTGGAGAGGAAAAGCTGAAGTAAATTCCCCAAAACTGCAGCTAGATGAAAGCATTCTAAATGCTGGACAGCCAGAAATTATGTAAATGATGAAATTTAAAGGAAAAAAAAAAAGAAAATTGAAAGAAAAGGATTTAAGACAATACACAGAGCTAAAAGTTGAAAGAAAAGTAATCAGCCAAAGATCTAAACAAGGGTTTAATGAGTTTCTGAAAGCAATACAGTTTACATGAGAGTATCCATGTTTAAAGACCAATTCCTGCACAGAAAAGTATTTCAAAATTTGATTAAAGTGATCATTAAAAAATCTACTCTTGACTAATAACACTTATTTTCTCAAGCTTTTTGCTCTGAATATTACTTAAACTTTTAGTTCTATGGAAGCGATCAATTAGCTTCCTTTATTCAGAGCCTCAATCAATGTGTTCTGTGAACTAAAAACTTTTAGTACTTTAATGCCTCTGTGTCCAAGAAATTTAAGGAAGATTCATGTGCAGGAAAAGGAGGAGAACAGATGTCGTGAATTAGACAACATACCAAAGAGTTCAGAAAAACAAATGAACACAGAAAAAATACAAACGTCAGGTTTCCCCAGAGCTTTGTAAGACAGAACTATTTTAAAATTAGGTAATTATAGAATTTAAGTTTAGAGTAATTTTTCAAAAATACGCCTAGAGACTTTTCTTTTGTTTTTAAAGTAAACATTTAAGCATAATGCTGGAGAAGCTCTACCTGTAGTTTGGGGCTGAAAAGGAGAGTGACTTGCTGTGGGGAAACCTCCAAAATTACTCGAACCACTAGACTGTCCAAATGCATCAAAGTTTGCAAAATCTGCATTTGCAGAATTCTGAGCTGTAAATGGTAAGGAACAATATATGTTAACGAATATGAAAACGATAAATGAAAACACCACAAATGAATTTAAGAACTTCATGAAAAGTTTCTATTTCTCAAAACTTCACTTCAAAGAGAATTGACTTATAAATCAGATTTTAAATCCTACCAGTATTTAACCCAATTTCAAGCAATTTATTAAAGGGTATCCAGAAATTTCCAAAAACACTGAAGTGTAAAATGATAAATTTGTACACCATACTCTTTGAGTGACCCCAGGAATAGTACTGTAAAAATGACTCTATTAAAGGAAACTCTGAATTAAGAGCACTAAATACATGAGTTACAGTAAAGCAGACAGAAATTTAGGACATAGGATACATTCTGGAAAATTCAGAGTTAAAATGGTAATGAGTGATTCTTCAGCTATGTGAATCTAAAATAATGATAGAAGATGGTTTAATTACATTATTTTGGGGGGGTCGTTTATTAAAGTTTACAGCTATGTTACACCATGGCATATAAAAATGGAAAACAAAAACAAACGTGGCTGTATAACAAGAGATACATGACTGTCAAATAAATTGAAGATAATCACATTCTATTAGAAGCCTGCCATTTTTAAGCACATACTAAAATTTAAGAAATGATAAAAACTACTAAAAATTATAACAAAAGTCTACTCATACTCAGCAAAAAAGACCAACTGATACTTCCCAACTGGTCATCAACCTGAGAGCAAAATTCTAGGCTTCTCTAAACTTAAAATATGTAACAAAGTAAAACAACTCAAAAGATTTCTTTTTTAAAGGCCAAAACAGAAGCTGCATAAAATTTTTATAGAGGGTATGATGAGAATAAGAAGTGGTTGGGATGCGGGAAAGGGACTACTATGTGGTAGGAATGAAAAGCAGGTCCAAAAGATGGAGAAATGTTCAATGTCATCAACAGAGTACAAGTCAGCCATTTTAGATCCTGTGCAGGTAGTTCTACTTCTAGGAAGTTCTTGTAAAGAAATAATCTTGCAAATGAGTTAGGTTGTACCTAATAGCTAAACAACGTGTTTTTTATTTTAATGAAAAAATCAGACTCAAATGGCTAGCAATGAAGGATCGGTAAATATATTATGGATCATACTATGAAATGCAGCCATTAAAGAAATCATATAAAAGAACAAAAAGGCTTATGACAAACTAAGTAAGATAAACAGGTTAATAAATTCCAGTGTACTCACACCCAGCACTTCTGACATGCAAGGTGCTTTCCCACATATCACTGCTCACATTTTGTTGTTGAAAATCTTTTTTAAACTTGCTTGTCCTATCTCTCAAACACCACAAAGAAGTACCTAAAAGGCTGCTTATTGCTTAACAATATAAATTCTGTATTTTCTGAATACCATGTAATGTTGTCACTATTTTTACTTAATAGGATAAAATTCAATTTCTCTATAGGCTGAAATTTTACTTTCCTCAAAATAAATATAATGGAAGAAACTCTAACAGACAAATAATAAATTTAAAAATTAACTTCTTGAAAAACATTTTGGAAACACGTTTAAATAGTAAATATAATACAAGTTTAAACACAGTTACCTCTTAGTATTGCTGAGAATACCAATAACCAAGCAGAGTTTGGTGGAAAGAGAATCTGAGATAACAGTCAGAGTTGCATCCTAACATAGGTAACTGCACAGCCTCGGACAAGGCCTCAGTTGTTCTGGCTGCACGTTTCCTCACTAGCCAAATGAGAGGACCCACTAGAAGGTCTCTGCCTGCAAATCCAGCACTACCGCTCTACAACTTACGAGACAGTAAGAATACACTCTTTAAGAGCTTTGAAATACTAGGCCAAAAAGAAGAAAATTCTGCTAAAAGACAAAATAAGTTTATGAGGCCAAAATATATTATAGATAATACAATTATAAAGCAAATGAAAAGAGAACATGTTATAGGAAGCTCTCAAATTCAGAGTGAATTAATATTCCAAAATGCAAGTTTCTAAGTTTTTTGAACAATTCAGTTGTGCATTTGAGAACAACAAATGAAATATAGCTGTCCCTTGTAGAAATAGGAATTAGATCCCAAAGCTAGTTTATTGCTTATACCTCAAATATATATGAACATGTAGTATATAATAATATATACTCTACATTTAACTTATATTTAAAACATGGGGGGAAAACATAAATTTAGCACATTTCAAACATCATCAGGAAAACATCAGTCCAATACAATCCATTTTGTTTGGTCAAGTCTATTTTATCACATTTATATTTCCCCAGTGATTTCCAACCAGAGCACTAAACACATTAATCAAATACTTATTCATTATGGCAAGACACAGCTTTATAATACTTCTATCAAGTTTTTATTTGGAGACACTGAATCTATTCACTGTCTTCAACAACTGGTTATAGCAACTTTTAAAATTTCTAAGTGCTGTGGAATGAAACTTTGGTAAACACAACTTTGGAAATTAAACTAATAAATTCAATAATACAAAAATTATAATCTGGAACCTCAAGCAATAACTATACAAAGAAATCCAAACTAAAAAGAATGCTACAAAATAGTAAAGATGCTTTTTAAATAATCTTATTTCAAAAAGTACAAAGATGTTGACTCAGTTTAGAATTTAACGAACTATGTTAATGAGCCTGAGTCTTGCTGAGAATAGTCTTTCCTCCTCCATGAGAAACAAGTACTCAAAGATAAATGTAGAGACCAGAGGATGGAAACTAACATCCCTTATCAAATTCAGCTGACAAATACACTTTATTTCACCTATACAATATTTTAAATTTTTTTGTCAATTCCCAAAGTTTAAAAAGACAACATTTCACATTAAACAAGATTTCTTGCTTTTCTTAAAAGAAAATCAATATAACTAGTAATGCTAAATCTATATTTCCATGTGGCAACAGGAGATTTTAACATCCCCACAATTCCTTCCACACTTCCAAATATCACTCACTTGGGTTAACCGGGTGGCAAGCCAACTGAATTTGACATCCCTAGTATAAGGTGGGACAAAAATCACCTGCAGTTTACAGTTCATAGGTTTGGTGATATGTTTATTACCAGGCAGAATGACTACTACATTCTGTAGGTAAATTATGTTTTTAACTGCATGTATATTTCTGTAGATGACTTTTCCTGAACACAATGATCCCACCGCTGACAGACAACCACATACACCATCTTAGCCAGAATGTTCAGATGAAAGGTAAAGACTTCCGGCTTTTAAGCTATTAAACTATCTGCAAAAGAACAGGTTTCCCTACAAAACAATGCTAACCAGACTGGCATATCTGAATAATTATCATTTGCTATTAAAGCTCCCATTTGTCACATCAATCTGCTCAGGCGAAAATTTTCACCTACTACTAAAAAAAAAAAGAATTTCAGAGCGAGAACTCAGCTATCAATAACTTCTATCTGTGAACCATATATGGAAAAATAAAGATTCAGAGTGCTTGCAAAGGCTCTGGAAAAAAACATTTCAGATTGAACCATGACACTGATTTACACCTAAAATCTACTGCAAAGTAAAATGTAAAAGATGACATCAACTATACTAGAAGGGAAATTAAATGAGTAATTTTATTAGCTTCTTCTTGCAATATGCATATATATTTTATTCTCCTGCAATCAAATGAAGTTTTAAAAAGGCGGTTTGAGTAGTCATTTGTAAATAAGAATTTCAGGCTAAAAAACTACTACCCTTAGGCAACCTGACCTAATCTACATAGTTATTAACCTATTTCCTCATAGAGTCATCTATCTTACCATTTCCACTATACGTAAAAAGGAGACAAAATAGTTAAGATCTTCCATCTCCTATCAATCTGATAAAATCATAGGTTTCATTTATTTTTCTTTATAATTTTCTACTATTAAACGATGGCTATTATTTTCAAAGAAGATTTTCAGGGAGCTGTTTTTCAAAAGCCTGAGTGCAACCATGGTATGAATTACATCAGTCTGCAGACCTGCAGTGACACGGCTACACAGAAAAGTTTAACATTAATTCCCTGATCAGTGAATACTCACAAATTGCACTAAAAACAAAAACACACGGGAAACATGAAATAAATGGAAAATTTACAAAAAAGTTTGGTAGTCAGTCATTTTAAATTGTATTTCAATAAACCTAAAATTGAGATAAATCCAGAATATTCATAAAATCCAGAAGGCTAACTCTATATTCATTGATTCTTCTACCAACTCTTTTTGCCTGCATTCAAAAGCAAGGGTGGGAACAGAGAGCTGGGGCTCCTGTCTGGTCAGAGGGGGAACTGGCTTCCCACCTGGAGGGTGAAGGGAAAAGAGGCTCTCCACATTTTCTGGGCTTTTGCTGCTCAGCTAATGTAGGAGAAGGGAAACCTACCACAGCCCCAACAACCAAGCTTCCTGACTTCTACTCTTCTCAGTATAATCTCTCCTGAAAAAGAGATCCTCTTCATCCTAGGATCCCTTTTTAAAGCAAACACAGATGCACACAAATATACATTAAATTACATTATAATTTCCTTCTGTAGCATGTCCTCAGAAAATGCTTTTATTAACATTTGAAACAAAAAAGTTCCTTTAATACTTGCTAGAAAGAAATGAGGCTGAAGAGCAGTTTTTCTACAATTTTTCAAACTATCTCAAATGGCACATTTTGGGGTGTCCATATATGAATGATATATTCTATACCATTACTATCCAACTACAAGTTACTATCCAACTACAAGCCAGATTGTCAAATTGAAAGGAAAGGAAAGGAAAAAAGGTATCACAATCTCAGAGGTGAGTAAAAGAACATAAAATCAGGGGCTGGCCCTGTGGCCAAGTGATTAAGTTTGTGCACTCTGCTTCAGTAGCCCAGGGTTTCACCAGACATGCCACCGCTCGTCAGGCCATGCTGAGGCAGTGTCCCACACGGCACAACCAAAAGGACCTACAACTAGAATATACAACTATGTACTGGGGAGCTTTGGGGAGAAGAAGGAAAAAAAAGAAGATTGCCAATCTTTAAAAAAAAAAATAACAAATAAAAAAACAAAAAATCAGTTCTAAAATACAAATAGGGAATCTAATTCTGTAAGCAGTGGTTTCTGCTGTGCTCTGAAAATAGTGAAATACACATTTTAGAAAGATAGTCTTGAATTTTTCTTGATTATAATTAAAGTTATGGAAATCAGTGACAACGAAATAATAAGCTTTAGCCAATATCCTTATACAAACATGCAAAAATATAAAGCAAGGTTTCAAATTATCAAATAAAACTGCCACAAAATGATTAAATCAATTCTTAAATTAGTGTTCTGCATTTGGTTTGATGCTAATTCAACCACTCACAAATGCAGATGGGTAAACTTTCTATGACACACACAGCAAAGCTTACTGGCATCCAAAATAGATTCCACACATATCTCTAATACAAATACAACTGATGTTTTTAGACTATTTACATCATACCTTCTAAAAAAGTAGAAAGAAGCATAAAGAAACAACTGTGAAGACTCAAAACATTAACAAGCTGTTAGGAAACGACTCTAAACCATTTGGGGAACCTCAGTAAAGATCCAAAGGTTACACAGGATAAAAACTCTATATGGAGTACGATCCTATGTGTTAAATGCATATAGGTATACATACTTGTGTGCGTATATATATATGTGTGTATATATACGAACAACATATATGTGGTATGTGTTGTGTATGTGAGAGAGACAGAAGGAAAAACAATATTTATTGTAGCTTCTATATGCTAAACCCCTTAAATTCCTCACCAGTTAGGAAGTTATCAAAGCCAATTTACAGAATACAAAATGTTAAGTAACTTGCCCAAGGTTATACAGACAATAAGGGACAAGATCAACATCTGAACTCAGGACATTCTGACTCCAAAGCCCATTTGCTGTTACTGTTACAATAACAGAGAGATACAAATGAATCCATCTCTATTTCAATAATCAATTTTTAAATGGTACCTAGGTAACTGCAATATTTGCATATTCGTTAACAAAATAAAACTCCATAATTTCTAACTTTTGGTGAAGTGTGTTAAAATCTTCATAACAAACATGTTAAATCTGGGAATAAAAAAGGGAGTTACAGCCTCAGGAGCCAATTGGAAGATATTCCCAGCCCAAAGATGGGACAAAGGAAGATAATAATGACAACAAAGTTGAGATGCATCAAAGGTTTAAATCTATGAATTCATAATGATACTGAAGAAAAAAGAGGTCACCGTTAAAAAATGCTAAGGAATCAACTCATTCCGGTATCTGACTGATCAGAATCAATTATATATTGACTTTGCTATACTAATTATACCACTGGATAACCAATGTTTTGTAAAGAAGTTTTTCAGCTGATAAATGAAGGAACGATAAATTTGGAATATCCCCATTTTGCATTAATAGATCCAGACTGTGTGTGTGTGTGTATGTGTGAGAACTGGAGTGGAAATCTGAACACTGACTAAGGAATTATTATTACTATTATTTAGGGAGTGGTAATACTACTATGGTTATGTTTAACAAAAAAGTCCTTCTGTTTTATAGATACATATAAAATATTTAAAAATAAAGTAACATGTCTAAAATCTGTTTCAAAACAATATGAGGAGGAAATGAGCAGAATGATAAACAAAACCAGATTAGCCATGAGTGACTACACGAAGGTTACATTATCTGATCACTTTTGAATATTTGCAATTTTCCATAATAAAAGTGTAAAAAAATAACTGAAAAGTCTTTTCCCATTTTTCTGTAGAAAGAGGTCATGTTAACATCTGACATTAAGTATAATCTCTTTTGCGATGAAAAAGCCCCAGGGTTACATGATTACATCACACCTCAATAGCTATGGGGGACCAAATATTCTCAACAGAATGTTTACTGATATTAGGTTTAAAAAAGAATGGATGTTTCTTGGTGCTTTATACACATCTCTGGCAAAAGCTCTCAGGAAAAACACTTACCTGCATGACTGTTGAAATGTGCAAAGTTAGCAAAATTGGCTGTAGCTGTTGACTGAGGAGCTGGAGCAGCAAATATATCTGAGCCAAGATCACTTAAAAGGTCAAACTGCTTCTTTTCCTGCTGCTGCCCTTGAGAGCGACCTACAACAGGGGACTATAAACCACATATTAACCATAAAGAGTTTCCAGTCAGATCTACTAAATTTTGATAACACTATTTCCAATTCACCAAGCTTAAAGCACAGTTTATAAGATTATTATTATTATTATATATCTGTAGTTTTGAGTACTGTATTCTTTGAAAAGCACAAATTTTCAACATCTATTCCTAAACTACCTCTCAATTTTAAGTAGAGAATCAAAAGCAAAGAAATGTAATTACAACAGCTGATATACCTCATGACACAAGAGGGACTTACTGCTAAGAAGTGAGATAAGGCTTTCAGAGAACATCCTTGATTCGTAGGAAGAGTTTCAATATCCTGACTTAACCCTTCTCTGCATTGTTCAAACTTGTTATGAAAATGGAGCAATTTATCCAGATGCCCCAGTGTGCATTATTAAAGAAGTGGGATTTAATTCAAATAGTACCATGCCTCAGAACCAGTGTTGTGTAGAATAGACCTTGGAATGCCACATAGTAACAGATTTGTCACAGCTCAGTAAACTGTAATAAATGCAGAAGTACAAATTCCAGGTACCAACTTATGGAAAGACTTCAGTCTATTCAGTTTTTTAGAATAAGGTACATAATGCAAAGCCACCTGCTTTTCCAAGATAGACATGCTTCACAATCAGGCATGGGGGGAAGTTCTGCTGCTTGAGAAATCCTTTTCTGTGAAAATACATCACAGAGGCTACACTGTTCTAACTCTGATGGTGACCACAGATTCATGTTTTACTAATTGTGTTACATGACAGACAGCTACAGCAATGTTCCTGCATATATTTCAAAGCTGTGGAGAACTCAAAGAAACTCACAGTAGCAAGAGCAAAACAGCAAAAATATACAAAACTCTTACTGTATTATTAACCAAAAATCTTTCAGTGTATTATTAATCATTAGGACATAATGCTACTAGTATACAGGGTTACGCTACTGTCTTAAGGAATTCTCAAATTCATGATACTCAATCCTCCTTAAGTAGAAATCCCTACAAACACTTAAAGACTACTCACCTGACTAGGTGTGCCCTTATTTAAGTGCAGTGCTGGTGCTGAATCTCCTAAAAGAGATTTCAGTGGTTTGACTTCAGGTGTGCTGCTTGTGCTACTGGCCGAGGACCCTGAAATAGATGCATGAACTGATGCCACCACTTTGGCTTGTTCTGGTGGAACATACCTAAAACACAGGCAAAGTTGAACAGGCAGTTAACTAAGAAAAATGGAGGGAATATTACACTCAAAAATGTTAAGCTCAATTCTAATTTTGTACAAGACCGTTTTGACATTAATCTTATTTCAAAACCCTCTTAGAATTCATAGCTTAAGACTACACTTACTTGAAGTATTCAAAGAGAAAGGGCAATAAAAACCAACAAAACTTCTTACAATTATTTACTTACAGTTTTTCTCAAACAATAAATACAGTATAATAAATAACTTATTTTAAAAACAACAGCACCTACAATTAATCATCATGGTGAATACCTAACACTGTACTTATTAATTTTTAAAACCTAAAGTATAATAAGATCATAAATATCATTTGGAAACAGAGCAGAAGGAAGGGAAAATATTTATTATATTACAGTTAATAGCCTAAAATATAAGGGCTTGTTACAAATCTGGAAGAATAAGATCAACAACCTAATGTTTAAATGGACAGAAGCAATTCACAAAGGGAGACATAAAATGAAAACACTCGTAACCTAATAAAAATGCAAATTAAAACATCATTTGCATTTGATCTGAGTATAAATTTTACAAATTTTGTTACTATCTATTAAAATACTTAAATAGGTACACTCTGTGCCCCAGAAATACCCCTTCCAGAAGCTCACCCTTAGGAATTAACCGGATAAGATACATGTAGATGTATGTTACCACAACACTGCTTAAACTTGTATAAGACTAAACGGCTACTCCGTTTCGACATGGAAAGATGGCCATAATACTTTACAGGTCTTTCAGGTTTGATCTCAGTTATGTAAATACAGGATTCATGGAAGGAAGGGCGTAAAGGAAGGAAAGAAAGGCAGTAAGAATATAATACCCAAATACTGGCACTGCTCATTTCTAGTGCTGGGATTACGTAAGAGCTCTCGCTCTCTGTATTTCTGGGTTTTGTCCTACCCTGCCCTCTTCCCCACCATCCATATCAAGCAGGTGGAGGAAGTAAGAAAAGAGAGCGGTTAAAAGCACCCGTCTGTTCCAGAGACAGAGTTCAAACGCCAGCTCCACCACTCAAAGCCATGAAACCTAGGGCAAACTACTTCAACTCTTTGTGCCTCCTATTTCTCACCTATAAAATCGAGGTACGGGTGCTGTGAAGGCTAAACAAGTTAACATTTGTAAAGCACTTAGGAGAGTTCCTGGTACAGATGCTAGCTACATAAGTGTTAGCTATTATCAAATTATACAATAACCACAAACAATAAAACTGCTTTGTTTTTTCCAATAAATGGGAGAGAGGATGAGATGCGTGAAGGAACACAGGAAGTTAAGCCTTCCCATAATTTGACATGTCACTGATGATACCAATGCTTGAGTACAGCCAAGTCTTAGCAAAGGATAAAACCAGATAATAGTACTTGGTTCAAAAGACTCATCTGACTAAAAGTAAGCTAAGCTTATATAACATAGGAAGTGAGTTTGAAAATTGGTTGAAAGAACAATTTCAGAATCCCTTTGGATGACAACAGCCTCACTGTTTTAAGTGTAGTTGCCTTCAGTGAGGATTTTTGGGGAGACTGCATTTGGATAGTGCCTGTGTCACGTTAAAACCCACTGCATTACTCTCTCGTTACAAGTCACAGGTATACAAAAAAGATAGGTTTAAAATAGACAGGTCCTGGCCTCCTGAGTGTTGGTCATTCTCTCTGCCCACCCACCAATTAAAGTCTGTATTTTTATTACTCTTGTTATTACAATCCTGTTTCTCAGAACAGAAAAAAAACAGTATGAATTATAATTATTTGAGGTTTACAGTTACTTGGGTTATGGTCTGAATAATTTTTATTATTGTTTATTATTATTATTCTAAATGCAGGCAGAATCCATAGTTTTAATTCTATCAACTCTTATTCTCACACACTTTTTTCTCTTGCTAACTGAAGCTAAACTATCTCAATCTCAGCTAAGGTTTATTATCCAAACTAACACTCTGAGTTGGTAAAAGAAACTGTCGGGAAAATCAAAAATTAAGCTAGGGATATGCAAAAAGAACGCCCTTAACTACAGTGTGGAAGGTCTAGGAAATTAAGAACTGAAATGATAAAAGGATAATGTATACACTTCATTTTAAGGGAACCATTTATATCACACCATGTTTTTACTATCACCCCACCTTCTAAGATTTTATTCTTTCCTGAACTAAAATTTTACTGGTACATTTTTATCTATATTCGTACTTAATGTATCTAATGCCACTGAATATAGCCCTAGCTAATCCTGCCTTGCAAAAAGTAGTCTCCTCTAGAGAACAATTAGAATGCAAAGTTCGCAGAGCATAAAAATCAGAGCTACGTCTTTCCAATGTGCTCAGTGACTGAAGGGAGAACTATCTCACCCATAAACCACAGCACATATTCCCTCAGGACCAAAACAGGCTCTTGAATATATCACTCTCTGGGTTAAAATACAGCTCCTCAGGAAACAAGAGGCCATTTACTTCCTCATTATTATTCCATCTAATTGTGACTCCCTCCCTCACCTTCTTAACCCCCCAAAGACATATACGCTATTGAATACTGACAAGTAAGAGTTCATTGTTAATGAGCCTTAGTAAATTGGCTTAAATTGTGCTCACAGAACTAAAAATGGAGAGCGCAAAGTATCTGAACACTGGCTGTAAGGATATACTCCCTGCTCTGTTTTAAATGGCTTACTAGCCATATGTCCAACCTGTTTTAATTTCTTTTTAAACATTAACTTCTGATGAATTGAGTTAGGGAGTATAGACAGATGCTCCCTTCTTAACAAGGTAGTAAAACGGAAGCAAGGGATGTTTTGAGCAAAGACTTATTGCAAGACACAATTAAGTAAATGGATTACTACACAAGAGCTTTAGCATAGTGCCTACTACATAGAAGATACTAAATAAATACTTGATAAATGAATGAAGACTTTAAAAAAGGAGGCTTTATAAACTAAAAATGTCTAGAGAAGGTAACAGGACTAGAGAAGGATTAGAACGACAGATCCCTAACTTTCCAAAAAGGGGTAGGAGGCCTGTAATTATAAGGAACAGGCTGCTGCTAGACACAGATGAGTTAAGATAAAGTAGAAATAATGTTTTTAGAAACAAAATCCAACGGGCCGGCCTGGTGGCGCAGCGGTTAAGTGCACACGTTCTGCTTCAGCGGCCCAAGGTTCACCGGTTCAGATCCCGGGTGCAGACATGGCACCGCCTGGCACGCCATGCTGTGGCAGGCGCCCCACGTATAAAGTAGAGGAAGATGGGCATGGATGTTAGCTCAGGGTCAGTCCTCCTCAGCAAAAAGAGGAGGATTGGCAGCAGTTAGCTCAGGGCTAATCTTCCTTTAAAAAAAAAAAAAAAAGAAACAAAATCCAATAAAAAGCCAAAGTATAATGGGTATTTATCTACCTACCTATTCCCTCATTTCTTACCTACTTACCTACCTACCTCTCTCCTTCGTTCTATCAGACTAATCTTACCCATAATTATTGTGATTTAGGAAGCCTTTGTTCTCAATATGAACTATTCACTCACCATCTTTTCTTTTCATATTTTTCTTGGAGGAACTCTTTCACTTTTTGTGGATCCCTGAAGTCTGGAATTGCTGAAGATCTATCATCAAATAATCCTAGCCAAATCTGTTTACAGACCTTTGGAAAGAATTAAAAAAAAAAAGTGTTAAAATCAACATCCTCAATGAAATTTTAAGGGAAAATTATGATTCTTTCAGAAAACTATCCCATTTAATTTTAAGACTGTTTTAAATGAGAATATTTATCATAATGAGAAATGAAGCAGCAACAAATGAACTAAATGTATTTTAATAGGTAACATTAAAATGGAATGGCAACAGCATCATAAAGAACAGCACCTCACAGGGAAACAAATAGTGAAACAGGATTTGAGAGAACCTGGGCTTTTTTTGCTCTTGGAATGATCATAAACTGTAAGCCATCAGCAAAGCCATGTAACCTTCATGAACCTCAGTTCCCTCACCCCATAAAACAGACTAGACCAGGAGCAATTTCACACATCCTTAACAGGTTTAAAAATCAACCAGAAAGAACAAACAAAAAGTACTGGAATCATAAACAATTTGTTACTAAAGTATAATAACAATAACAAAAATACAAGGCAGATGCAACGCTAGCTTTATAGTTGCCTCCGATGATTTTTTTCCTAATTGCTAAAAATGAGAATCTGATTTAACTTTTTAGATAAATCAAAGAAATGAAATGATGCAGAATTCAAATAAGAAACAAAGAGCTTAAATAAAACCATAAAGAAAAATTGATAAATTCATCAAAATTAAAAACTGTTGCTCTTCAAAAAACAAAAGAAAAATGAAAAGGCATGCTACCAACTGATAAAAACTATTAGCAAAATGTCTAAGAATTTGAAAGAATCTGAATCCAGAATATACAAAAAATTCCTAAAACTCAATTATAAAAAAGACCAAAAAAACTCAACTGCACGAAAGAAGATATGCAGATGGCAAATAAGCAGCCCAACACCATAGTCATGTAAATGCAAATTAAAACAACACTGAGATCCCCACTACATAGCTACCCACCGACATCACTGGAACGGCTGAAACAAAGTAAGACTGTCCATATCATATGCTGGTGAGAAGGTGGAACAATTGGAACTCTCAAGAATGTAAAATGGTATAAACAGTTTGGAAGACAGTCAGCAGTTTCCTAAAAGTTAAACACACACTTAACCATATGACCCAGCCATCCCACTTCTAAGTATTTACCCAAGAAAAATAAAAGCATATGTCCATACTCAGATTTGTATACAAATGTTCAAAGCAGCTTTATTAATAATAACTCCAAACTGGAAACAACTCCGATATCCATCAACAAGTAAATGGGTAAATTCTGGAATATCCAAGGATACTTCTTGGCAATAAAAAGGAACAAACTATTAACGTAAGTAACTACATGAATAAACCTCAAGATAATTATGCTGACTGAGAGAAGTCAGGACCCCCTGCCCCCAGCAAAAGTATATACTGTATGATTCCATTCCTTTAAAATTTTAGAAAATGTAACTTGTCTATAGTGACAGAAAGCAATCAGTGAACGCATTACAAAGGGGCACAAGAAAACTCTCAGAGATGATGAAAATGTGTGTTATCTTGCTATTACAGTGATGGTTTCATGTATGTCAAAACTCATCAAACTGTATACTTTAAATATGCACAAGTTATTGTAATTAATTATTCCCAAGTGAAGCTATAAAAAACAAGTCCACAGGTTTCCAAAATTATATTAAAGAATAACCAATTATGAAACTGTGAAAAGAACATAGTATCTAGCTTCAAAAAGCCTGACAAAGATGTGAGAAACCAGAGAAGGAAAAGAAGCATCCTTGTCAATCTTACCTGCTCACAATGTGGGTAAGGGAGAAATAAAAGGAAGGATAGGAAACAGTACTCAACTTTTTCCGTTCCTATCATGTACCCCAAGCATGTTTCAAAACAACATTTCTTATGATTCCCTCCCACTCCGGGCTCAGTACAGATACTATAGTCATTAAAGCAGTAACAGCTGACATACGTGAGGCATAGGCTAAGATGCAATCTCGTTATAAAAATATTCAGTAGCAAAGCTCAAGAAGGGCAGACACCAGAATGGTAATGCAACTTACTGCCAGAAATACTGTAAATCCTGGAGAGGCCCAGATTCTCCAAGGAATACTTAGCTACTCAAAAAGAACCACATGGGACTCTCCTTAGGCAGAAACCTGACTAATGATTCTCCCAAAACGTAATTTTAAAAGATTCTGTGGCTTTACAATTACATTTATAAAGGAAGGATTGGAAATTTCTAATTCTTCTATTTTAAAAATTCCCAAACAAGAAAACAAGACACATGGTAGTCATTTGCCAAAGCCAAAAGATTATTAACTACAACTGACAGAATTAGTTCAGGACACTTTACGACATTTAGTCTTTGTATTTCAAAATCCCTATTAACTACCATGTACAATGTTTTAAACTAAAAACAATTAATGAATAATAAATAATAAACATACAAATAAATAATAAGAAGGAGATGGGTTGAAGACAGATCACAGAGATCTTACTTCTATGTTACCCAACAATAGCTATTTTCTATGTTGCTCAAAATCTTAACCATACCTGCCACTCTCAGAAGCTGAATTCTTACTCAAGTGAAGTGGCGGCTCTCGAAGTGGGATTCCCCAATTCCCCGGACAAGCAGCATCAGTGTTACCTAAGAACTTGTAAATGTAAATTTTCAGAAGCCACCCAACCCTATGAAATCAGAACCTCTGGAAGTGGCGCCCAGCAATCCATGCTTTAGCAAGCCCTCTAGGTGACTGTAAAATAGGCCAAAGTTTGAAAACCAAAGCTTTAGTAAAATCTAGGCCAGGAGATGGAAACTTCCTTTCCATATATATACTACATAGTTTTCAGCATTTCTCCATTTTACTTAGCCACTAACCTGTTATTGGGCAAGATTCATTTAAGAGAGACAATGTTCCAGGGACAAATCTGGGAAAATGTCACAGTCTCTTTATCTCCTTATGACCCATTCACATTTTAGTCCCTTAAAAGCTGGCTTCGTGCTCCCACCATTCTACTAAAATTACTCTTTCAGGTTTGTAGATTTGCTTACAGGAAAGTATAAAGTTCTCTTTTCTGCTTGAGTTTAATTTTTTGTAAAGTAAAATAATAAACACCATCAACTGAAAAGGGAAGGTTTTTCAAAATTGAAGGAGAGTGGGAGAGTGAACTGACTAAGACTGCAGGCAGCAATGAGGCCTTGTAGTCATGAGTATTTAAAGTGAAACTAGTGAGAATAGTTGCGTGTTTTCCTCCAGCCTCATCTGGCTACTAGGTACAAAGTAGGCAGAGTATTGGCTTTAGTCAGGTAAAACAGCACAGGAGTTAAAAGGGAGTGGTTATAACAATAGTCCATGAAATCTAAGCAATGCTAAGAAAAACGAAGACACAATGAGGATATGGACAACAAAGAAGTTTAGTGTCAGTGGACTGCAGGGTCTAATGGTTGTCCCAAAATTGTTAGTTAGAAATTAGAGGGAATGAGCTAGGAAGAGAGAAGCAGTGGTGGTCGGAGAAGAGGAAGCTTGAACTTAAAACCTGAGAGGTGATACAGTAATGGATAAATAAAAAGTCTAAAATAGGATGAAGGATCATTGGAGATAAGAGGTCAAGGAATTCAAGAAGCCAAATTATCTATTATTATGATAATCATGTGGATTACCTACATGGATACTGGGATTGGCAGAAATAATTAACACTAGTGGGGAAAAAACATGTAAGGGGCTAAATCTATAACAAATGAGGGGGGCTGGCTGGTATGACTGCAACAAGAACACACAGCAGGTGATAAAAGTCTACTGACATGAGGAGCATGGTGCTGGGGGACTAGAAACATCACAAGGAGCAAGAATGATACCTAGAAGCCATCACTGGAAAGGGCTGCGCACATGATGGAATTAGTTTTGATAATCTCTTTGGGGCAGGTGGATAATTGCAGACTAAGGCGGTGGTTGTGGTAGTAAGGAGCCTGGACTAGGGAACCAGACTGCCTAAGTGTGAATTCCAACTCTGTTTAATAACAGAACCTGCTTCACAGGAATGCTGAAAGGGTTAAATGAATTACTATACGTTTTGCTCTCATAAGTGGCACGTATGTCAAACTTTAAATAGTATTAGTTATTACTTTTGGGCCTACTCTCTTAAGTGGTTTGCAGTGGTGGTGATGGTAAGCAAGGACTGGGAAGTGGAGGTCTCACCAGGAACACAGGAAACTGTGGGTCTCCCTTCATTCTTGCTGCGGACAGAATCAAAGTGGTCTTTGACGGAATAATCTCCCTCCTCTGAACTCTATATAGCACTTCGTACCTCTCACATGAAACTCGTTACAAACTGCCTCATACTAAAATTACTGAGCATGTGTTTCATTTACTCCTGAATTCCCCACAATGCTTAAAACAATGAGTTGTGCCATATTAAGTGTTCAATAAACAGAGTGATAATACTCAAAACCAAATCTTAGAGGAATTAAAAATAAAATCATATATCAGCCAACAGAATAAATTCATGAAATTGTCAAAATAATTTTTTTTCCTTATTCTAGTGCTAATCCACTTTAGATTTGCAATCATAATAGCCACTTACAGAACCTAAAATATTTAAAAGCTTACTTATCTGTCAGGGTTGCCATAGGAAACAGACAGCACACTCAATTTGGTTGGTTTGAGCAAAGTTTAATGATGTGACTGTTTATAAAGCATAGGTAGGCAGTAATGAAATCACAAGTGAGAGTACACGATCCCAGAGTTAGTTACAGCAGGGCCTAACACCACCCAATGGCAATGAAGGAGGAGGGGAGAAAGAAGTCAGCAGAACTTTAAAACAAGGAGAGCTCCTTGATGAGAGCCATGACCTTCAACGGAAGAATGTGGCCAGGCTGTAGAAACCCCACAGGGCAGAAGTTAAGAAAGTAAATATCCTACCTTCTCCCTCCTTCCTTTCTTCTACGGGCTGACAGAAAGTTGCACACGAACTGAACTCAACCAGAAGCCAGGAGGCAAGAAAACCCATTTGCAGGTCCAGACAAACCAGCTGCCTGGAGCCAGAGCAGGGTAAAGACAAGAGCTAGAAGGGCAGATGGAAGCTCTCTAGCACAGCGCCCAAATCATGATGATAAATATGTGCAGTGCAAGCAATTTAACAAACTCAATTATGAACATGAAAAATAGGAAGCATCCAGGCCCGGCCCCGTGGCAGAGTGGTTAAGTTCACGTGCTCTGCTTCAGCGGCCCGGGGTTTCACCAGTTCAGATCCTTGGTGCAGACGTGGCACCGCTCATCAGGCCATGCTGAGGCAGGGCCCCACATGGCACAATCAGAAGGACCTACAACTGGAATATGCAACTATGTAGTGGGGGGCTTTGGGGAGAAGAAGAAGAAAAAAGAAAGAACATTGGCAATAGATGTTAGCTCAGATGTCAGTCTTTAAAAAATAAAAAAAAAGGAAGCATCCATACCAATTCTCAATTAGTCATATGTAAAAGGAAGGGTAAGAAAACTGCTGCATCAGGCTTCAGACGGAAAATAGTAAGAGTAGGGATGACACACTACAGCTTTGTAATCCTCTCAAGGACAATAAAATAGCACAGAAACTTGCTAGAATGGATATTTACCTTTATTCAGATAAATCCTTATTTTCACAAAAAGGATACAAAGAATCAACAATGTGACATGACTCTGCAACCTCTAGGTAGAAAATATAAAAATAAAGAAAGGACAGAAAGATGCTCTGGAATTAGAGAATCCTTTTTTCATTAGCCAATCTATATACATCCAATCAGATTTCAGACTCTTTTTTGTCCTTTCTCTCATTAGTGGAGAGATGGAGGATCACTGCCTCCTCCTGTATGTAAGATATAATTACAGCATCTCATAATACTGTCCATCAAATACAGGGAAAAATAAACAAAGGAGACAAAGAATTGAAAAATTCATGACCAGGTAACTAATATCCACTTTTTGGAAGCAGAAAGATAAATTGAACAGAAGTAAATATTAACAAACAGGAAACACCACTAGAAGCTCTCTGAAGAGTTACCAAGGACCTAGACAAAATTCTATCATCAACACATATTATTCTGCCCTAAAAGGAGGAAACAGTTTTTTGCCCTAAAAATCCACAATCAGAAAAATATCTCAAATATGTGTCATGGCTCAAGTCAACAACTGGAAAAACAAGTAATTAACATTTCCCAAACTCATCCAGCCTACATTAGCATGCCTATGCTGGTATCTCTAGACCACCAGTGATAGGTATCTCAGTGATGGTCTATCTAAAGGATATATACTCATTATACGCTTGCAGAAAAAAACACTATCGATATGCCTTATGCAAGAAAAATGGACAGTCCTGCATATTACATACATCTTTTGAGGACTGTATGGTATACTCCACCTTAAAATATGGTCTTATAAAATATGCAAGAATTAGGGCATACGAAACTGAGTCACTGAAAACGAGCACACCCAAGCTAAATGTGCAGATCACTGAGATACCAAGGGCCTTTGTGAATCGGATACATAAACAGATACATGAAAGAATACCAGACTTATGAGATATCAAATCCAATTTATTTAATTAATCCAACTCACTTAATCCTTTTTTGCTTTTTTCTTTTTAATTTAAGCACAAACTACCTTATAAAGGCTTCCTTAGCACAAGAATCAAATTCTTCATCACAGCCTATTTAGGCCCCACTAAATAAGCCCTGATTAACTCTTCAAATTCATCTTGTATCATCACTCTTTCCAGCCACAGGCCTCCTCAGAAAGTCTTCCCTGACCATCCAATCCAAAGGGGCAGCATCTCCCACACCATACCTCAGATACACATTATCACAACATATTGTTTATTTACACCATACCTCAGATACACATTATCACAACATATTATTTTCACACCCTTTTTCTCACAATTTCTAAATGTAAATTTCATGAGGCAGGAACCTTTTCTCTGATTCACCATTATTTGTATTCTCAGTGTTTGACACATAGTAGACACTAAATAACTATTTTGTGAATGAGTGAAAGCAACTTCCTAAAAGCCCTGGAATATCTGTACAATAGAAAATACCTTTTCTCTTCGTTTCACCTAAAATATTCATGTTGACCTAGAAAATTTACCTTAACCAACTCATTCATTTGGAAGTAATAAATTCACTGATCCAAATTCTCCTATTGTATATAGGCCAGAGGTTAGCAAATTCCATCTCACAGCTAAATCTGGCCTTCGGCCTGAGCTTGTAGTTAAAGTTTAATTAGAACACCACGCCCACCTGTTTATCTATTGTCTATGGCTGGACATAGATGTATGTATGGCCCACAAAACCTAATATTTATTATCTCACCCATTATTATATTTATTTTACAATATTTATTATCTGACAGAAAAAGTTTGCTGGCCCCTGACTTACCTGCAACCATGGACTTATTCCTATGATACCATCCTAACATCCAAGAATAATAATGATTTAAATAGGATAATAAACAAAAGCCTGTTTTAGAGGCAGGTGTTATAATGTGCCTGGGCAATAACAGAGATGAGCATAAAATGAAAGCAGCCTTTCCCTGGAGGAAGAACCTTCCAGGAGTGAGGACTATCTAAGGGCCAATTTATTATACATACCCATTCACTTGAGAATAAAGGAGAAAAAGTACCAGAGTAAGTTTCAGGGAAAGATTAATACATATTTAACACGTTGATAAGCATAAAAAAAATACAAAAGGTAAGAGAAGCAAATATTTAGAACATGAGAGAGAAATTAAAGGCAGTGGAAATAACAATAAAACTTACTTGCAAATGTCTGTGGGTTGTGAAGGAGACTAGTAGCTCTAACTCAAGCACCTACTATAGAGACTTAGTAAAAGGCAGTATACACAAGTCACAGCACATTCTCATGCCTTACTTCATTGAATGTCTCTAATGTCACAAAGAATTGTGTTCCAGAAAGGTTGTAAAAAAACAAAACCCAGACACAAGTTTATGGGAAGCATACAACATTTCAAGAAAACAAAAACTTTATAGGAACCTGGGCTGCACACAGGAAGACACCTGGGACCTAGGTTGTCTGAGTGTCTGTTTCCTAAGCTCCCTCTCTCCACGAGGCCCCAAGCACACAGTCTATCATTTCACTTCTCATGCTAAATCTACTCCCTGCACTTGCTTACCTTAGTACAATTTTTTTCCTGTTTACTTCTTAGACTGCACACGGCCCAATTACAATACTGCCTTTTCAGTCTTAGTGATTCATCATTTGAATCCAGCTTCTATGAACCTTAATTCAGTTTCTTAAAAGAGAGGATCTGATTAGTCACTGGCCCCTAGGGTTAGGTGTCCATTCCTGGTCCAATCAGCTGTGTGTCTTGTGGTTTTCCCAGGGCAGGGACCCTTTCTCCTTTCTTCCTTCGGCAAGAAGCCTGAGCTTGGTAAGCATCCCTTGCCCCCAACCATACGCATTTTTTCATGAATGTGCTTTCTAAGTTATAAAGAGCTTTATAAATGTAAGATTTATTATATTAGTGAAGTCACAGTAGTTTTGAGAAAAATTATCAAATTACCCTGTATGAGTAACAAAACAACTGCTCTGCCTTTTAATTTTGTCTGCTATGTCTTTTACAAGTTTCCATGTTTTAGCTAAATTAATCAATTTTTACTTTGTAATTTCCCATTGCTTTTAGTCTATAAAGTCTTTACACATTTAAATGTTAAATACAGTCAGCTATATTTTCTATTAATTTTTATGGTAATCACTTCTTTTTATTCTCCACCCCCAACTATATACATCCTTAAACACTACAATTTATTTTGTCCATTTATTTAGTTATGAAATAATCTGTATTACAGAAAAGTTGCAAGTATGGTACAAAGAAGTTCCATATACCCTTTACCCAGAGTCTCTAATGTTAACATTTGTTTTACCATTTTCTCTTAAGATAAAACTTTTTCCGAACCCTTCAGACACATAAACCTTTTACCCTTAAATGTCTATGTCCTAAAAATACAGACATTCTTTTATATAACCATAGGACAATTATCAAAATCAGGAAATTAACATTTTACACTATTATTATCTAAACCACAGACTAGCCAGTTATCTTAATAATGTCCTTTATAGCAAAAGGAAAAGGTTCTCCTGGTACAGAATCCATAACAGTCTTGTCTCCTTAGTCTCCTTTAATCTGGAACAGTTACTTAGTCTGACTTTGTCTTTCATGACCTTGACATCTTCGAAGAGTACAGGCCAGTTTTTTTGTAATATGTTCCTTAATTTAGGTTTCCCATGAATAAATTCCTGTTATGCATTTCGGGAAGGAATATCACATAAGTCATGTATCCTTCTTAGTGAATCATATCAGGAGACATATGGTATTGATTTGTCCCATTCCTGGTTAATTTTGATTATTTGGTTAAAATGACATCTGCCAGATTTCTCCATAATAGTCACTCTTTTTCCCTTTGGGATTAATGAGTATCTTGTAGGGAGATACTTTGAGACTATTTTCTACATTTTTATGGCTTTTAAATTTTAACTCTAAAATTTTCCTCAAATCTATTTGGTACACCATGTCCGCTGACATTCTAATTGACTCTCCATTTATTGAATAACCAATTTCTTCCACAATGGACTGCTGAACTTCATGTATTTTATAATAACTTCACACACAGACTTAATATACAGAAATATCAGAGTATATCTCAGGATCTAGTCTACTGATCTGTGCCTATTCTTGCTCTAGTTTCAGACTGTGGTAATTACTACAAGTTTATATTACAAATTATTGCCTATAAATATAGAGATATATTTAATATCTAAGTAGAGCCAATCCCATTTACTCTTTGATTTACAAATTCTTCCCAGCTAGTTTTACTTCTCTGTTCTTTTAGATGAACTTTACAATCATTTTCGAAAAAGGAAAAAAAATTCCCACCAATGTTTGGTTCCAATTGTTCTAAACTTAATTCGTGAAGCCTCTTAAAGCAAAGCATTCTCATTGCCAAAGATAGTATAAATCTGATAAGCAAGCCTGCCAAGAGGGAAAAATTAACCAAAGTTTATATTTCTCTGTCTCTACAGAATAAGTTTTACATTTTTTACACTTTCTAGACTATAAATAAAACAAATGAGGAGCTGAGCAAGTGAGTAGAATGGGCAAGCTGGTCTGATCGTATTTCCTTCAGAACTGAATATTAAGACGAGAGTTTTATTTACTTGCCTTGATATGAAATAAGAACTGCTTGCGGATTATTGGCGGTCTAGGGATAGCATCAATACTAGTGAACCGCCTCTAACATGAACACTACTCATTCACTGTTTAGGTCAATCTAAGGCTCAATGATAGTGACCGATTTGTACTGACACTCTATTGTCTGGTTGTCCTGGTGAGTGAAGGCATGCATCTGCCAGACAGCTGACTAAGGTTGGGAATGCAGCCTTTGGCAAAAGAACAGAGAGACACAAACCAGCCCAAATGCAAAGCAAGCCTCTGAAGTAAGCCTGATCTGTACCATATTCTGTGTAAATCAATCATGAAGAGGAGAAGAAACATTTAGTTTACCTTAAACATCCGCAAATACATGGGTGGCTCACTGGTTTATTAAAAAAATAGAGAAAAAGGAATATTCAGGTAAAGCTCTTCTAAGTAAGCGTGAGATTTGCAGAAGAGGTGTGTTTTCCAAAACAGATTATCTCATTGTTCAAAAGTGAAAATTTGAGCATCAATAAGAATAACTGCAAGCGACTGAAACATATCAAATAAATAATTCCATAATGAGATTTAAAAACAACCCTAATTGGTCACCGTCAGAAGATGCTATGGAACTAACTCATTTTGAAAACAGGTAAATATTGAGGACCACAAATGGTTTTATGCGCAGATATCTACTGATATATTTATGAGTAGTTTTAATGTACTTAAAAAAGAACAACAATAAAACCACTGCATGTTAATGTAAATAACTTTTATTTATGAAAATAGCTATATTTTCTGTAACAAAAAATTAGTGAAAAGAGTGGCCCTGTTTTACATTTTTGCAAATTTCATTAATACCTGGTTAAACAGAAGACAGCTGTTTTCTCATCTGCTTCTGCATTTTTATGTTATGTAGCTTCTGGAAAACTCTACTGTATACTCATGAGAATGCAAGTAAAAACAGCAAGTCAAGTCTTAGAATTATTAAAAATTTTCTTGACCTGAAAAGGTCTCAAGGATCCCCCACAGGTCCTCAAACTGCACTTGTAGGATCACTAAGTTAGAATATTACCCTTTACATGCCTTCATTAAGGCTTGGATGTAGGCATCAAGTATTAAGAGCTGCTAACATAACTCCACACACATACACACAAAACGTACCTCTCCATAAAGGAACACACCAGCCAACCTATGAAAGTGGGTCTGCCCCCTTCCCCAAATTAAACGTGAATCTTAAGGAATTACTAGATCCAACTATTGACTTACAGGTAACTGAGATGACAGAGAACACTGACAGTACATGAATGGAATCGGCAAAATCCAGATATTGGGAAACTACTAACAACTGACTGGGTTGAGAGATGGGGGAGGGAGAAGGAAGAAAAGAAAGAAGGTGAGAGAGCATAGGAGTAAGTAACTGGAGGGGAAACTTAGAGAATAAAAAAGACTTAAAAGGCAAGCAGAGTAGGTCCGCCTCCAGTAATGTCAGAGTAGCTCAGCAGATAACGATAAGCTCTGGACACATTATGAAAACTATCAGAAGACACTAGAGAGCAACCACAAGCAAACAGAAACTGGAGCGGAGTCAACATTTGTAAGAAAGAAACAGCAGTAGGTATTTGCTGTTTTTTAAAGATCATCACTCAAAAGTAGGCCCCAGCCAATGTTAAGCAGAGCCGCTAAAACTTGAAGAGAAATCCATAAATCTTAAAGGTTAGAGACAGAGTTCACCACAACCGCAGCAACTGGAAAGTGAAGGGGAAATGCAAGGAGGGAGAGAGTCAGAGTAGGAACAGTAAAACACGCATATCAACTTTGCCCAAATCTCTGGCTCATCCTTGACCCATGTATATGCAGGGCTGTCTGCAAGCAGTTCAATTAAAGACTAAAAGAACTGAGCAGAGATTTGAGCGGGCACCCACCAGGAGCAGCAGAGTTTGCTAAAGTAAAAAATTAACAAAACAAACAAAACCAATACTTTTTGGAGGAACCAAAGAGAATCCAGAGGGGCCAGCCCCATGGCTGAGTGGTTAAGTTTACGCACTCCACTTCGACGGCCCAGGGTTTCACTGGTTCGGATCCTGGGCGGACATGGCACCACTGGTCAGGCTATGCTGGGGCAGCATCCCACATAGCACAACCAGAAGGACCAACAACTAGAATATAGAACTATGTACTGGGGGGGCTTTGGGGAGAAGTAGTAGAGGAAAAAAATAAAGGAGAGAATCCAGAGGCTCTACAACCTACAATTTCCAATGTTCTGGATATAATCCCAAATCACTAGATATATAAAGAAACAGGAAAGTGTGACCCATAACCAAAAGAAAAGGCAGTCAGTGAAGAGAGATCTGAGATGATAAAGACTTCAGAATTAGCTGACAATGATTTAAAGCAGCTGGTATACCTATATTCAAGAGTAGAAGAGAAAACATGCTGGGGCCAGCCTCAAGGCTGTGGTAGTGGTTAAGTGTCTCACTTCGGTGGCCCAGGTTCATGGGTTTGGATCTGGGCACAGATCTACACCACTCACCAAAACATGCTGTGGAGGTGACACACATACAAAATAGAAGAAGAGCAGCACAGATGTTAGCTCAGCGACAATCCTTCCCAAGCAAAAAAAGCGGAAGATTGGCAACAGATGTTAGCTCAGAGCAAATCTTCCTCACCAAACAAAAAAAGGGAAAACATGCTTACAATGAATAAAACTGTATGAAATATCCAGAGAGAAACAGAAACTATAGAAAAGAACCAGATGTAAATTCTAGAGCCAGAAAAGATAGTATCACAATAACTCCAAAAAAGAAAAAATTGGACTTTGGAGATAACAGAAGAGGCAGGTGGGGATAAAGAGAAATTAGTCAATCTGATGACTGGAGATTGGAAAAACTAATTAGTAAACTTGAACACAAATTAATAGAAATCTGAAAAGTTGAGGAAAAAAATCAACAGAGCTCAGGAACCTGTGGGACAATATCAAAATGTCTAGCATACATGTAGTTGAAGTCTCAGATGGAAAGCTGAGGGAGAATGAGACAGAAAAATTATTTGAAGAAGAATGGTCAAATTTCTCCAACTTGACAAAAGACAAATTTATAGATTCAAGAAGCTCAGCAAATCCAAAGAAAGATAAAAACACACACAAAAAACGCACATAGGTATATCAAAATCACACTCTGGAAAACGAAGAGTTTCAAAATGGCCTCTCACTACAGAAGAACAACAATATAAATATCAGCTATTCTTTTCCTCGAAAAGTGCTATCTTTACCAAAGATAGACAACATATCGTTATATCGATAAAATGACACCATTATCAGGAAGACATAATAAATGTGTCAGTCTCTAATAACAGTTTCAAAATACTTGAAGCTAAGAATGACATATTTAGAGAAAAATATACAAATCCACAATCAGCTGTCTAACTGCCTTATCAACAACTGATAAGTTAACTAGACAAAATCACGAAGCAGACCTACAAGATCTGAACAACACGACCAATCACAAACCCATTAACTGACACAATACTCAACAACTTCAAAAACACATTCTTTTCAAGTGCACACAGCATGCTTATCCAGGCAGCCTATGTGCTGGACCACATAACAGGTCTCAAAAAGTAAGAAAGGGTTGGGGCCAGCCCGCTGGTGCAGCAGTTAAGTTTGCACGTTCCACTTCAGCGGCCCGGGGTTCACCAGCTCAGGTCCTGGGTGCGGACATGGCACCACTTGTCAAGCCATGATGTGGCAGGCGTCCCACATATAAAGTAGAGGAAGATGGGTACGGATGTTAGCTCAGGGCCATCCTTCCTCGGCAAAAAGAGGAGGATTGGTGGCAGATTTTAGCTCAGGGCTAACCTTCCTCAAAAAAAAAAAAAAAAGGTTGAAAGTATACAGAGAATGTTCACTGACAATGACAGAAGCAAATTAGAAATCAATTACAGTAAGAGACCTAGAAAAACCCCAAACATGTGGAAATTAAACAACCACTTCTATATAATCCGTGGGTTAAAGAAGAAATCACAAGGGAAATTGGAAAACATTTTGAACTAAAGGATAAAATACAATATATCAAAATTTGTGCCAAGCAGTTAAAGGAGAGCTGAGAGAGAAATGCATTAATTTAAAATGATAATATCAGGAAAAAAACCTCTCAAATCAATGATCTTAGGTTTCATCTTAACAAGCTAAGAAAGAGTAAATAACCCAGAGTAAAGAGAAGGAATAATAAAAAGCAAAATTACAGACCCTATACACATTACAAAATAGGGACTATTATGAATAACTTTATGTCAATAAATATGACAACTTAGACGAGATGGGCAAATTCCCTGAAAAATACAACTCATCAAAACTGATAAAAGAAACAGATCATGTGAATAACCACTGTGTTCACTTTCATTCTCTGTCCCAGTGACACTCAGATCACAGTGCTCCTTCTTGTCCTCCCAGCGAGCCCAGTCATCGAAATTTGAGCAGCTGGCCAAAGGTGACTGAGTCATAACTCCCAGATAAGATTCCACCACTTGGTATCAGCAGCTGCCTGTAGGGGAGGGAGGAAGCAGGGGCAGAGCGGGGACAACCAAACTTAGTCTTCATGTCAAACGACAGTAGGTCACTCAAGTGGGCCATATAAAAACAGGCAACAGGTCAAATCTGGCTGGGAGCCATAGTTTGCCAACCTCTGACCTAGAATATGTAAAGCAATCTTTAAAAAAGGAAACTGGAGGACTTGCACTACCTAACTTCAAGACTGAAGTCAAGACAGCGCGGGACTGGCATAAGGACCAAGGAATAAATAAATGAAACCGAACAGAGACCAGAAGCATATCCATACTTACACAGTCATTTTTGACAAAGGCTCCAAAGCAGTCCACTGAGGAAAGTGCTTTTAACAAATGGAGCTGGAATGACTACATATATTCATGGAAAAACTTGAATCTCGACATCTAGCACACCATACATGAAAATTAACTTGACACAGATTATACATATAAACATTAAAGCTTTCAAAGGGTCTAAAATAAAATGAGATTCTCATGACTGGGGAGTAGGTAGAGATTTCTTAAGTCAGAGCAGAGAAAGTAATAACTATAAAACTAAAAGTTGATACACTTCATCAAAAGACAAACTTCTGCTTGTCCAAAGACCCCAATAAGAAAATAAGTAAGAAAGCCCGAGACTAGGAGAAAAGATTCACTAAACATATATTTGACAAAGAAGAATGAGCAAATTCTGATATATTCATTTAAATATACTCAGTAATAAAAACAGTACTCAGTAATAAAAAAGGAACAAGCTATACGCATCCACATGCATAACTCTCAAAAGAAGTTTTACACCAAAAAGCATACTATTTATTATTTTACTTATACAAATATGAATAACAACCATATGAAAAACATCAAAACAGTGGTTGCCTCTGGAGAGGAGAGGGACTGAATAGGAGGAAAAGTCAGGGAACTTTTTGGGATGATGGTCATGTTCTCCATCTTTCTAGGGCTTTGAGTTAGCACACTGGATACAGTTATCAAAACTCTTCCAAGGGTACACTTAAGATTTTTACCTTTCACTGTAAGTTATACCTACATTTAATTTCACTTTGATGAAATTTAACAAATATTGAAATTTAATTAATTATATAATAAAGATTTTTAGGGGTGCCATGAACTAATATTTGAACTTACTCTGAAATGCAAGAAAAATATAAGATGGATTGATGAAGAGATAACAAATATTTGCTAAAGCAAATAGAGCACAGTGTTTACCTGTATAATTTTTCAACTTTCAAGTATATTTGAATTTTTCATAATAAACTGTTGGGAGGTAGAAGGAAGAAAACAGGGAAATCTGGCCATTGTGTTGTGGCTTTGAGCAGGAGTCTTGCCATGCCCATCCACGAGAGGGTGTTCTGAGAGACAGTGCAGCAAATAGCCCAGCCAGGCCCCGTGCAAGCAGAGCAGCTGCTGCACCACAGTGCTCACATTACCAAGAGACCCTGCTCACCTGTAGTAAGACCTATGGCACCATGCTGCAGTTAAATGGCACAAAACAGGACAAGTTCTGGTACCAGAAGATGACTGCTCACAGCCACCTCATCCTTGGAAACATCCTAGCATCACGGGCCAGTACGGGATTGTCCCTGGGAATTGGTAGAGTCCATAGTCCAGTAGAAGACTAACAAAAGATATCATCTAAATCTCCAAGTTTCTGATAGGCATGGCCTTTGGCTACTCCTAGCCAAAGCTGACCTTGCCTGTGCAGGATTGGGCTTGAATTTCATGAAACAGAATCAAAACACCTTCAATGTGATCAACAATCCCTCTTTCAAATTTCTTCTTACCAGCTCATAAGGCACCCCCAACCAGATGGCACCCTCTGTTGCCAAGATGAATGTCAAGTTACTGTTCTAGCAGCTAAAGAGGCTTCTTGCTCTGTAGTAAGAACCCAGCATCAATTTCCAAGGGAACAGGAAAAAAATGAAATTCATGAAATGAAAGGAAAGTTGAACACTGGCTAAATAATTCGATTACTAATTTTTACAGACATGAAAAAGAGTACTGTGGTTATATTATTTTTAAAAGTCCTTGTTTTTTTAGAGATAACATTAGTTGATGAATTTACAGATGAAATTCTGTCTTGGATTTGCTTCAAAATAAAAAAGAAGGGACAGGGCCATGAGTTGATGGGAGTTTGTCATATTATTCTGACCCCTTATGTAGATACGATGAACATCTCCATATTGAAAAGTTTACACCAGAACAAAAAGTCTAAAAATTTATATTTTTAATTCGATTCAAATAAGATTGTTTTTTAAAGATCACATAGTTACTGACAAGAAAGAAAGAAACAAGAATAGGTGAGAGATCAGTGAAAGCTAGAACAGCTGAGGCAAACAGCTAGAAGGAAATAAATATTGTGACCTGGGATAGCAATGCAACAAAAAGTTAAATAAATGCTCAGAGCAGCTACAAACTAACCTCTAGCTCCTTCTACAAGACTCTGGGTTTTCGGTCATCATTCAAAAAGACCCACATGTTAAAATATGTGTAAAACAAAGATAACATTTCCTACATTCTTTTTGCTAATTGGTAGAATCAGATATTTCTCTGAAAGCCAACAACTAATATCCAAGAATGCACTCCAAATATTTTAAAGATTACTACGCTACTACTGACTAGATTCAGCTAGAATTAAAAGAGAACTTTAATAGCATGGCTTTCTTTCAAAGTAGAGACTAGACTTTAAAATATTTGCATTTCTTCATAAATATGCAGAAACTGAACAAAAGTTATCTTCTTAAATAATACAACAGTGTGTGCCTCAATATTTCAGTTACATTGTTTTAAACCTTGAGTATCTCACTAGGAAGCTACTCTCTCAAACAATGACATTTTTATAGTTAAAATTTTTTAAATGTTACTATTATTCCTAAATTAACTCAATATTTATTAATACCATCATATTAACTCAAATTCTGCAAAAATTTCTTCCTAAACTCACTAAGTTCAACTCAAAGCACATTATTTTCCTATATACTACCTATTTTTTTCCTGAGCTTAGGAATCAATTGAAAAAGTATCTTTTCACATAAAACTAACATCTTACATCTTCATAATACATCAGTTTTCAAAACATTTTCACATACACTATCTAGAAATCAACCTCGTGAAACAGGCAGGACAGGTACTTCTCATGGTACAAAAGCAGCAGCAGCTCAAGGAAAAGTACCTTGTTCAAGGTGACAAGGTTCATTAACCAGTGATGCTGAAACTAGACCACAG
This sequence comes from Equus caballus, assembly GCF_041296265.1. Classification (NCBI taxonomy): domain Eukaryota; kingdom Metazoa; phylum Chordata; class Mammalia; order Perissodactyla; family Equidae; genus Equus; species Equus caballus. The sequence goes on along the minus strand of NC_091689.1, from coordinate 15,706,432 downwards.
ATTGTTTCGTGTCCTAGTCTGGAGCCTTTAGGTACTATATACTTTTCTCAAATGGTGGCCCATAGCCATCAGCATCAGAATCACATGGGGTTCTGACTGAAAATGCAGACAGACACTCCTGTGCCTCACCCCACATTCCAGGGTCAGAATCTCCAGGGAGTAGAGCGCAGGAATTTTTACCAAAAAAAAAATTTAACAATCATTACAAGTAATTCCAGTGAAACTCACATGGATATAAAGTTTGAAACTCCCTTGGATATATATATAATTTTATACATTCTCACTGCTCTAGGTATAGTGAAAAAATATGTAAGATTATGCCATAGAAATGTTTATAATGTTATGAGGGTAATAAGACCAATACAGAAGAAACCATGAGAGTGATAAAACAAAAGAGAGATAACTATAGTTAAACATTTCTGGGGCCAGCCCTGTGGCCAAGTGGTTAAGTTCACACTCTCCGCTTTAGCGGCCCAAGTTTCGCCGGTTCAGATCCCGGGCGCAGACCTAGCACTGCTCATCAAGCCATGCTGAGGTGGCATCCCACACAGCACAACTAGAGGCACTCACAATTAGAACATACAACTATGCACTGGGGGGATTTGGGGAGAAGAAAAATAAAAGCTGATTATCCAGCCTTAAAAAAAAAATTTTTTTTCTGGGAATGCAGCAAGAAAAAGATTAACTAGGAGAAGAAGCCAAGTTATAAAAGGATTTATATTGAGAACTGAAAATTTTAGAATTCCACAGACCAGGAGTCTTCAATCAACCATGCATAGATCAAATCGGGCTACTGGCCTATTTTTGTTCTGCCCAATCTAAGAATGGTTTTCACAGGTTTAAAGGGTTATAAAAAAATTTTTTTTTCAAATAACGATAGGCCACAAAGATTATAGGAGGCCCACAAAGCCTACAATATTTACTATCTGGCCTTTTACAGAAACTGTTTGCCAACTTCTGCTACAAGCAAGGTAACTGTAGGTCCTAGAGTAACGAGTATGTAACTTAAATCTGTCACTCAATAACCATATTTAATATATGTTGCTACTAAAACAACTGCCAATTATTATTATTTAAGCTCAGCATAAAACTAAAGTTAAAATGTTCCAAGAGTTTAAATACATAACCCAAATATTAATGTAAATGACACTATAGTATTCTATGAAATTGAAAAATCCCCCTAATGAAACCACCCTGAGCAAGGAGTGAGGGAAAAATATTGATAATCCTTGTCCTATAACTTCTACTATCTTAGATTCTGACTCAGTAAACATCTGAATATCTATCTTATTTGACAAGAAATATGCTGGAACTGTGACAGGCTGCCTCAGTTCAAAGCACTCTAATCTTTCTATATAAAGACATTATTGTACTATATTACAGTTGTAGAAATTGAAGCTCAGATACATCTTGTCCAAGGTTCTCACTCAACCTGCTGAATACAATTCTGATCCTTTCTGCACAAGACCACTGCACTTCCAGAAATATTTAACAAGCCCCACCCAAATTTTATCAATTTCCCTATAGAGTTGCAGTTTGGGTTAGACTGTTTCGTTTTTAATCAAACTTAAAGGAAATCAATACAACACTCTGAAACTACGTGACCCTTCCATACACTGATTCAGGATTCACTTGAAAGCTTGTCATCTTTGCTCTGATAATATCCCATAGATTCTTTCTGATATCGGCCTTCTACTTTTCAGAGTTCACTATTCTGTACTGAGGATGACCATCACTTCTTATTACAGTTTATAGGACAGGATAATTTAGGAAATAACTACGAGTGTCCTGTTTAACCTCATAATAGATTGAATATATAACATATCATAAAATAATACCTGGATATTCCAGCAAAACTGTCACAGCATGTGAACTTGGAATTTTAATTTAAGAAACAAAAATATTTTTATTTGTGGAAGTGCTTGTTTCTGATTATAAAATAGCTCCAATCTTTCCCAAAGATGCAATTTAACTGCCAAAAAGGCCGGAGTGCCTCATAAAATAAGACGTATTTAAAATGGTCAGTATAACTGCTTGATACCACATCTCCACGCTCCCAAGCATCTGCGACTCCAAACTACAGCCCTTTCTCACTCTTACACCAAAACAGAATTGGGAAAAAAAGATTTGTATTATCACTCTCCTCCACTAGACTATAAACTTTACAGAAGCGCAGGCATCACGTCTGTTTTTGTGGATCACTGTATCCCTAACACCCAAGGACAGTCTCTGCATATAGTAGGTAATTAATAAATCTGCCTCAAGAATGAAGAAAGAATAAATCATGAATGTTAACTGGGTAAAAGTGCACCTTACCTTTTGGGTCTACTGTTTTAGGATTTTTTTAAAAGCAACAGTTTCTGTTTTGGGGTCATTTTTACAATCTAGCATAAAAACAATCATATATTGTCCATCACTACATGATTTTACTTCTAAATGTAGACTGGATGGCCGTAGGGCATGAGTAGTAACCCTTTTACTCTCAATCCTAAAATACAATTAGGAAGGTTAATTTGCTACTAGAAAAGAAAAACTATGTTTCAAAAGAAAATTATTTCTACATTTTCTTTTTATTGGATTATCTATAGCCTGTTGAACAGCCCTCCTTCCACTAACTTTGATAATCAGAAGTTAACCCAATAGTGAAATTCCTTTAACTAGAGGACCATGATTTACCCACAATATAATAAAAGAAGACATATGAAGGAAACCACTAAAGATTTTTTCCTAAGTAACTCATGATACAAAAGAAACCAATATAAGATAAATATGTGGAAATTTTCTGTGAAATATTTTACTTTTGGAAAAAATGTCAAAACCATTTCAGCAAATAATAAATACAAAGTGCTTTGCTGCAAAATATTTTACTAACATGTGGCATACTATGTTCTATAACCTATAATGTACACATCTGCTCCACTGAACACATTGTAGGACTCTGAGAATGCTATAGTAATATTAAGTAATCTGTAAACCTTATCTGTAGAAACTAATGATATACTGTTATAAATATTAAGTGTGTCCTTGATATGTATTTATAAATAGTAATACCACTATTTGCTTACCACAGCTACCAACACGGACAACTGTATTAATGACTCAAAATACTATGAGTGGTGTTGCCATCAGTTTTCTAATTTTCCAAAGCAGTGAAAAACTCTTAATAAAGTTCTGGTGAAAAGTGAAATCTTCCCTAGATATATACATGTGCTAACCCACTGCACTGACAGTCTCAATTAATGGCTTCCCTGTATCCATGCCCTGTGCCCTGTAACTTGGTAATCCCCTCCCACTCTGATTCTGGCTTTGCAGCATGACTTTCTTTGGCAATAAGTTGTTCACAACTGTAACGTGAGTATGTAAAACAGATTTAAGTTACACATGGAGAAGACTGTAAACAGGTTTTTCCCATATAAATGTCTGGAGGAACATTCAAAGCATGTGGAATGTAGGTTAATTTTGTTCAACACACTGTGAGTCATGCAGTAACCATGGTGCTTGCCTGGTTAAGCCAGCCAACACTCCCAATCGTGACAACCACGCAGGCCCCTCAGAACACTGAAACTTCCCAGTGCAGACAAAAGATCCAAGACTGCTGCCAGTCAATATACTTTCAGATCTTTTAACTTCTGGAACACTCATCTTCAGACATGAACCCACTCAGGCATAAGATGCATAATAGTGCCTTTTTAATGCAAAATTTATGTGCTTGAGTATGGTCCTTTCCAAATTACTGAAAGATGACACACAGTTGAAATATGGCAACATATTTTGAAATAAAAAAGTAAGATCTGTATACATTTCTCTACGCATGTTATACTTAAGATTTAAATGTTTAAATAAGATAAATAAAGCACTTGCGCTTGAAGTCTATAAAGCTTTTTTATTAAGTTGTACCAACTGTCCTGCACCTCATAATATGAATTCTCACCTTCAACTATCTATTAAGTTTTTAAGAACACAGATACTACTAATATTGTAAAGAATCAAATATACCTAGTCCAATATTTTGGTTCTAAGATGTCCAAAGGCACACAAGAAGGTATGTTTGTCTTCCTTAACAATACCCAAAAGACTGATATATTTTCTAGCAGTAAGAATACTGCAAATTTCCCTTTTTCTTTGTGCACTGTGTTTGCCCTGCCTTCAATATCTTTTCCTGCCAGCATAAGTCCTAGTCACCCTCAAACACCAGCAAATGTTTTACCTCCTCTGTGAGATCATCCCAATCCTCTCCTTTTCACCAACAGATTGAATCCCTCCTACACATAATTTCTGAAACTTTTTATTCTTATCATTAATTATCTCACACCATGTTATAATTTGGTACAAACCTGTCTCACCAAGTAGGCTGTGAGCTTTATGTCAGCTAAGCCTGTGTGCCACATCTGTAACCGCAACTACACTACCTAGCACAATGACTATCACAGTGAGTACTTTAAATGGCCTATGTGAATTTGCATGACTCCTTTTAGGGTCTAAGATTCATGAACCCCTTCCAGTCATCTCTAATTTTAATATTTTGTTTTTACTTTTTGATATAATGAGTTACCTAATTCAAGTATGTCCTTTCATATATCCTAAATTTATTTTACAGTCTTAAAAAATGTTCCTTCAGGGACTGGCCCCGTGGCCAAGTAGTTAAGCTTGTGTGTTCCGCTTCGCTGGCCCAGGGTTTCCCTGGTTTGGATCCTGGGTGTGGACATGGCATCACTTATCAGACCATGCTGAGGCTGCATCCCACATAGCACAACCAGAAGGACCTACAACTAGAATATACAATTATGTCCTGGGGAGCTTTGGGGGGAAGAAGAAGAAGAAGAAAAAAGAAGATTGGCAACAGATGTTAGCTCAGGTGCCAATCTTTAAAAAAAAAAAGTTCCTTCAGAAATTTTGCTGTATGTGACAACATAGATGAACCCTGAGAACATCATGATAAGTGAAATAAGCCAGTAACAGAAGAACAAATGCTGTATCATTCCACTTATATGAGGTATCTAAAATAGTCAAACTCAGAGAAGCAGGAAGTAGAATGGTGGTTGCCAGAAACTGGGAGCAGGAAATGGGTAGTTGCTATTTAACAGGTATTAAGTATAAAGTTCAGTTATGCAAGATGAATAAGCTCTAGAGATCTGCTGTACAACACTACGCCTATAATTATCAATACTGTATTTTACACTTAATATTTTTTTAAGAGAGTAGATCTCATGTTAAGTGTTGTTACCACAATTAAAAAAGAAAAGTTCCTTCAATCTCAGTTTTGGGACCAGTCTCTACCTAACCTTATCTACTGACAAGTTCAAATACTTCTACTTACTTCTCCAATGGACTGTTACCTTTCCAGTTCTGTTACTCTGACTTTATCTATTGTCATTAGATTCTTAATCTAAGAACAATAAATATTCTTTTATTTCTGACTCCATTCTGATGTCCAATATTTTGCAAACTAGGCCAACATCCTAAGAAAGTAATTTAAATTTTGCCCTGCTAGGCAAACCCCAAACTTTATACAAATAGTTCTAACTGTATTTTAACCCATAAACATACAATTCTATACTTACTGTCACTACAAACCTTCTGCCCTTTCATCTAGCTTTAGATTTTCCTGTAATTTATCCACATCATTCTGGAAGTTGATTACTCAAAATAATTTTTTATCAGCAAAGTTTGGAGACTTCAAAGTGTGGTCACTTCTCTAAATAATGTATTTAAAAATATTTTATAAATTTGAATTTACACTTCACTATTTTAGAACCAAAAACACATGCACATCACAAGTAGGTGAATAAGTTTAAGATAATATTATCAAAATGCCAGGAAAAAGGAGAGGCAGAGGACAAAATGCTTGCATACATCTTCTGAAGGTGACAGAGAACACTGAAACTAATAAAATCTTACAACTTCTTTTCTCTCTCATATCAAAAATATGCAACCGGAATAGTATAACTAAAGTAATATTTCTTTTTTAGGAAGTGGTAAGATTCTTCCGTGAAATAATAATGGCTATTAGTAATCAATTGGGTTGAGTGGCTCATCCCTACCCCAAGATTATAAAACATACCCGCCTTCTTCATTAATTTTATAGTTTTTTAAAATATTAGATCACCACTTCTACTAATAGCAAAACATGAAGCTAAAAACAAGAAAGCAAACAGAGTGGAATTACTGAAAGCCCATTAAAGCAGAGTAGAAGGGAAAAGTTCCGCTCCAAATCTTTATTCTATCAGGTTCCCCATGACCCCAGGCTGCCTGCGCAGAACTACTAATGCCCTCCCTACCAAGCCCCTGCTCAATATTAAACACCACATATACGTACAAAGTCAAAAATGTAGTAAGACAACAGGAGGGGACCTCATGTGAAAGCTGATCACACAACAGCCTAACAAAAGTTTACCATAATACTCTTTTTTTTTTTGTCTAACAATTACTCCAATACTAGATATCCTCCAAAAACACCTTCTATATTCAATACTGGTTTTTTTTTTATGAGGAAGACTGTCCCTGAGCTAACATTTGTGCTGATTTTCCTCTACTTTGTATGTGGGATGCCACCACAGAATGCCTTGATGAATGGTGTATAGGTCTGCACCACCCATGGTCTGAACCCGCAAACCCGGGGCCACCAAAGCAGAGCACCACTATGCCACCAGGCCAGTCCTAAAACACCAACGAATTTTAAACACATACGTTTCACTTCAAGTTTAAGGTAAAGTATTTATGTAGTACACACTAATTCTAAATACATTATTAAATGAGTACATTCTCTAAAATATCTAAATATAGAATATAAAAATAACCATTTTTAGACAGTGAAATTCACCATTCTAAACAACTTATTAAATCTTATTAAAATGACTGCCAACAAAAAAGCTGAAAATTGTAAAAACACTTACTTCATTTCCATGTTTTTGCAGAAATTCAATTTCCTGTTGTGTGAATGTTGTCATGGAGATAGACTTCACCCTGTGCGGTGGATTTAACCCTCGCCTAAAAGATAAAATATTTTACAAATTTACTATTAGATGCTACATTTTAAAAATTATACATCAATACAAACTATTTTTCATTAGCATATTTAAACTTGGAACAGTGCCTTCATTCCATAAACTAAAAGTATTTAAAAATTATTTTAAACTATTAATCCCCACAATACATATTTCCAGGGAAGTTTGGCTAGACCCACACTAAATAATATATTTAAAAATAAATTCAGGGGCCGGCCCGGTGGCGCAGCGGTTAAGTTTGCACGTTCCGCTTCTCGGCGGCCCGGGGTTCGCTGGTTCGGATCCCGGGTGCGGACATGGCACTGCTTGGCAGCCATGCTGTGGTAGGCGTCCCACGTATAAACTAGAGGAAGATGGGCACGGATGTTAGCTCAGAGCCAGGCTTCCTCAGCAAAAAGAGGAGGACTGGCAGTAGTTAGCTGAGGGCGAATCTTCCTCCAAAAAAAAAAAACAAAACAAAACAAAAATAAATAAATAAATAAATAAATAAATTCAAGCGACTACCTAGTTAGGAAGACATAGGACCTGTAACATACGAGCTTCTAGGAAAAACAAATATTGCTTTAGCGTGTTTCTCATGGTGGAAGAAGCCTATGTGAAGAGCTCTATGGTAAAGAATTGAAAAAGAATTATTTAAATATTTTCATACTTCCTAAGAGAGTGATGATGATATGTTAAGTTTTGAGCTATACAAATATTCTCATCAAATAGCTACTACCTTTAAGTTTGAGGTTAATTTAGAAAATTGAAAACTAACCCAAGGAAACCTGAAGTTATTAACCAGTAAGAATAAAGCCCCATCTCTCCATCAATTCAAATAAGGATTTATAATAAAGAACATTTTTTTTTTTTAGGAAGATTAGCCCTGAGCTAACATCTGCCGCCAATCCTCCTCTTTTTGCTGAGGAAGACTGGCCCTGAGCTAACATCCGTGCCCATCTTCCTCTACTTTAAATGTGGGACGCCTGCCACAGCATGGCTTGCCAAGCGGTGCCATGTCCGCACCTGGGATCTGAACCGGCGAACCCCAGGCTGCCGAAGCGGAAGGTGCGCACTTAACCACCGCACCACCAGGCCGGCCCCATGAACATTTTTAATCTCCTCACGAGGCAGTAAGTGTTCAAGAGAAAACTAGGGACATGGAGAAGGGATTCGAGGACTAGATGGATGTACGATTAAATGACTTAAGGTCCTTTACAACCTTGAAGCCTTTTCTGTATAGATTGCCTTAAGAGGACTTAAGTTTCTTGATGATGTTTTATCATGCACATGAAAAACTGAATAGAAATGTACTCAGAAAGAGTAAGAACTATTTACACTTTGTCCAACTATCACAGAGTGGCCTACTCGAGCCACAAGAATAAGAGATAAATAAACTATGCAAAGTAACAAATAAACTGCACAGTTTCATAAAGTGACTCTGGAGTCATGTCCTCTGGTAAAGGCCTCATTTGGAATCCAAGTTCTAGAGCAGACTTTTTACAGAATTTGTCATAGGCATCCTGCAATCATTCATGCTAACTAAATGAGAGATTTAACAATGAACCAACTCTTACAAAAGTATTCTGGAAACATTTTTGAACAATTATAGTGTATAATATTCTAGAAATTCACAATATTTTAAGTCAAAATAACATGGAGAATTCAGAATTAACAGAAGCTCAATTTTCATATCCTGTTGCTTCTTTCTCTCCATTCTGTCAAAGAGATGGCACACCTTTCAGATCACGCTTTGAATTACAACACATTGCACTTTCTCTTTCACGTTTCAAAGTGGAGAAACGTTAAGTTGGGTTGTTGTTTTGGTTTGCTTTGTTTAAATTTTAAACTAATAAATTATTTTCCTTCTAGCTCTTGGTAAGTCATAAAATACAGAAATAAAGATTGCACAGAAGGGAAAATTTAACACAGCAACTTCATCCTAGTAAAACTTTCAAACTACGCTATGAAGAAACAGCTAAGCATGAATTACTTTCAAGAAGCTTTACAACTTGCAATCACAAATAAGGCTTTAAAGATACCTTCTAAATTTCCAAAAGCAAAAATTTAGGAAAAGTCATTATTATTTATTTAAAGTATGACACTAGTTTTCCAATTCATCCATATTATGAGAACAAAACTAAATTCACCATTTTCAGGGAAGCTTATTAATTTATGATATGTACTTGCACCCTACTTTGCTCAAAAACAATTTCAGAAGGAATTAACTTGTTATTGTTCTCTCAAATTCCTCTATTCCCTCCCTCTCAGTTAGCAACATCTCTCCTTGTCCCCTAATACCTCCTCCTTGTTCTAGCCAACCCTTTACCTTTCCACCTCCTTTACAGTATCCTTTTTAAAAATGCAAATGGCATAGGAATTACTTTCTGATGAGAAAATGTCAAACACTGTTACAAGGGGGTATGTTTTGAATAAGAAATTTTGGAGCAAAAAGTTATACCTCTATACTTCTCAAATCATCAAATGAGGAAACTCCTCACTCTTTTAAGTTATAGTATATGTATGTAATCTCATGAAAGCAGTACAGTGTATAGCTTATTCATTCATATATCTCAAGGCCCTACCATATTACAGAGTCCATTTATGCATAAAGAAGGTACTCATATTTCTCAAATAAGTGAACAAAATTTTGAACTTATGAAACAAATACAACCAAAACGTATTCATAACCAAACTACGTAGGGACATTTTCCTCCACTTAACAAGAACACCTATTACAAGATTTCTTTTTATGAGCCTCTCAGTGAACTTAAAATAGGACTTGATTTACGAAACTGGTAGACACAATTTTGCAAGGCTACGTTAACTACATTAATGGTGTAACTCCCAGGAAATGTTACATTTGTTCATGTTGCTTCCTCTAATCGCTCTTTTATGTTTCATTTACTCAGATTAACTATATTCTCATGCAAGGATATACAAGGATTTTTCCTTCTTTAGCCTCCCAAAAGCTTTGTACATGGATATTACATGCTATTAAAATAGTCTGGCAAAAGAACCAAAGATTGACCATCAAACTCTTAAGTAGAATGCAAAATGATGAGTATGCAGTGAATATAGGTAGTCTCATACACTGATGACGGGATAAATTCACCAATTTGTATCAGGAACCTCATTCATGCCTTCTGACCCAGTAATATCCTTTTAGGAATCTGAAACATAGCTAGCTAACTATGTACAAGATGTTCATCAAACATGATTCATAATAGGAAAACATCAGAAACACTTCAATACCAAAGGGAAGTGGTTAAATAAATAACAATAAAACTGTACAACATCATGCACACTTATGTTTTAATTTTTTTAAGATGAAAATTATATAGTATTCTCAGACCTACATTAAAAAAACCTGCCAAGACAAACCAAATACCCCAAAGTATTAACAATCCTTGCATACAGATGATGAGACTGAATTTCTTTTTCTATTTATAATTTTCTATTCTCTCCAAGTATTCCACAACGAATCTGTATTACTCTACAATAGAAAAAAGTAGTAAGAAATAGGAAAGTCCAACTGATTACAAGTAGTAGTCAAAAAACTTGGACTTTAAAATTTGTATAGAATATGTATATTAAAACCTAAATTAGGAAAGACTACAGAGAGTGACATCAGCAACATGGCAGAGTGAGCTGTTCCCTTTATCTCTTTTCCTTCAAACTACAATCAAATGGCCATTCACTGACCAACAGAGGATACCCACACAGCACAATAGGAAGCCTAAAGACCTGCACAGCTATATATCTGAAGGTTGATGGATTACCCACAGGGAGATGGTGGAGGTAGGTGAGCACTCTCTAGCTCCCTGGCAGCCCTGTGCATTCATGCAACTGCTCTCCCAGACGGATTGCCCATAGCACTGCTGCGGCCCAGAGGGTGGGAGCGCACCTCAGCATGACTACAAGAACCCGTGACAGCAGCCCTGAGCCCCTGCATGATCACTTTCCCATCCACTGGGAGAGCCCACAGTGCCGCCACGGTCCTAGGGAGTAGCCCAGGCTTGGACCTAGTGGGGAGGCCCTGCCCACCAAGCATGACAGCTAGTGCAACCTAGGAAGAGGCAGTGGTGGATCTGCGCACCCAGGCAAACACCTTCCCAGCTGCCAAGAATACCCATAGTACCACTGCAGTCCCAAAGGTAGAAGCGTGCCTTGGCAGGACCATGGGAGCAGGCAGTGGCAGCCGTGAGCCTCCGTGTGATGGCTTTCCCATTTGGTGGTAGAGCCTACACTGCTGCTGAGGTCCCAAGGAGTGACCCAGACTCGGACAGGAACAGCTGCCAGGGATCACGGCAGGCTCAGAATATACAGCTCCTGCCCTCCCCAGTAGCAGCAGGCAGAATCTGCAATCAGATACTATCTATGTGAAGGCACAAATCCATCCCATCAAATGGTATAAAGAGGTATATTAATACCCCAGGCCAAAAGGAAAAAGACAAACACCCAGAAATCAATCCTGAAGGCACAGAAATTTACAATCTAAATGACGGAGAATTCAAAATAGTTATCATAAAAAATCTCAATGAGTTACAAGAAAACTCAGAAACACAACTCAATGAAATCAGGAATAAAAATTAACAAAGAGAGGGAATTCTTCACAAAAGACATTGAAACTATAAAGAAAAAACAACCAGAAATGTTAGAGATGAAAAGCACAATGAATGAGCTAAAGACCTGGAATCCTTATATAACAGAGCTGATATTACGGAGGACAGAATTAGCAATTTATAGGAGAGAAATATGGAAAAGCTTCAGATGGAGGAGAGAGAACTAAGACTAAAAAGAAATGAAGATATTCTCCAAGAAATATCTGACTCAATCAGGAAATGCAACATAAGGATTACAGGTATTCCAAAGCAGAAAGGGAGAATGGAGCAGAGAACTTGTTCAAAGAAATAATAGCTGAGAACTTCCCAAACCTGGGGAAGGAGTTGGAATTACAAGTAAAAGAAGCTAACATAACTCCTAATTACATCAATGTAAAAAGACCTTCTCCAAGACATATATTAATAAAACTGGCAAAAGTCAATGATAAAGAAAAAATATTAAGGGCAGCAAGGTAGAAGAAAATAACCTACAGAGGAACCCCTAATCAGGCTTTCAATGGATTTCTCAGCAGAAACCTTACAGCATAGTAGAGGGTGGAATGACATATTTCAAATTCTGAAAGACAAAAATCTTCAGGCAAGGAGACTCTATCCAGTGAAAATATCCTTCAGATATGAGGGAGAAAGAAAAACTTTCCCAAATAAACAAAAACTGAGGGAGTTCATCACCATAAGACCTCCCCTACAAGAAAAGATCAAGAAGGACCTCATACCTGAAAAAATAAAAGACTTTACAAAGCCTTGAGCAAGGAAATAAATAGGCAGACAAAATCAGAAAATTGCAACTCTATCAGAACAGGTTAGAACACTTAATTATAACATTAAAGATAAAGGGAAGGAAAACATTAAGAATAAATATAATGATTTCATTTTAACTACAAACTCACAAAACAAAACAGAGTAAGTTGTAATAACAATAACTTAGATGGGGAAGAGGAAAGAGATGGAACCTGTTTAGACTAAGGAAATATGAGGCTATCAGAAAATGGACTATCTCATCTATGAGATCTTTTATACAAACCTCACAGTAACCACTGAACAAAAAATCACAACAGAAACATAAATGATAAAGAGAAAACAGAAAACCATCATAGAGAGTGACCAAACTGAATTGGCAGTCCGAAATATATGGGACAAGAAACAAGGGAAATACAGAACCACCAGAAAACGAGTGATAAAATGGTGGCATTAAGCCATCATATATCAATAATCACTCTAAATGTAAATGGATTGAATTCTACAATTAAAAGACACACAGTGGCTGGGGCCAGCCTGGTGATATAGTGGTTAAGTTCACGTGCTCTGCTTCAGCCGCCCAGGGTTCACAGGTTTGGATCCTGGGTACAGACCTACACACCACTCATCAAGCCACACTGTGGCAGCATCCCACATACAAAATGGAGGAAGAATGGCACAGATGTTAGCTCAGCAACAATCTTCCTCACCAAAAAAGAAATTCAGCAAATCAGTTGAAGAGCAAATTAGACACTCCAAGAGAAAATTGGTGAATTAGAAGACAAGAGAGAGGGGCTGGCCCTGTGACCAAGTGGTTAAGTTTGCACACTCCACTTCAGTGGCCCAGAGTTTCACCAGCTTGAATCCTGGATACAAACATGACATCGCTCATCAAGCCATGCTGAGGTGGTGTCCCACAACCAGAAGGACCTACAGCTCGAATACACAACTATGTACTGGGGGACTCTGGGGAGAAGAAGAAGAAAAAAATAAGATCTGCAACAGATGTTAGCTCAGGTGCCAATCTGAAAAAAAAAGACGAGGATGACAACAAAGAGGAAAAACAACCCAAAAGGTAGTAAAGACATGTAAGGAGACAGAAAAGGGGTTTTAGGGAAAAAAAAGAAAGTATTAGAAAGTATAACAACTAATACTCTTGCTTTTGAAAGACTAAAAGAATGGAAAGGTGATATTTAAAGAGATAATGGCTGAGAGTTTTCAGATCCAATGAAAGGCATTTATCTACATATATAGGAAGCATAGCTTATTAAAATCAGAATAAAATCCACACTTAGAAACATTTTGGTGACAAAATATCTTAAAAGCAATCACAAAGAAAAGACAATGGAAAAAATATGACTGAAAGTAGACTTCTCGGAAGAAATCAAAACACAGCAGAATATTATCTTTAAGTAGTAAGAAATAAAACAACAGTTGTGAACCCAGCAAAACTACCTTTGAAGTATAAGATCAAAATAATGATATTTTCAGACAAACAAAAACCAAGAGTTTACCCCAGAAGATCTTTGTTCAAGAAACATACGACATATACACTTTAACAAGAAAAATGACCCCACAAAAGTGCTGAGATGCAAAGGGGCAAGCAAAGAAACTGGTAAACACATAGCCAAATCTAAACAAACATCATTTGATTTAAAAAATGTCCAATTTATGGGAGGGGAAGACAAATTTAACATTTTGCCAATAAGAGCAATTAAGTGAAGGTACTTTCCATTTTTAAAGACCTTGGATTATTGAAAGGGAAGGTAAAATACTGATTAATTCTAGAACGTTAGTATGGAAAAGAAAATTTCAAAGGTGACCATAAAAGAACATGGAACTTACAGCTTCCAATACAGTATAATGGGAAAATCAAAACAAAACAAACAAAAAACTTTATTATTTTTTTAATAAAATTAAACATACACTTGCCATGAAACCTAGCAACTCCACTCCTTATTTACCAGGGTGAAATGAAAACTTATGTTCACTCAAAAATCCGTCCATAAATATTTGTAGCAGCTCTATTCATATGCATCAAAAACTAGAAACAATTCCAATTGTTCCTCAAATGGGAAATGGATAAATACACAAGCAATGGAATACTATCCAGCAATAAGGAGAAACAAATAATTGGAATACTCAACAACTAAGTTGGATTAATCTTAAAGGTACTATGCTGAGCAAAGAAGGCAACCTGAAATGATGATACACTGTATGATTCCATTTACACGACATTTTCAAAAAAAAAACTCTACAGTGTTGGAGATCAGATCAGTTCTTGCCAGGGGTTAAGGAAAGACAAGGGTTACGAAGAATCTTGAGGGGTGATGGAACAGTTCCATGTTCTGATTGTGGTGGTAGTTACATCAATCTCCACCTATATAATCTATACAGCCTATATATATACAGACTTACAGAACCATACACCAAAAAGTTAATGTATGTTAACTTAAGAAATAAGACACTATAGTCCAGAGTCCATGTTACTATCTATAGGAATCTCCACTTTTAGGTGAATTAAAATAAAATCTCTCTCATTAGCAGACCATCTTCTCCATCTATCAGGTTTGATCATTTAAATGAGCAAAATCCTTTACTGATCAATGCAATTTTTATTTATCTGGCTATTTTTAAAGCATATTCCTGGAAGCTGGTGCCACTTCCCTTTTTTGCTCAGCCTAGTCTAGCTGTCATGTGAACTTAGTGTTTATAAAACACTTTACTGTAATGACATTAGTCATAACCATTGGATGAAAGTGTTGAGCAAGTAAACCATATCATTTTTACAGTGCCAATATTGAAGTACCACCCATTCCAGATCCTAAAATACACATTTTAAGTCTCCAGTTTAGTGCAAAAAAAAAAAAATTAAATAATGACTCATTTAATAACAGCAGTGTTGATATTTTGAAAGCATGCTTGCCAGTTAACTGGTTTCAAGAAGTTCCAAAGTCACCCACTGGTGGAGCCCAATATGTTTTTGCAGTATAATTAAGTCACGTGCAGCTCTCCAGGAGTTTTAGTTTTAAAGACCACCACCCAGGTATGACTGCAACCAGATGGTGTGACTTGTTCCATATGTCCACCAGTATGCTGCTCTTAACCATGCCTCTAACAATCTTGCAAATAGCCATTTGTTCAATTCAAATAACAATGTGCGCTAGATGAATACGTAAGAAGGCTTATTTAGTTAGTTTTATTAATTTTCTCCTGCTGGGAGAGAAGCTGGTTAAAATACTTTAATAGGCTGTGGAAATATATGTGGTATTGCTAATGTTGGCATGAAGTAATAAAGTTAATTTGACATTTAGATCTATTCTTAGTTATTTAGCAAAAATATTACATATAAATAATGTTTCACATTGTAAAAATTATACATTTAAAATCTATAACAGATGGAAGATGTCTTTAACTTGTTACCAAGATTCCACAGACTGCTGATGCCAAGACACTGTATGTATTGGATAGTCCAAAATATTAGTCTCAGAACCCAACTTTAAAACACTGAAAAAACACACAGAACATGGTGTAAACCATAATTGTTATTTTGGAGGTTTCTTTGAAAGTCACAAATACTACCCTGTAAGGACCTTGTAACACTTAGGGCAAGCATCTAAAAAATAATACTCAGTGACAATTTAAACCTAATTAAGATATTCCAGTTAAAAGTGGACAAAACTCAAGAATGTCTTCACTACCCCTCCAAACTGCACTGAAATGACAGCAAAGGAATTAAAAACACATTAACCCACAAAGAGACAGAGGGACAGAGAACAAGGGAGGAGCCCAAAAGCACACTACACTTCTCTAATAACAAAATTTGGAAGATAAAAAGTGAATATATCAGCAGTATCTGACTATGCAGAGGAAAGAAAGCCAGTAATGAGAAGCCCAACTGGAAGCTGAGTCCCACCACACAGCCCCTGAAAGACTCACGAAAGGAATCAGATGCAGGCTCGGTGATTTAGGTAGGGTGGAATATAGTTAAGACTCCCAGTTCCCCTACCGCCACAGGACTATCCCTACCAGGCCCCAGGCAGAAGTCTGAAGGAAAATTTAATCTGGAGAGATTATATCAAATAGACTCTGGACTCAAGCACAGCTCAGGATTGCTATTAGGTACCATGCTAAAAACTGGGGTCTCAGCTGAGACTCTATATACTGAGTGATAAATTCTAGGCCCTCAGTCCCCTCCCTCAACTTGGTTCCTAGAAGAGTGACAGCAAGGCTTTTTTATTCCCCAAGATTGGAGAAAATATCTCGAAACTAAAAACAGCATGAGTTTCCAAATCAATGAATCAAAAAAAAAAATGCCTAAAACATTAAACAAAAGACCTATAATTAAAAACTTCAATATAAGGTTCAGAATAAGACAGATAAAAAGATTTATATATACTCCCAAAAAAGGAGGGAAAAAATGGGGTAAAAAGAATCAGTAATAAGAACAGCATCAGACTTCTCTACAGCAATACTGAAGGTTTGAAGACAACTAAGCAATGCCTTAAAAATTTCAAAGGTAAAGTATTTTCATCTTTGTGAATACAGATAAACTATTAATTTAAAAATGAGGGCAGAATAAGATATTTTCAGCCATGCAGTTCTCAAAACTGATCATAACCTTTAATTAGGAGGCTAATGGAGATGTGGGGGTCCTGGAAAGAAAGGGTTGAGCACAGCTTAGGCATGAAGGGAATTTCCAGAATGAAGGTAGGAGTAAAGTCCCAAGATGACAGCTGCATAGCAGGCCTAGAGAGCGGCATTTCCAGACCAGAGGTGACAGAAGTACCCACAAAAGACTTATCAAAATAAAAAGTACCTGATGTGTCTGATCATATTGCAGAGGTAATTTATATGGGGATACAGTAATGATACTTACATGGAAAACAAAGCAAATGAAGAAAACTAGATAATTATAAACTTCAGGGGGGAAAAGGTGGTACAAGAAAGAAAATACAGTAGTAATATACCACGTGACTCAGCTGGGAATATGGACATAGACAAAATAAGGCAAATATTGAATAGTGATTTAACCAAAACTTGAGATATCATTATATTGAAGGACCAGAAGCAGAGTGCAAGTGGAGAGGACGAGAGGAGTGTTAAGAGCACCAAACCCTTATCTTCCTCCTTGTATAGTAAACAACTGACAAAAGCCAACATTGAAAAATCCAAAATATAGCTATAAGTATGTTAGTTAGAAATATTAAGGTAAATATAGGATAAGGGAACAGACAAGAGTCCAAAGTCACTGTCTATGGTAATCAAAAATGGAGAAAGGGAATAGATGACTGTCGTCCAATACAAGCCTTTGCTTTTTTAAATTACATCATGTATTCTTCTGAGAAAAATTAAAATTGCATTAAAAATTAAACAAAAAAAACAGAAAATAAATGGTTCTTGCTCTTCAAAATTAAACTTAACTAACACATACTTACAGGTTGTTTTCTTTAACTGATTAAAAAAGCATTCCTAAAAAACTTAAAGAATTTTTTAAATTTCAAAAATATCAAGTTTCTTTACCAGACACTAGCAATCTTTTTATAGAAGTACCTACTGAACACAACTGTTCCAAGTTCGAGCTGCCAAGACTCACTGAGTAAGAGAGAAAAGTTTGAAGAGAGAAATGAGGAAGAGTTTTCACATCTTCCCATGTTATTAGTTCTACTGATTTTCATACTTCCTCCCCCAAAGAGCTTGCAAAATTTAAGAAAAAATGGGAGAACAAGAATTTTTCAAATCTGACAATCACAAGGAAAATTCCTCTTCCTTTTCTAAACATTTACGTTTCTCTGTAACTTCCATACACTGGTCTCGTGTCTCCCCCTAGAGAATAAATCTATTACCTCTTCCACATGACAGGGCTTAAATTAGGCAACGATAGCGATCGTATGTATAGCTCCCCCACTCCCTAGTCCTCTCTTCTTTAAGCTGAAGACATTTCTGGTTTCTGGAAATGTTCCAATCATACAGTTTCAAATCTCCTTATCATCCTGATCAAATTCTTAGAGCATGCTCCAGTTTGTTAATGTCTCTCCTAAATTAAACAACCAGAAGAAAAGCAGGGTGTAATTATGGCTCTCCTCTCTCTAAAGAACAGTTATGGTACCAATCGGAGACTACGTCCTACTCAGGAGTCTTTAAAAAATATGTTCTAACTTAAAAAAAAAAACCAAAACTGCCATTTCCCATGCTTCAAACAATTCAAACAAGATTCCCATCCCTACCGTAAAGTAAGTTAATGAATTTCCTTCTAATCATGTCCAATCAGGTGTCCTTAAGGCAACAGCTGCCACGTGTGAGGTTGCAAAGAATGTCAACAAGGAACCTACCACTAATGTAATGAAACTACATGTAATCAAAGTATCCAAAGTTTTGAATGATTTACTTTTTTTATATACATTAGAAGAATTCAAGGTGTATATTCCCAGACAATCACCACTTTGACTAGGTGAATTGGGAAATGCATTATTGAGTTGGGGGAGAAAACAGGAAGGGCAATGGCACCTAGTCCTGAATATGTCCACAGGAGTTTCTCAGGAATGTGAGCATTAGACTGAAAATATCAGTGATACTGGAATATATATAAAGGTTTCTAAAGAGGCAAAGCTTTCTACAGTGAGGTACAGAGGTCACCAAGTTCCTTACAAGAATGTTTTAATTCTTTTTACTTATAATCCAACGCACTGGGGCCAGTCCGGTGGTGCAGCAGTTAAGTTCACGTGCTGCCCTGTGGCAGCACGGGGTTCGCCAGTTCAGATCCCAGGCACAGACCTACGCACCACTTATCAAGCCACACTGTGGCAGGCGTCCCACAGATAAAATAGAGGTAAACGGGCACAGATGTTAGCTCAGGGCTAACCTTCCTCAAATAAATAAATAAATCCAGCTCACTGATAATATTTGAAGTTTTAATATAAATTTAATCTAGACAAATCGTACAACCACTACTTTAGAACTGACTAAACATCAAAGTGTTTACAATCACATTGTGCCAAAAATCACAGACTAATGAGACGATCAGAGACAAACTTGATATGAAAATGATGCCTTTGCACCAAGTTACATGCAAATGATGTCACCACATCCTGTATGCTGGAGTTTTCCTAGGACAGAAAGTGCTTACAGCACTAGAGAAGAGCCCCTCTTAATCAATTTGCAGGATGAATCCATGTTTCTCCTTCGCGCTGACAAACCCAGAGCAAATGCCTATTGCACAATGAACATTCATGGCTAGAAGACCACTCTCTCCTGCTCTTTCCAACTGAGTTTTATGCTTATCGAGAGTGGTATCATTCTTGGTGATATAGTTTGTAATATTCAGTAAATATATAGTTTAACTGAATATTATGTGACACACTGACAGAAGTGAGAATAGTTTCCATGAAAACTAAGTGAAGTAGTTTAGAGATTTAACTAAATCGAGTCACTATGAAAAGCTGAATTTAACTGTGAACAAAAATTCTAAGACTGAAAAAAAGATCTAGAACAATTCAGCACTGAAAACTACTTTAAAAAGTAACAAAATTCCAAAAATCATGAACACCACAATGTGAGTCTGGGTTATATCGAGGGGACAAAGAATTTAATCAGTGGAACTACAGCCGAAGTCCTAGGTGTTACCTAAAAGTTCTGGCAAATTAAGAATTATATGTTAAAATAAAAAACCTAAGTTATATATATATATACACACATATATATAAATATTTTTTTATGATTGCTTGCTTTAATTGACTTTTTTGATAAACCTAACCACTATCAATCCTATCAACCCTGAACGTGTAGAACGAGGGGTTTTAATTAAAATCCCAATACAGAAAATAGCAACAGAATTACTCATGGCAGTACAGATATGCCAAATTCAAAAGAACAGGTATTTCGCATTCTTTTTCCACATTCCCACTGCACTCACAATACACAACAGCAGTTTCTGAATAAAATTAAAAGTTAAGAACACACACTTGAAGCTAAGAAGCTCTTTTAAAAATAAAGCATGACACAGCTATAAAACAAAAATGTATGATACATTCATAAACTATCTGTCCTGCCTTTTAAAAGCCAATGAAGTAAAATCTACCATTTAAATCCCCAAAATACAGAATTCACAACAATTTATAATAATCCACTGGAACTCCTTATCCATTCACTTGTGGTGGAAGTGGCATGAGTCTGGATCCCAATATCAAGCAGAGCATCACAGCAAAGCATTAAGAGTGTATGCTAATCTTACCATTTAAAGTTGGGCAGGGGTTACAGTACTTTCCTCCTGATTGTTACTAGAACAAGGCCTGACACACAGCTAGCACTCAATAAATGCTACTAATCGTTACTATTATATTTTTCATTCCAATAAACACTTTGTTGCATCCGCAGTACATGTACTAGTGCCTGGCACTTAATATCTGCTTTAAAAAAAATTCTGTCCTTCACCATTGGAAAAGTATCAAATAGTTTTCCCACTTACACTGAATTGAAATTGTACTACATTGTCAAAATATCTCCCTGAATGTAGGCACATTAGCGTACTAAAAGAACTGGACAAGGAATTAAGGATATTTACTGGCCACTGTGACCTCATGAGGTCCTGAATGTTATAAACAGAGCTCCTAAAGGGTATTAATTACAATCCACTCTAATGTTAATAACTGCAAAATAACAAACTAAATGCCTCTTTTCACTTGTCCAGCTTTAAACTTAAAAAGTGAAAATTCTTGCAATAAAGATTCACCATGAAAAAAGGAGGATAGGGGATTCCAAGATGGCGCCGTGAGTAGTCCTCTTTGTCTCTCGCCCTTCGAGTCTACAATTATTTGGACACTTATCGCTTGACAAAGGATATCCAGACAGCATCTCAGGACGTCTGAGACACCCACGCGACTATACATCGGAAGGCGGACGGACTTTCCTCCGGGAGGATGTGGAAATAGGTGAAAACTCTCCGACCCCGACGGGCAGCCTAGTACCCGCAAGCGGCTTTCTTCCAACGGACGCCCCCAGAGGATCCACACACATCTAGGGCAGGAGCGAGAACACAACAGAGGAGCGACGGTGGAAACAGGTGACCAGAACCCTACTTAAACCCCCTGCAATTACTCCTAAACGCAGAGGGAAACTTTGGAGTTGCACACCTGAGCCCGCGGGGAGAGTCTCTCCCCGCCATTGGCGGGGAGACCCAGCCTGGTGCTCGGGGCGCCCGGAGGGTCCCAGAGAGACGCCCGCCCCGGGGGACTAGGGATTGCCGGAGATCTCGGAGAGGACCGGGGCGGGGGAACTTTCAAAGGCGCATCCGGCGACCCGGTGGGGAAGCGCCGGAGCTCCGCCAGGCAGCAGACAAAACTCTCTGTCTGCCAGTAGCAGAGGGGCCACGCTGAGCACTCAGGGCTCCCGGCAGAGGCCCGGAGAGAAGCCCAGAGGGCGGGGCGACCCCCAGCTGCCGTTGCCCGCCCCGGGGGACTAGGGATTGCCGGAGATCTCGGAGAGGACCGGGGCGGGGGGAACTTTCAAAGGCGCATCCGGCGACCCGGTGGGGAAGCGCCGGAGCTCCGCCAGGCAGCAGACAAAACTCTCTGTCTGCCAGTAGCAGAGGGGCCACGCTGAGCACTCAGGGCTTCCGGCAGAGGCCCGGAGAGAAGCCCAGAGGGCGGGGCGACCCCCAGCTGCCGTTGCCCGCCCCGGGGGACTAGGGATTGCCGGAGATCTCGGAGAGGACCGGGGCGGGGGAACTTTCAAAGGCGCATCCGGCGACCCGGTGGGGAAGCGCCGGAGCTCCGCCAGGCAGCAGACAAAACTCTCTGTCTGCCGGTAGCAGAGGGGCCACGCTGAGCACTCAGGGCTCCCGGCAGAGGCCCGGAGAGAAGCCCAGAGGGCGGGGCGACCCCCAGCTGCCGTTGCCCGCCCCGCGGGACTAGGGATTGCCGGAGATCTCGGAGAAGACCGGGGCGGGGGAACTTTCAAAGGCGGGTCCGGCGACCCGGAGGGGAAGCGCCGGAGCTCCGCCAGGCAGCAGACAAAACTCTCTGTCTGCCATTAGCAGAGGGGCCACGCCCAGCATTCAGGGCTCCCGGCAGAGGCTCGGACAGAAGCCCAGTGGGCGGGGCGTCCCCCAGCTGCTGTTGCCCGCCCCGTGGGACTAGGGATTGCCGGAGATCTCGGAGAGGACCGGGGCGGGGGAACTTTCAAAGGCGGGTCCGGCGACCCGGAGGGGAAGCGCCGGAGCTCCGCCAGGCAGCAGACAAAACTCTCTGTCTGCCGGTAGCAGAGGGGCCACGCTGAGCATTCAGAGCTCCCGGCAGAGGCCCGGAGAGAAGCCCAGAGGACGGGGCGACCCCCAGCTGCCGTTGCCCACCGGGTGAGGCTAGGGATTGCCGGAGATCTCGGAGAGGACTGGGGCTGGAGAGAGTTCCAGAGACCCAGCTTAGTAGCCTAGGGGGAAACCCTACAGGCTCACAGAAGCCTTAGGGAAAGCCTCTGCACAGCACCAGTAGAAGGCACCCAGCCGCCAGCCACAAGGCTGGAAGACCCCAGGGCAAAAGCAGCATAGCTAGGTGTACTAACCACAGACTGTAGAAGATGCCAATAGCTCTCCTGCGACCCATAGAGGACAAGTGAGATTTGGTGGGTGCCGACAGCAACGGAGCGACAAATATAAGTGATCCCACCCCTGGCCGCTGGAAAAGCCCATAACACCGTTGCAGACCCCAAGGAGAGAGCGCATCTAGGTGGGCAACAACAGTAGGCCCCTGCAGCCTGAAGCCCCCCGTGACGGCCCCCACGGCAGAGGAGGGAATCCAAAGGGCCACTGTGGCTACGAAGAGGGGCCCAGGCCCAGTTAGCAACTACGGACAGGGTTCCTGGTTGGTGAAGTATAAACAGCTGCTCCCCCCACCGCAGCAGCTGAAACAAGTGAAAGGAGCAACTAAACTCTATCTCCATGCGGAGGCACAAATCAACATCATCAAGCAATATGAAAAAATACATTAAATCTCCAGAACAGAAAGAAAGTAACAAATACACAGAAAACAATCCCAAAGAAAATGAGATATATAACCTAAATGATGATGACTTCAAAACAGCCATCATTAAAATACTCACTGAGTTAAGAGAGAATTCTGACCGACAACTCAACGAGTTCAGGAGCTATGTCACAAAAGAGTTTGATACGATAAAGAAGAACCAAACAGAAATATTGGAAATGAAGAACACAATAGAGGAGATTAAGAAAAATCTAGATGCTCTGAACAGTAGGGCCGATAATATGGAGGAAAGAATTAGCAATTTGGAAGATGGCAATATAGAATTGTTGCAGGCAGAGGAGGAGAGAGAAGCAAGACTTAAAAGAAATGAAGAAACTCTCCGAGAATTATCAGACACAATTAGGAGATGCAACGTAAGGATTATAGGTATACCAGAGGGAGAAGAGAAGGAGAAAGGGGCAGAAAACCTATTCAAAGAAATAATGGCTGAGAACTTCCCAAATCTGGTGAGGGAGATGGATCTTCAGGTGACAGAAGCCAATAGATCTCCAAACTTTATCAATGCAAGAAGACCAACTCCACGGCATATAGTAGTGAAGCTAGCAAAAGTCAACGACAAGGAGAAAATATTAAGGACAGCCAGGCAAAAGAAACTAACCTACAAAGGAACCCCCATCAGGCTATCAGCAGATTTCTCAGCAGAAACTTTACAGGCTAGAAGAGAGTGGAATGATATATTCAAAAATCTGAAGGACAAAAACCTACAGCCGAGAATTCTCTACCCAGCGAAAATATCCTTCAAATACGATGGAGAAATAAAAACTTTCCCAGATAAACAAAAATTAAGGGAGTTCATTGCCACAAAACCTCCTCTTCAGGAAATCCTCAGGAAAACCCTCATTCCTGAAAAATCCAAAAAAGGAAAGGGGCTACAAAACCAAGAGCAGAGGAGATAAGTAGAAGGACAACAACAGAGAGTAGCAGCTCTACATCAGAACAGATTAAACCATGGGACGAGAAACAAAGGAAACTGAAGAAAACCGGAAAACAAGACACAAAATGGTAGTGGTAGGTCCCCACGTCTCAATAATCACTCTAAATGTAAATGGATTGAACTCCCCAATCAAAAGACACAGAGTGGCAGGATGGATCAAAGAACAAGATCCAACAATATGCTGCCTCCAGGAAACACACCTCAGCCCCAAAGACAAACACAGACTCAGAGTGAAGGGATGGAGAACAATACTCCAAGCTAATAATGAACAAAAGAAAGCAGGTGTCGCTATACTAATATCAGACAAGGTAGATTTCAAAGCAAAACAGATAAAGAAAGACAAAGAGGGACAGTATATAATGATAAAAGGGACTCTCCACCAAGAAGACATAACACTTATAAATATATACGCACCCAACACAGGAGCACCAAAATTTGTAAAGCAACTCTTAATAGAACTAAAAGAAGACATCAACAACAATACAATAATAGTAGGGGACCTCAACACACCATTAACACCAATGGACAGAACATCCAGACAGAAAATCAACAAGGAAATAATAGAATTAAATGAAAAATTAGACCAGATGGACTTAATAGATATATATAGAACACTTCATCCAAAAACAGCAGGTTACACATTCTTCTCAAGTGCACATGGAACATTCTCAAGGATTGACCATATTTTGGGAACCAAAGCAAACATCAATAAATACAAGAGAGTTGAAATAATATCAAGCATCTTTTCTGATCATAACGCTATTAAACTAGAAATCAACTACAAGAAAAAAGCAGAGAAAGGTGCAAAAATGTGGAGACTAAACAACACGCTTCTCAACAAACAATGGATCATTGAAGAAATTAAAGAAGAAATCAAATATTATCTGGAGACAAATGAAAATGAGAACACGACATACCAAATCATTTGGGATGCAGCAAAAGCAGTCCTAAGAGGGAAATTCATCGCAATACAGGCTCACCTCACTAAACAAGAAAAAGCTCACGTAAGCAACCTCAAACGACACCTAACAGAACTAGAAAAAGAAGAACAAACAAGGCCCAGAGTCAGTAGAAGGAGGGAAATAATAAAAATAAGAGCAGAAATAAACGATATTGAAACAAAAAAGACAATAGAAAGGATCAATGAAACAAAGAGTTGGTTCTTCGAAAGAATTAACAAAATTGACAAACCCCTAGCCAGACTCACCAAGAAAAGAAGAGAGAAATCGCAAATTAATAAAATCAGGAATGACAGAGGAGAAATCACAACAGATACCAATGAAATACAAGAGATCATAAGAGAATACTATGAAAAACTATATGCCAACAAATTGAACAACCTGGAAGAAATGGACAAATTCCTAGACTCCTACAATCTCCCCAAACTGAATCAGGAAGAAATGGAGAATCTGAATAGACCAATCACAAGTAAGGAAATAGAAACGGTAATCAAAAACCTCCCCAAAAATAAGAGTCCAGGACCAGACGGCTTCTCTGGAGAATTCTACCAAACATTCAAAGAAGACTTAATACCTATTCTCCTCAAACTGTTCCAGAAAATTGAGAAAGATGGAGAACTCCCTAACACATTCTATGAAGCCAACATCACTCTGATCCCCAAACCTGACAAGGACAACACAAAGAAGGAGAACTACAGGCCGATATCACTGATGAACATAGATGCAAAAATCCTCAACAAAATTTTGGCTAACCGATTACAGCAATACATCAAAAAGATTATACACCATGATCAAGTGGGATTTATACCAGGGACACAGGGATGGTTCAACATCCGCAAGTCAATCAACGTGATACACTACATCAACAAAATGAAAACCAAAAACCACATGATCATCTCAATAGATGCAGAGAAAGCATTCGACAAGATCCAACACCCATTTATGATAAAAACCCTCAGTAAAATGGGTATAGAAGGAAAGTACCTCAACATAATAAAGGCCATATATGATAGACCCACAGCCAACATCATACTCAATGGACAAAAGCTGAAAGCCATCCCTCTGAGGACAGGAACAAGACAAGGGTGCCCACTTTCACCACTCCTATTCAACATAGTTCTGGAGGTGCTGGCCAGAGCAATTCGGCAGGAAAAAGAAATAAAAGGAATCCAAATAGGTAACGAAGAAGTAAAACTCTCGTTGTTTGCAGACGACATGATCTTATACATAGAAAACCCCAAAGAATCCACAGAAAAACTATTAGAAATAATCAACAACTACAGCAAAGTAGCAGGGTATAAAATTAACGTGCATAAATCAGTAGCATTTCTATACACTAACAATAAACTAACAGAAAAAGAACTCAAGAACTCTATCCCATTCACAATCGCAACGAAAAGAATAAAATACCTTGGGATAAACTTAACCAAGGAAGTGAAGGATCTATACAATGAAAACTACAAGACTTTCTTGAAAGAAATAGGCGATGACATAAAGAGATGGAAAAACATTCCTTGCACATGGATTGGAAGAATAAACATAGTTAAAATGTCCATACTACCTAAAGCAATATACAGGTTCAATGCTATCCCAATCAGAATCCCAAGAACATTCTTCACAGAAATTGAACAAACAATCCTAAAATTCATATGGGGCAACAAAAGACCGCGAATTGCTAAAGCAATCCTGAGCAAGAAAAACAAAGCCGGCGGAATCACAATCCCCGATTTCAAAACATACTACAAAGCTACAGTGATCAAAACAGCATGGTACTGGTACAAAAACAGGTCCACAGATCAATGGAACAGAATTGAAAGCCCAGAGATAAAACCACACATCTATGGACAGCTAATCTTCGACAAAGGAGCAGAGGGCCTACAATGGAGAAAAGAAAGTCTCTTCAACAAATGGTGCTGGGAAAACTGGACAGCCACATGCAAAAGATTGAAAATTGACCATTCTTTTTCACCACACACCAAAATAAACTCAAAATGGATCAAAGACCTAAAGATTAGGCCTGAGACAATAAGTCTTTTGGAAGAGAATATAGGCAGTACACTCTTTGACATCAGTTTCAAAAGAATCTTTTCGGACACTGTAACTCCTCAGTTGAGGGAAACAATAGAAAGAATAAACAAATGGGACTTCATCAGACTAAAGAGCTTCTTCAAGGCAAGGGAAAACAGGATTGAAACAAAAAAACAGCTCACTAATTGGGAAAAAATATTTACAAGCCACTTATCCGACAAAGGGTTAATCTCCATAATATACAAAGAACTCACACTGCTTAACAACAAAAAAACAAACAACCCGATCAAAAAATGGGCAGAGGACATGAACAGACATTTCTCAAAAGAAGATATGAATATGGCCAATAGACACATGAAAAGATGTTCATCATCGCTAATCATCAGGGAAATGCAAATCAAAACTACACTAAGATATCACCTTACCCCCGTTAGATTGGCAAAAACACCCAAAACCAAGAGCGACAAATGTTGGAGAGGTTGTGGAGAAAGAGGAACCCTCATACACTGTTGGTGGGAATGCAAACTGGTACAGCCACTATGGAAAACAGTATGGAGATTTCTCAAAAAGTTAAAAATAGAAATACCCTATGACCCAGCCATCCCATTACTGGGTATCTATCCTAAGAACCTGATATCAGATATCTCAAGAGTCCGTTGCACCCCTATGTTCATCGCAGCATTATTTACAATAGCCAAGACGTGGAACCAGCCTACATGCCCAGAAACTGATGATTGGATAAAGAAGATGTGGTATATATACACAATGGAATACTACTCAGCCATAAAAAAAGACGAAATTGGCCCATTCACAACAATGTGGATGGACCTCGAGGGCATTATGTTAAGCGAAATAAGTCAGTCAGAGAAAGACGAACTCTATATGACTCCACTCATAGGTGGAAATTAGCATATTGATAAGGAGATCTGATCGGTGGTTACCAGGGAAAAGGGGGGGTGGGGGGAGGGTACGGAGGGGGAAGTGGTGTACCCACAACATGACTAACAAAAATGTACAACTGAAATCTCACAAGGTTGTAATCTATCATAACATTAATAAAAAAAAAAAAAAAAAAAAAAAAAAAAAAAAAAAAAAAAAAAAAAGATTCACCATAAGAGTTGCACTAGAATGTAAGTCACTGTCCAGCTACATTTATCCACCCGTGAAATTTTAAGTTTAAATGCAACTGTCCACATAACATAGAGGTATTAAAGAGGAACACAATGTTTCTCAAATATTATTTTTTATTTTATCTAAACCCCCTCTGAAAAATTCATGAATCATTGTTTAAGGATAAAACAATTCTTAAACTATTTACTGATTGCATCAGTGTTAGTCTATACAAAACAAATAATTTGGTCTAAAACTAGTCTTGAACTAAAAGTTCTTTAACATGAAGGTAATGTTTTATTGTTGGCTATAAAGGAATGTCCATTCATAATTTTAAATACTTCTGTAGACAGAACCAGAAAGTAACAAATTAATCTCTTGGAACACTCCCTATCTGCCTCAATAACAAATAGTTTAACTGTACCTAAATCTAAAGTCTATTTTAAAGTTTCACAATCTGAATTCAGTTATATAATCTGAGTGAACATCATACAAACATACAGGACAGTCTCTGGGAAAAGAAGAAAGAAAAGATTAGCTGTGGGTCTAGTAATATTAACAATAAGATGCTTGTTCAATTTACTTGAACAGAGATCTTGCTAAATGAATGATAAAAGGTGTGTGACTCTCCTAAAATTTAGAATTCATGATGGGAGATACCATTCCTGTGTATCAGCATTTCTCAGCAAATCGAGGTTTCTGAATGGTAGCTAGCACGCCTTATTTCATATTTGTATATCCACTGCTTAGCCCCATCCTTGAATACAGTATGTCTTCAATAAATATTCAATTAACTGTACCATTTAATTGTACTATTGTACAACTGTAAGCTATATATTATCATCTTCTTTTCAGAAATAAAGAAACTTTGAGGATGAGAGGATGGATCCAGGCCAACCTGCACATAGTGGCCTGGCTTCATACCTTGCTCTAAGTCATAAAGTTAGTGGCAATGTGAAAATCTGACTCCAGGGGCCGGCCCAGTGGCTCAGCGGTTAAGTGCGCACGTTTCGCTTGGGCGGACCCGGGTTCACCGGTTCAGATCCCAGGTGCAGACACGGCACCGCCTGGCAAGCCATGCTGTGGTAGGCGTCCCACACATAAAGTAGAGGAAGATGGGCACAAATGTTAGCTCAGGGCCAGTCTTCCTCAGCTAAAAAAAGGAGGAGGACTGGCAGCAGATGTTAGCTCAGGGCTAATCTTCCTCAAAAAAAAATAAAACAAAAACAGATCTGACTCCAAAATTTATATTCTTCCCATTATACCATGTCATCTAAATAGCAAACATATAATTATTACTAAACTCAATAGTTACATTATTCTTCTTAAATTATTTTCCTACATTATTGCTTTTCAAAGAAAAAAATCCTCAGGAGTTACTGTCCCTTCAATATCTCTGCAGCAGACATTTGACCCAGCATCCATTCCTTCCTTCCCCCAAATCCAAGATTTCTGATTTGGGAACTCTATTTGAGGATCCTTGTTCCAATGAAGTCAGCACAGAACACGTGTCAAATCAGGGCACTGGTTCAAGGAAGCCATATGACCTAAGCTAACCCAAAGTGAACTGCAGAACTTCTGGAAGAGTTGGAATAACAATATAAAATTAAGGCAGTATGTAGCTCCAGGAGCTGGAGGCAGCCACCTTTGGAAGAGGGAAATCTAGGCAACATTATTAAGCCACTGAATAAAGTCTTACTTAAAACCAAATGATAAATTCCCGTCATATTTTTAAACCAATTTGACTCAGGTTTTAAGTTACACATCTAAAAAATCAAAACTGACAGATTTTTACAAGGGTGCTTCTCATTTCAATGTCTTTCACGTATTGTTCCCTACTCACGGAATGTCCTCTCCTCCCAGAGAGGAGCTCTTATGTTCAGGCATTGTGTGAGAGGTTAAACACACATTATCTCTAATATTGAAAACTAATCTACATCCAAAATCTACAAAGTAAACCTTATCCTCACCATTTCACAGATGAGAAAGCTCAAGCTTAAAGGGACTGAGTGACATTCTCAATACCACATAGCTAATAAGTGGAGCCAGAATTCAAAACCAGGTTTATCTAGCTCATAAGCACATGTTCTTTCAACTACAGGAACCCGCCTGCCACGTGGATCTTGTCTTTGCTCAGGCATCAAATCCTCTGTGAAGCTTTCCCCATCCACTTACATATTTCATGGATAGCTCATTCAGAGAAAACATTACAATGTACTGTAACCATGTTTACATACTTAGAAAGTAAGCTTCTTAAGGATAGTAGAATCCAAGAAACACCAGTGCCTCTAACAGTGTATAACAAAGCCAAGTGAGCAACAAATATTTGTGGAATCACCACTAAACAGACATATGAAGTCCTATCTATTACAGATTAAATCCCATTAAAATAAACAATTGTCACCATACTGAGACATCCTTTTATACAGGATGTTTCTGAAATGTGGAACCTAGGAAGAAATATTTCTCGATAAAATACATTTGCTGCAATAAACTAAATGTTGCCCTGCTATACTTACAAAGAACTGTCAGAAATCCAGAGCAGTAAATATATACATATTTTTTTTGTTTTTATAAAGATTGGCACCTGAGCTAACATCTGTTGCCAATCTTCTTTTTTTTCCCTCCTTTTTCTCCCCAAAACCCCCCAGTATCTAGTTTTGTAGTCTAGTTGTAGGTCCTTCTGGCTCTGCTACGTGGGACGCCGCCTCAGCATGGCTTAATGAGTGGTGCTACCTCTGTGCGAGAACTTAACCACTTGGCCACGGGGCCAGCCCCTATATATATTTTTTTTAAACCAAACACTTTAAATGTATCAGAGAACCTTATTTCATACATAATAAAAGTCAAATACACTTAAAACAAACGGGACTATTGGTTTCATTTTAAAACCAAAGTTGCGCAACATAAGCCATTTAACTTTATCTGTAAATGAAAATCATGACCCAGATTATCTCGTAGATACCACCTAGCTCTAGGATTCTGTCGTAATTCA
This sequence comes from Equus caballus, assembly GCF_041296265.1. Lineage (NCBI taxonomy): Eukaryota > Metazoa > Chordata > Mammalia > Perissodactyla > Equidae > Equus > Equus caballus. Next base: position 15,675,030 of record NC_091689.1, on the reverse strand, counting down.
ATAATATCACTAACTGTCAGCTTCTTAGAGTGCTTCATACCATTTTAGCGCATACTTACCCCTGACATTTTTCTCACTTAATTACTTATGTATTACCACCTCCCCCACTAGAATGTAAGCACCAAGAGAACAAGGATTTTGCTGTATTTATCAGCACACTCCAAGGTTTCACTTAGAACCTAGCAGGCACCCAAAACATGTTTGCTGAAGAAATAACAGTCATGAAAGACTGAGAATGCTTCTTCACCCAATTAAAAAAAAAAGGAAATCGTACACTACCAGGCATGTCCTGCATTTTTCAAATACGAGTTTTCTCATATATTACATACTTTGTCTCCATATTAATCTTACAGAAGTTTTTTTGGGGGGGTACCAAATACTTTATTCGAGGGAATGGTACAAATGAAAGAACTTAAGTAGATGTTTTGGAACAACAAAGGCTTTGAGAATATTTAGTAACTACCACTTCGTCAATAATTTACTTTGAATTACTGCATAAAAGCAACTTATCATCAGTCCCAAAATCACCTGCAAACTTTCCAAAGGAAATTTCACAGCAACAAAAATCTTATCAAAACAAAGCGTAATGAAGCAAAGAAAAACAAATACAAACCATCCCACCAGTTCACGTTCTGAAACAATGCTGTCTTTCCATCTCTCCCCATGTCTGTATACAGCCAGGACACTCGGGTATTGATAGAGGAGTCTCACACATACCACCACCATATTTAGAATGACACAGCTTCTAGTTAGTACCTTATTTCCGTTAAAACTTTCCCCCAAACTCTTCGAGACTCTCTGGACCATAAAGCTAAAACCCCACAACCTCACCTCGGTTTCTCCACCTTCCTCTCTCGCAATTAATCCTCTCCAACTTTTTCCCTTGGGATTCACATCTCAGCCATCAAGACCTTTTAAGCCCGCTACTATTGCTAAGTGCCTGCTTTCTCCTAGTGACCTAGGGACTCTCGACCCGAGGAATAAAAGCCCAGGCCACGTCCCTGCTCTCTCCCACCCCAGCATCTCCCCCACCCCCTCCACGGCGCCCGGCAGGTGCCTCGCTGGGACCGCCGCGCCCCGGCCGCCGAGAGGCGGGGCGCACAAAGGACCCGCACGGCCCTCCCCAGCCTCCTCCCGTCCTTCCCCCACAGCCCCGGCGGGTCAGCGCCCCGGGGAGCGGAGGCCCTGGGGAGGCGGCGCCGGCTCCGCGGGGACCAGAGATGCGCGCCCGGGGCGCCCCCTGCCGACCCCAACCCCGCCCACGCCCCACCCACGAAGGCTGCCCGGAGCCTGGACCCTCGCCCTGCGAAACTGAAAGCGCATCCCCAGCCCGGCGGCCGAGCGCATCCCGCCCGCCGCTCGCCGCCGCCCCGCCCGCGAGCCCGCGCCCCAACGGCCGCCCCCGCCCCGACCCCCGCAGGGCCCGCGGCCCGGGGAAGGGCCCCCCGCCCGCCCGGCGGCCGGCACTCACAGGCTGCCGGAGCAGGAGGTACAGACGAAGGAGCCGACCGTCATGTTCACGTAGGTGGGGCCCCTCTGGTCGCAGTCGAAGCACTTGCGGTTGTGCGGGAGGCCGGTCATGTCCCGCAGCATCTTCAGGTGCTTCTCCTCCTGCTTCCGCTTCGCGCTGGCCGCCATGGCCGCGGCGCCGAGGGAGGAGGCCGGCAGGGCCGGGAGCCGGGCGGCGCTGCGCCGGGGGCCCGCGGTCCCACGGGCCGCCCTGGCCGCGGCCGCCGCCCTCCGTCAGCGCGCGCCGCCCGCGCCGACCTGGCCGCCGCGGCTCGACTCGACCGGGCTGGGCGCGGCGCGGACGCTGCGGAGCGCGAGCTGACGGCCACACCAACCGGCCCGGCCGGGACAACCGTCGCCGCCGCCGCCGCCACCTTCCCGACTTCTCCTGAGGGGGAGAGACGAGGAAGGGGGACGGCAAGAGGAGGCCCGCCCCGGGCGGCCTCGGGCCAAGTGCCGGCCCGCGCCCTCTGCTGGCCGGGAGGAGTTACTGCGGCCGCGCCGAGGCCTGGGTTCCGGCTGGGGCCAACCAGAGAAGGCGCGAGGATGATGATGACAGTATTTATTGAGCGCTTGTATATGCTAAGCGCATTGCATGGGTTACTCTCGTCTCCTGCGTAAAACTCTCCAAGGGCTGCGCACTGCTTTGGGGACAATTCCAAGTTCCCCACGGTGCCCAAAAACGCTCTCCATCATCTAGCCCAGCCTGCCTCTCTCGCTTCATCCTGGTTTACTCAGCCACACTGGATTTCCCTTTGTACCGCGAAGCTCCCTTTGGACCCAAGACCCTTGCTCTTCTCTCTGTATCAGAGTTTCTCAACTTTGCCACTATGGACGTTTGGGACTAGATAAGTTTTTGGTGTAGGGGCTGTCCTATGCATTGTAGGATATGGGGCAGCATCCCTGGCCTTTACCCACTAGTTGCCAGAACGATCTCCCCCCACCTCCCTAGTTATGGCTACCAGAAATCCCCAGGCGTTGCCAAATGTGGAGCGGTGGTAGAGACATGAAATCAGCAGAGCTGAGGACCACTGCTACGCGTGGAAGCCCACGTCATCCGAGCATCCATGGCAGGCAGTCCCTCAGCGCAGTCAACCCATTCGGTGTTGCAGCCCACCTTCCTGCAAAGTCGCTGTCGGTGAAATGGCTGTGTTGTGTTTTCTTCATAGTTCCAGCTCTTTGAAATCCTGCTTCTTATTTAGTGCTTGCCGTGTGTTGTCTGGGGTCTCCGTTTAGGCTCCAAACAGCATGGCCCCCTGTGTTTTCTTCACTACTCCACTGTCTGCCCCTCCCAGAGCTAGAGGCTAGGTGCTCCATGTTTGTGGAATGAATACATTAGGTATCTCATTTAATCTTCACAAGATCTCTTTGCGGTAAGCATGATTGCTCTTTCCATTTTACAAATCTGGAAGCTGAAACTCTGGGGGATTAGGTTAATTTATCCTGGGATACCTATGGGGAAAGCTGGGATTTCAACCCAGACAGTCAGACTGCAGGACCCAGATCTCTTAATCACTCCAAGAATCCACAGCCGGCAGGATGTTAGAAACATCCGGGCCCCTCACTTCCCGCAGGAGAAGAGGAGACCCAGAGAGCTGAAGTTCTAAAGTCGTTCAGCTAGAGAATGGGAAAGTAAGATTAAAATCTGGCTTTCTTGCTTGCCAAGGCTAGCCTCCAGATTTCCCATGAAAGTGACTGGGTGAATCAACCAATGAGACTTCATATTAATATAATACTGTTAATAATAATTAATGTTTTTAATATTAAAAGAAAGGGATTGACAGATTTTGGATAGGTTAATGGATTTTTTTAACTTTCTGTTATGGAAAATATCAAACACCTCTGAGCCCATGGCCCACCTTCAACAATTATCAGCTCAATGCTAATGTGCTTTATCCATACTCTCGCCATCCTCCCATCCCTCCTCCTATTATTTTGAAGCAAATCCTAAATATCATATCATTCATCTGCATATATTTTAGTCTGTATTGCTAAAAAAATAAGAACCTTCTCTTTTTTAAACTTAGCCACAATACCATTAGCACACCTAAAAAATGAACAATAATTCCTTAAAATCATCAAATATCCCATGAGTGTTCAACTTTCCAATGATCTCATCAATGTTTAAAAAAGATTGTTACAGTTTGTTTGACTCCACACATTGCAGTTCATAATATGTCTCATAAAGTCTCTTTTAGTCTATGAGTTTCCCCTCCATCTCCTTTTTTCTTTGCTTTTTTTTAAGGAACTGGGCCATTTGTCATCTTGTTTTCCATAGTCTCTGTCATTTAACGTTTTTCTCTATCCACTCTATTTCCTAAAAGTTTGTTGTTGGATCTAGCTCACTCGTATCCAGTTCAATTTTTTGGCAAAATTTTATTTCTTTGTGTTCTTCCATCAGGAGGCACATAGTGGTGGGGAGGAGTCTTTCTATCTTTTTATGATATTAGCAGCCATTGTTAAAGTCTAGATTCATTAATGTTGATATTATAACTCTGTCATTCCTTCTTCATTTATCTGCTGAAACATTTCCATAAAGAAAAGCTTCCCCTCAGCTACTGTTTAGCACAGTTCATGTCAGAAAGGCAGGATAAATGTTTGATGCCTTTCCTTTACTCACAAATTTTCAAAATTATGTGTTCACAATGGTGATCAGTATTTTTTCAGTGTCATTACCAACTCAAGAATTTAAACATATTTGATATATTTCATGTCCTTGGTGCTTACATTGTCTCAGGATTGGCCAATGGGAGCCTCTTAAAGTCAGCTCTGTGTCTTTCTGATGAGACCCTTGACTTAAGGTCAACTAGAATGCCACTGCAGGAGGGCCCTGGGCTGTTTCGGAGATAAGAGCAATGAAATGTCCAGTCCTGGACTGATCAAAACAGGAGGCTTACTTACCAGGCCCACTCTGGCTAAATATAAGACAGCAGTCTCTTATTCGTCACCAACAAACACACTTAACCTCTAGCCAATGGCTTATTTGTTGGTTTCTATATTTGTAATGCTCACTTGTCATTTGTATGTCTTCTGGTTGTTCATCTCTCCATGGTCTATTAACGTCTCTTAAAGGCCACAATCAGAAGGCGTGACTGTAGCACCTTGTGCACATAGTTATTAAACTAAGTAGTTGTTTTATTATCGTGTTGTTGTTGTTTAAAGAGGCAGGAGAAGGTATTTCCAGACTATCGATCTGTAGAAGGGTGAAGTTCAAGTGAAGTCTAAAATGTTTTCCCCAAGGAGAGATGAGAGTCCATATAACCTGCTGAATTTTGTTTTTTTCATATCCCGTATAATATCAAGGTAGGGTTTTACTTTTAAAAATGTCAAGGCAAGTTTGCAGTGTGTCCAGTAAGACTATTTATTGACTTTAATTTCCTTAACCCTCACAACAACGTGGAAGGAGGGTGTTATTATCCCCATTTTATATGTGAGGAAACTGAGGCTCTGAAATGCTGGCTTGCCCAAGGTCACGCCGGAAATGAAGCATGGAGCAGGGATACAAACCCAGATCTGGCTGCAAGGCGCCAGTTTCTGCTTCTAGTAACTGAATATTGAGCCTGCTTATTGGATTTGCAAAACAGAAATGACCTTCAGAGGTGTTAGCACCGCAGCCAGAGTGATCTTCCAAAATGCAAATGTGATTCAGGCATCCCCAGTCTCCTCCTGCTGCTTAAAGCCTTTAGGCGACTTCCCATTGCTCTTAGGATGAAAGAAAACCTAGGAGGCTTGGAGGCCTTGCACAAGTGGCCTTCTTCCTACCCATCATGCTGAATCTCCCCAAACCTGCCCCAGCTCCACTATGCCCCAGGTGCACAGGTACCACCCTAAGTCTCCACCACTCTGCTCCAGCCACACTTCTTTCTCAGTTTTTTATATTCTCTTCTCTCCCACCTCAGGGCCTTTGCACATGCTGTTGTTGCTTCCATAGACAGTCTTCCCTCTCCTCTGTCCCTTCTGATCCCTCAGATCCAGCTTATATGCATTTTTCACAGATCCTTCCGTGTCTGCCTAACCAAGTCAAACCCCATGTTATAATGTTCGTAGTGCCATGTACCTCTCCTTTAGAGTGTTTGCTCCTATGCTATTTATGCTGCTCTGTGATTTTCAGTTATTGTTCCAAGCCCCCCACTACTCTGTGGGCTTCATCCAAGAGGAGACCAGGTCTGCATTGGCTCACCATTCTTTCTCCAGCACTTAGCATGAGGCCTGGCACTTAGAAGGGGCTCAATAAATATTGGTTGAATGAATAAATAAATACAGCAATGGGGAGCCAGAGAATAAAGCTTTGCTCAGTCTTATGCAGTGAACTCTGCGTTCTGTTTATTGTTGTCTCTGCTGTGTTGGCTCCTGGAATGACTATAGTTCTGTCAAAGCTACACTTGTTTTGTTGAGGAACTTGCAAATTCTGAAAGCTAACCTCCGATGGTAAAAATCTAAAACCTGAGTTGCTCAGAGGCTCCCGCTGTCTTATCACCGGGGGTGACTCAGAGAAAATGTCCTGAACAAACGCTGGTGTTTGGAGAGGCCCCTTGGAGCCAGCAATGGAGCTGCCAACTCATCGTAGGCTGCCCCACCCTCGGCGCCTGTAGACAGGCCCAGCGAGGAGGCCCCTCTGTGTCATCTTGAAAGCAAAGCAGGACAAGCCATAACAAATATCATAGGGTGGCCAGCAGTGGCTGCGTCACTGGGAGGATTGAGTGAGGAAAGGAGGGTTCCCCATTCATGAAGGACTCAAATTTAGACTTTTGACAATATCTCTAACTGAGTTACCCACAGTGCCAAGGAGATCCACTAACAGAACAGAAAGATGTTGCCAGACGCCACGCCTGTCCCGTGTCCATCCTCGCCTCCTGCAGCGCACTCTGAATTCAAGCTTTTAAGAAGTCCTGGATTTACCTGTGAATAGCACAGTCGCCTTCTTTTCTTTGTTTGCTTGTGCATTAAAAGGGCTAATTTGTTAAGTAGAATTATTTTAAGACTTGTCACAGTTTTTGTGGCCCCGTTTTGACATCTTTTCATGTTCTAGTATACTGGGAGCCTTGAAAAAATTCAAGTAGCCATGGACCCTCTCTGAGGTGAGCCCCTCTTCCTTCTTAAAGGCCCCAGACTCCCGAAGCCTTTCCCAGCCCCAAACCTTGGAGGTCAGAGTCCCTCAGAAGCTCCTCAATCCTCCCTCAGGCACCCAGTTTCAGGCTAGTGAGCCTGGATTGTTGGGGAGCCTCGATTCTCCTTTCTTAGGGTCTTCAGATCTTCCTCTCCCTCAGACTCCCTGATGCCTGAGGCTGATTTTAATTATGGGGAGGAGTTACCTGACAGCAGTGAGCATTTGTAATGTAACATAACTGGAGCTGTAGATTTGCCCTTTTTACTACATTCTTCCCTCCCCATAGCGCGACTTTTTCCAGCTTGTGGCCAAGGAGCCAATGCTAATTTTTATGGCCCATTTAAGTAACGCAAAAGATAAGTAATGTTGGCCCCATGCACTCCCCCAGGTCCTAGCGGGTTTCACAGAGTGAATAATCCCAGGGCTTCGTGTCCTAAGCTCTGCAGCATAATACTCAACTCGATTTTTTCCCCTTTCTTCTTTTGATAGCGCCTTCCTTAGCTGTGGTTTGATTATTTTTAACATTGCTTCCTGACTTGCTTTTTAATTTGCAAGAAGCGGCGAGACAGAAAAGGAAGAGGGGAAAAAAAACCCTACAGAGAACAAGCAGTTGGGGTGTACTTCCTGGAAACATCAGTGGTTTCTGGGTACCCTCTGCAAACAGCACCAAGAAACCAGACACCTGAAGGACCCAAGTCCCTCCACACTAATGCTGTGGGGCTGACAGGCAGTCACCTGGCCTCCTTCTCCCTACACATTCCAAGAGACAAGGAGAGGCTGCAGACCCACCCCCAAGCTGTCTGTGCTATCCAAGATCTGCCCGTCTTCTGCCTGGGTTCATTGTACTGTCCTTTGCAAGTTTGTCTCACCAGCTGCATTCTGTCTACTCAGAGAGCAGGCATCAGGTCATAACCTTCTGTGTCCCTAGTTTGCCAGGCCAGAGAAGGATCATGCCAGTTGGTTGACCGATGCAACCTCAGGTCATTCCAGAAGCCCAGAACAACTGCAGTTGGACTTCAGTTATCCATTCATCAGAAAGGCATTTTCTGGATTTTAGAGGGAAACCAGAAGTTGCTTTCAGCCTTCATTCATTCATTCATTCATTCAATGAGTATTTATTGAGCACCTACTCTCTGCCAAGCACTGTGCCAGACACTGGGGACTCAGCAATGAACAAGACAGAGGGCCTGCTCTCCTGAAGCTTGTGTTCCTGTGCAAGGGAGGACAGGCAATAAATATGTTCATAGAAATGGACCAGGTGATGCTAAGTGCTCAAGGGGACAAAGAAGCAAGATAAAGGAAGAGAATATAAAAGGAGAGGATGCTGCCAGGTGGTCAGGGCAGGCCAGGAGGTGGGTGAAGCAGAGGAAATTGGAGGACTTGCACATGTCAGAGGTCGCAGATCAAACAGCCAGGCATGGAGACCCTGCACCCGAGCCGCCTCCCTTCCGTAGTCAGTTTGTGCCACAATCAGGAATCCTGGGTCACCCTGGTGGCCTGTAGAGAATGTGAATCATCTTTGGAAGCCAAGGGAGAGAGAAAAGTTCCCTGCCTGTGCAGCCGGAAGAGAGTCTGGGGTAAGAAACGCTCCATTCACGTCGTCAATGGAACGTTGTTCTTGCTCATTACTGAGGAGAGAAAGGGGACCTTCCCCTGTGGTTCAGGGGAAAGAAGGGGCCCCTGTGGGGAGAGAAACCTGCTCTGGTTATCAGAAAAGAAACACCAACAGGGCCTAGGGGCCTAGAGAAAAGGAAAACGGACCCCACCCATCAGCGTTCCCTTTGGAAGGGGCCAGATGGAGACATTTTAAAAGTGGATCTCTAAAAAATACTCCTTCCTTCCTTTTCTCTTTCTCACCAAGTGTTGGCAGATAGGTAAGGGCTTATTATACAACATGGGGTGACCTAATGAGCACAGAATAACTCTCTCGAGTGCAGTTGAAGGATGTTGCCATCACACCCCAACCCCTGAGGAGGGAAGCAATTGCACAGAACCCCACTGTGGATACCCCAATAATGATAACTGACATTCCTTGCGTCTAAGCACCAGGCCCTATGCTTGGTACAGTAACTCCATTAACCCTCACACCAGACTTGGGTGGTAGGTTTTATCATTATGCCCATTTTACAGATGCAGAAGTTAAGGCTCCTGAGTGGAGGACCTTGCAAGGTCACACAGATGGGAAGTGATGGAGCTGGGATTTGAAGGTCTGAGGTTTGACTCTGGAGCCCACGATTAAACCTCTATAGTCAACACTGCGCTGTCTGTTGGATGCTCTTGTGAATCCAACCCAGCCCTACGTCAGAGCTGGAAAAGTCAAGACGTGTGTATGCTTTCCTGGTTTTGATCTGGCCTCTGGGGGTACAAACACCCTGGAGCATAACTGGGCTGGTTTAGCCTGAGGCTTCTGCCTCAAGTGGATGCCACCGCACCCCCAGAGCTTCAGGCTGTGCACTTGGAGGACCTGAGAAGTTATTCAGATGGGGGAAATTACCTTAAAAGTTATACACACCGAGCTCACATGGTGGAAATGTCCCGAATATTCATTTAGGTGATTGTTGCTATGCAGGTTTGTGGTTGTGAGTGTGCATCGAGCCATGTAGTGAAGTCCACTGCATGGGTAGGGAAGCTCCTGGAATAAATTTACAGGAACAAGCCCATAGCCATTTTTTACCTTAAGGATAACCTACTACTTTATCATTAGTCCCCATCCCAGCCCTGGGGCTGTGATGATTCAGAAGGTTATGGTAAGGATTGAATGAGAAAATATGCTCAGCCCAGCATATGTGGAAGCACAGTGACCTTTCTTCTTGTTATTTTAAATATGCCTACTATTTCCCTTTTCTTCCTTCAGTGTGTGTTGCTTGCAAGGTACCAAGTCAACCACAAGTTCAGTTTAGCTGCAGTGTGCTAGAAGCTGCTGTAAGAGAAGCCCTCTGGGTATGTGACCAGAGCCCTCTGACCAAGCAACACTGCGTTCTGATTGGTTGACATCGCTTGTGGTCTGAGTGGTCTGCACTGCAGTCTGTGATGTACACGAACAACTCTATTTCACTCAGTCCATGCTAGTTTTTATTTGTTCTAAGTAAATATCTGACGATGTCCGGTTCAATAGATTCTGCAGATGGAATTCTCCAAACACAGCTAACCGTAGAAGCCACATGTTCATTTAGGATTGTTTTATTCAGAGGGGAGGAGGGAGTGTGTGTGTCTAGGTGTGTTTAGGAAGTGGTGACAGGGTGCTTTAAGCAGATCCAGATCTCCTGCGTACACACGAAGAGACAGTAGCAGGGCAGTTACAGGCACAGTTTCTGAGTCAGATGTCTGCATTTCGATCCTGGAGCTCCCCTGGGAGCTTGAGCAAGTAACTCATCCTTTCTCTGCCTCAGCTGTCTCACCTATAAAATGGGGATGGTAATATCACCCATGTCATAGGTTGCTATGAGGATTAAATGATTTATATACAAAAAGCACTTAAAACAGTGTCTGGCAGATAGTGAGCCTCTGCAAGTGTTAGCTGTTATTATTATTTTCCTCTCTCTTCCCATGTACCACCTCCCCTACAATCCAGCCAGAATATGCAAGCAAATGAGTGTGTATGTGTATATGTATGGACTGGCTTCATATAGTACCCTGTTGTTGTTGTTGTTGCTTCATTTTGTTTCTTAATATCCTAAGTAATACGTGAATATAACCTCATGTTTTTAAAAAACAAAAAACTTCAAACAACGCTGGTGTAGTGGATTCAATAATGTCCCCCAAAATTCCCATTCACCTGGAACTTAGGCTGTGACCTTATTTAGAAATAGAGTCTTTCAAGATGTAATTAGTTGGATATCGTGAAATGAAATCATCCTGATTTAGAGTGGGCTCTAAATCCCATGACTGATGTCCTTTGTGTTATAAGCTAGTATGACCTCAGTAAAATAAAATTAACAAAAAGGAAAGGAGAGAGCACACACAGACACACAGGGAAGAAGACAATGTGATGACGGAGGCAGAGATTGGAGTGATGCTGCCGCATGCCAAGGAACACCTGGGACCACCAGGGACCCCAAGGAACACCAGGAAACTAGAAGAAGCAAGGGAGGATTCTTCTCTAGGCCTTCCTGGCCCTGCTGACACCTTGATTTTGGATTTCTAGCCTTCAGAATTGGGAGAGAATAAATTCCTATTGTTTTCAGCCTCTAGTTTGTGAGAATTTGTTACCGCAGCCCTAGGATACTGATACTGCCAGGAAAGCCAAAGTTACCCCGTCCACAGCACACAGTCTCCCATCCACCCCTCTCTCAGCAGTAGTGTCACTTTGTTGCCTTTCGAGACCTTTTTCTATGTCCTGACACACATCTCCAACATATCCATCTAGTTGACAACAAACACATTTGGAGAATGTGGCTAAATCATTTTTATTACAGAAGCCTGACATTCTGCAGCGTGGATTGCAGTCCAGCGGCTGTGGACAAGGCCTGCTGCTGCTCCCTGGGGACCTCAGAGACTGTCTCCTGTGTCTCCCATGAGCATTGCCTCTGATTTACAGTAATGAAGACAAGGAAATTCTCGAGAACTGTGTCCCATAGGCTTTCAGGGTAATTTCAACAACCCTACTTCCTCTTTCTTATTCAGGTTATGTTCTGGTCCACCTTAGTCATCTTCTGCAAATCTGATTCATATGGGTCCGTTATATTAATATACGTCCATTCTCTCTAAGAACTGGAAGCTGCCATTTGAAGAATGGCCACATCTTCCCGCTGTGAGCATGATACATAGTCATCGATGACCTGAAAAGGGATCTTCGCATACAAAGTTTCGAACTGAAAGAATATTAGAAATCACCTAGGCCAGTGACTCTTAACAATTTGGGAGTTATAGCCCCTTTTGAGACTCTGATAAAAGTCCCCTTCCTTGGACTATGCACTGAACACATAAAATATAATCTCAGGCCAGGTTAAAAACCCCCTTGTGCCAGGTTAAAAACCCCCTTGTTTTACATATAAGGAAAATCAGCCTCCAAAATTAAAGCAAAAAAGGGCTCAGAGGGTTCTGGTGGCAGAGAAAGAACCCAGATTCTCCATGCCCCACTACCTCCCTGAGGTTCTCTCTATCTCAGTCTGAAGACCCCAGTTTGCCAACAGGAGCGACAAAGGTGGAGAAAGGGGCGTGGAGGGCTGCCCTGGATTGATGGAGCTGATGGTCAGAGGAAGGCGAGAGTACAAGGTCTACACCTTGGACACAGATAGTGGCCAGGACACCACAGTGGGTTCCCGGGACTTAGCACTCCTCCATTCTCCACTAAGACCAAGACAAAAGAAAAGAACTTTATATGAGAGCAACAAGGCCTTGGATAACACAGAATTTATTTTAAGTAACAATCTTTGCATTTCTGAAAGAAGTTTATATAATGTCCTCTGCAGGCCTCTTAAAAATAGAATAGCATCTCATCTTTCTAAGATAATTTGAATGTAGACAGATACGGAGGCAAGAGGACCGACTAGTCAGAATCTTAAATACATGGTCTGTGTAGGCCATTCCTGCTTCCTTAGCCCAGAGCAGGCATCACTCATCTGCACTGCAGCATTCTAAACCAGCTCCAGGTATGGCCTCAGAATCCTTCATAACTCAGCACTGGAGAAGTTACTCCCAGTTGGCAATGAGGTCTGCACCGTATTCGCCATCCTACCGCTAAATGACCTTCCCACATCATTCGAGTCTCTTGTGATTAGCTATTTCCCTGTAGTCCCATTTAAACTTTCTGATGGCTTTCCTTGGTTCAGCAGAGGCCTAGAGACTTCCCCTTCTAGAGTAGTCATCTCTCCTAGGATTTCTTCTAACAGCTGTACTCCTACATTCTTAGTCATGTGAAATAACTAAGAGAGCCCTACGTGTTCTTGTGTGTAACTTACTTCAGTTTACACAGACTGTGAAGATAGCTCTATACAGGTTTCAAGTTCAATCTTCTCATTGCCCGTGGGTCTCGCATCTTAATTTTTGATATCCTCTTTTGTATTAGTGACTTCTCTCTCTCTCTGGACTAAATCTCTAATGTTTTATTTTGAAGGAAGAAAAAGCAGACTGACACAAGTCTGTGCTGCATCACGAAGTTGAGAGACAATGACAGAGGAAGGTACAGTGTGGTATTTTACATCTTGTCACTCTAAATACCAAAGACTACAAGGTCTATGTATCTACGACATCAATCAGATACGTTGAATGTAGAGCCCAGTGCTGGCCTCTCTCCTTGATTCTGTCCTTTGCTTGCATCGCCAAGCATTCCTCAACTACTGCTGGAACTTTCCAGCCTTGTGTTTGCCTCAGTGGCCCTTGACTCAATAATTTGTCTTCTGTGATATAACTACACTACCCCGAAGGGAACAACCAACTTAGCTTGCAAGGAGTTAATGCTCCTCCAAAGTGGAAGAAGCCACATTCTAGGAATGTTGCAGCCTGTGTTGGGGAGATTGTGTGTGTCAAGTTTTCTGTGCCAGGGATGGAGTGCAAGAGAGGAACTGAACAGGAGGTCGTGTTGTGTTGTGTTTTCTAGTTCTAAGTCTGGTTTAAAAGAATGTAAACCAAGGAGGTTTTAACATTTTCTGATGTGACTTTAAGAAATCATTTGGTGCCCCTGCTTCCACAGCCACCCTTCTCTACTGTCCATTCTCAACCCCATCCCGAAGAGGTCATTTTAAACATTAGGTCAGATCATGTCAGGTCACTACTCAAAATCATGTAATGCCTGCCCCCTACTTCTGTCCTCCTCTCCTACAAGGCTCCTCTTCCTCCTCTCTCTGCTCCAGCCACACTGACCTTCTTGCCACATGGGGAAGACACCAGGATCCTGCCTGGGGCCTTGACTCCAGCTATTGCCTCTGCTGTAAGCCAGACATGTGCTTGGCTAACTCTCTCACTTCTCTCCATCTCCGTTTCTCAACAGGGCCTATGCCTATGCCCCTATTTAGTGTGGCATCCTCCTCCCTCCTCCCACATACCCCAATTCTCCAGCACCTCACCCTCCTCTCCCTCTCATTTTAATTTTTATTTTTTTCATAGCACTTGTGAACTTCCTAGATACCACATCATTCTCTTACTTACTATGTTTATTGTTTACTATCTAACTATCTACCACAAGATTGTAAGCTCCAGGAGGGCAGAAATCTTTTTCACTAATTTTTTTTCTCACTAATGTGTTCCAAGGGGCTTGAATAGTGCTAGACATTTAGTACTTGCTCAGTTAATATTTGATGAATAAGTGGTTGAGCAAATAAGTAAATGAATGAATAAAACCTTTGTTCTGAGATGACTACTGATTAGTAGCAAACACATCAGCTCTAAAGGGTTTCTGGTGGCCTGCCTGGTGGTATAGCAGTTAAGTTCGCACATTCCACTTAGGCAGCCTGGGGTTCGCTGGTTCAGATCCCAGATGCAGAACTACACACTGCTTGACAAGCCATGCTGTGGCAGGCGGCCCACATATAAAATAGAGGAAGATGGGTATGGATGTTAGCTTGGAGCCAGTCTTCCTCAGCAAAAAAGAGGAGGATTGGTAGCCGATGTTAGTTCAGGGCTAATCTTCCTCAATAAAGAAAGAAAGAAAGAAGGAGAGAGAGAGAGAGAGAGAGGGAGAGAGAGAGGGAGAGAGAGAGTGAGGGAGAGAGAGAGGGAGAGAGAAAGAAGGAAAGAAAGAAAGAAAGAAGGAAAGAAGGAAAGAAAGAAAGAAAGAAAGAAAGAAAGAAAGAAAGAAAGAAAGAAAGAGAAAGAAAGAAAGAAAGAAAGAAAGAAAGAAAGAAAGGATTTCTGAAGCAAGGATATAGGGGGAAAAAATCAACATTACAGAAAAAGCTGAACACAGATGATAGAGAGCATTTATTTCTCTACTTAATATATGCACACAGATGATGTTTACCTATTTCTCTTGGAGCCAAACTAACAAAACTTCCAACAGATAGATAGTTTTTACAGTAATTTTTTTTGTAAAGCAGTCAATTTTTAATTCTTAAAGGTTTTACGAAAGAAGGTTGCAGCAGTTCTTTGGATCTTTCTGGCAAAAAGCAGACTGTTGCCTGGATTGCTCTAAGAGAACATCAGGTTTTCCTTCAGTTGAGGAGGAAGCAGAAATTCATGTACAAAGATGTTACTTAGAAGTCATAAATATTTTGCCAAAAGGAAGCTACTTTTGCGGCCGAATGATGGAATCATTTATGCTAACTACCTTTCAGCAACTCTTCATTTTGCAGACAGAGGTGAGCTCATGTGATGAGGAGCCAAAACACCTTATTGAGGCACACTCTCTGGACTCTTAGTGAGATGATAGGCTCAAGAGTAAGACTAAGGCAGCTTGATGTTTGTCACTGAATAACCATCATCTCATCCAATTAACTTCTGCAGAGGAAGCAGCTGCGAAACTCAACGCTAACAATATTGGACTGTGTAAATAAAGACATCATGAGTCTATGGAAAAGAAATTCTGACACTTGAGGCCCAGTGAAATTGTGTCCCTAAAACTCTGCGTTTGAGAGAGAAGAGGAAATCTCACACGAAATAACATTACGAGCTAGAAGCTCCCTGAGTAGGCTTCTTAAGGAAAATGTGCATTTTTGTGGCACATTTTTTGTGTGTGTTTTAAAGATGGAAGGGTATTTATTGTTTCCTGCAATGCACTTTGCAGAAGTGCTTTTCGCAGGCTAGATGCCGATGCGATTAGTTAAACACGCACACCGTGACATTCTTCTGTGCAAGCTTTAAAAAATTGCGAGTCTAACCTTTTTAAGAAGTACATGTAACTGCTAAGACCTGATGAGAGGCGGCACCAAGTGAAGGATGAATCTCTGGCGAAAGTCAAAGGTCAGGAGTACTTTGTGGACAATCAAGGGGATAATGTTGGTTTCTTAGACAAGATAGCCTCCAAAGAGAACCCAGGCCCGGTGTTTAAATCTGACCTGGATTTGCAAAATCCAGAACCCTCCTTCTTGCTATCTTAAGAGTCAACAGGCATTAACTGGGCTCAGTACCAGGCCACTCTCCAGGATCTCTCTGTGGTCACTGTGATAACCCTCTCTCTCTCGCCCTTTCATCCCTAAATGTATTCATCACACAGTTTCTTTCTGATCATGCCTCTTTCTCCTCTTTACATTGCTTCTTCTCACGAGAAGATCCTAAGTTTTTCATTCATCTTCTCTGCTCCTGTAATGCTTCCCGCCCCTCCTCCCACTCCTGTCACCCCCCTACCCTGACCCCTGCCCCATCTGTGCTGAGGTTACGAGCTGAAGCTCCAGACTGCTCGGGTCTACTCCTTGCTTCACTCCAACCACCTGTGGGACTTTGGGTTAGTCACCTCAACTCTCTATGCCTCAATATTCTCACCTGCAAAATGGGGATGATAACACTAACCATGTTTTGGTGAGTATTAAATGAGATAATACATTAAAGTGCTTTGAACAGTGTGTGGCACATATTAGCCATTGCTACCATTATCGTCAAATGCAGAAATGTATTTATCCTTCAAGCCTCAGGCTGGATTTTAATCTTCTGTGAAACCTTTCCAGATCTTTTAATCAGATGTAATGGTTCTTGTTTATTAATTTGAACTCTTGTAATACTAGGTTGGCGTTTTCTTTACCACCTTTTAACGGTACTATTTACTGAGCAACTAGATATGTCAGGGAAGGGGCTCAATACTTCATGTGTGTTGTCTTGTTTGTTTTTGAAAAGTGAGTATTACTACTTCCGATTTACAGATGCGGAAACTGACCCTCACAGTTGGGTAGACATTTCCAGATTCACAAAGAGAACATGATTAAATTCATTTGTCTCCTTAACTTCACTTCTAGATTAAATGCTCTCCAAAGGCGAGGTCAGCATTTTACTCAGATTTCTATGCCTTGTACCTCACATGGAGAAGATGTTCGTAAACACCAAGTACTGTTGATTCAACGAATGTATGAATGTATGGTTTGAAAGAAATGAATGTATGAAATGAATGTATGGTTTGGAGACCAGAGAGTCTGGTGACATAACAAGAAGAAATGGCATTTATATAGAATTGTAGACTTTCTGATGCATTTTCGCATGCATTATCTCATTAAAATCTCACAACAATTCTGGAAGATATGTACTGTTATTGTCTTTATTTCTCAAATAGAAGACTGGGAGGAAGAGAGGTTAATTGGTTTTCCACAAACCAAATTGCCAATGGTGGCAGTGCCAGGACTCCAATCCAGGCAGCCTTCCATATTCTGTCCGCTAGAATATCATTGCCTTTTCCCCCGTACCATCTGAGACCCAACCATTGCAACAGTGGTTGGAGACAAAATAAACTTTCTGTAAACCTCAAATACTGCAAACAAGGCAATGACCACAAATTAGCAGAAAACATGAAGCTGTTTTTGCCAGAGTTCAGTTCTTCAAAAGGAGGAAGACAGACAGATCCAGAACCAGGCCAAGTTAAAGAAATCTAATTCCCATTCTGTGGGAGGACATAGTCAGCTCAAATAGTTCCTTTAATCCAAATATGGACTTATATAAAGTAACGAGCCAACAGGTTTTTAAGAGCTCTAAATTTTGACAGTGCTCATCCGTAAGAATTCACTTCTGGAACATTCTTTCTTATCTTTAGAAAGGTCAGGCATGCTGTCGTTTCAATCTCTCTCCAGTGGTGGTATCCCTACAAAGGAGCTGGATTAGGTGACGTCATCGTTTTTATGTTTCTAAATCTGAAGAGCAGGTTGATGTGTTATACAACAGAGAAAGAAAAAGGATGGCTGTGTCATCAGTAACATGCCCCATTTCAAGAAGCAGCCAGTGTTCACTAGGGAGTTTATTCACCACAGAGATGTAGAAAGATTGGAAGCAAAAATGCTGACACACGTTTGCACAGAGAACAATTGCAACATTAGTCCGGGGAGTTGAACCAAAACTGCCCTTTGCCTTTCTCCACCTGTTGGGGTTGGAGGGGAGCTGGAATGCCTTATCTTGCCCTCCAGACACACTTACTTAGGGTAGAACAAATACCAGACAGGGATGTGGTAACTAAAGGCTCATTTATTTCTCACGTTATCTACTGAATGCAGTGTACAAAGTCTCAAGCCTTGTGGTATGGGGCCCAGGACAAGAAACCATATGCAGACTCTTCCCTCGGACGGTTTCTGTAGAATAAGGAAGGAAACATAAATGACTTCAAAACAAGACAGAAAGTGAAGTGCCACAAGAGAGGAAGGTAACGTGCAGTGGCAGTTTAGACGAAGGTGTGATTTCCTTGGTCTCGGAGGATAAGGGAAAAGTGATTCACAGAGGAGGTGGCAGGTGAGATGGGCAGGATTCGGAGGGCACATGGCTCTGGGAAGAAAGAACATCCCAGGCCGAGGAAACAACTGGGCTAAGGCTGTAAGTGGGAAAATACAGGAGGTAGGCACAGAATAGAGAATTTAGTTTGTCTATAGTATAGGATGCTTGAAGGTCAGACTTTTAACAGTAATTTCTGTTAATGCAGTTTAGAAAGCATTCATAAGAGTGTCTTTCAATAAAGTGAAATTCTTATTAATTAGCCAGTCACTTGTCTGACCCCC
The DNA here is from genome assembly GCF_041296265.1 of Equus caballus. Classification (NCBI taxonomy): domain Eukaryota; kingdom Metazoa; phylum Chordata; class Mammalia; order Perissodactyla; family Equidae; genus Equus; species Equus caballus. The sequence continues at coordinate 15,656,859 of NC_091689.1, read as the reverse complement.
GTCTTACCTTTCGTGGCAGAAAAAGATGTTTTCAGACATATAAAGCTACATGGGTGTTGCAGCCACTGGCCAGGAGCCCACTAGGAAGCATTTCAAGGAATAATGTTTGGCTTTTACGACTAATGACCTGTCCTTGGTGCGTACAATATGAAAAGTTCTGCAAGCTACAGAGAAGCTAGTAAAATCCACACTCCTTTCTTCCCAGAGCTTGCTAAGGCAGCTGCTTGATTTTAAATATTCAATTAAACATTAACAGTATGCAATACTTGTACTGACATATCCGTGCCTCATGCTGGATTTCACAATCCAGATGTGTTGAAACAACTTTTCTGATAGATGTGGATAGTGTAATGAAAAAAAAAAAAAGGGGAGGGAGGAAGGAAGAAAAAGGGAGAGGGGGAAAAGTGGTTTCTTTTTGGTCCCCATGTCTCCATTTCTGCGTTTCATAATTCAGCTGAATCTAGGAAGCATAGTGTGATGGCTTTCCGAAAAAGGAAGGAAGGTGTTTTACTGCCAAATTGAATATATAGATTTGGCTGTGATTTTTAAGCCACCTGGTAACATATTTCAGGATCTCTCCTTTTGTGCCTGTATCTTAGCTCCATCTAGATACGAATGTGTACTGGACTTGAATACAATAAAAAGGCTGACTTTTTACTTCGCCTTGAATCTCTAACATTTTCTGCCTTATGAAAAATGTACACTGCAATGTTGTGTTTGGCCCGGGCTCCTAAAAAAAAATCCTCCTTCAGGAGAATTTGACCCTGTTCCCATTGTTTTCTCAGCATGTTTTCAGCATCAGCACATTGATTATGCTGTCATTAGCCAGAATCCTGAGACAGGAAAAAGACCTATCAGATCACCAAAGTCCGTTCCTGGAGCGGGCCTCGGTCCCCTGGGAGAGACTGGGACATGGCATCTTAGGCCAATGACCAAGGCAGATGTAAAGGCATGTGAAATTGTACCCTGCTACGGTTTTTAATTTTTGCAAGTTTCTGCAATAACTCCCGGGGACTCTTCATAAGACAGTTACACTGCTGAATTTGGGTAAGTGGTTCTCCACTGGGGACAATTTTGGCCCCCAGGAGACAGTTGGCAATTTTTGGTTGTCACAGCTCTGGGGAGGGGATGTGCTACCCATATCTATTGGGTGGGTGCCAAGCATGCTGCTAAACATCTTAGATTGCTCGAGACACCCCCCCACACACACACACAATGAAGAATTATCTGACCCCAAATGTCAGTAGTGCCAAGGTTAAGAAGCCCTGGTGTAGGACTTCTCCTAAGCCTTTTTTCCTTCTGTTTAACTATTCGCTCAGCTCCAATCAAAGCAGATTCCTTGACTATATGGCTCTAAGGAGCACACACTATTCTCAAATTATTTCAAAATAAAATTCCTACTAATTTTTGTCCTTAATCTGAACATAAGCAAGTATTAACAATCATACACAGAAACAAAAGCATTTTTTCTGGCTATTCCACAAGTTAGACTGTGTTGAATTTCATAAGACTCCAGGTCAAGTAAATAACATTCGAGAGACTTCAGGAAAAGGTACCACTAAATGCGTAAGGAAAAAGAACCCGTCATACTTAGTCATACCTAATCATTAGAGCCTCATTGTTCATCAGAAGCTTATGTTTTTGTTTCTACATATTCTTCGAGTGCAAGTTTTTATAGGCAGAGCACATCTTTAAAGTCAAAACCTTAAGTGAAAAGCTCTGGGTAGCAAACAAATATCTCAGGAGTGTTCACCAGATACCTTATACTGACCCCAAATCATGTCTAAGTCATTCTTTTTTAGGAAGTAAAGAAAGGAAAAAGGAATGTAAGATACGATGGAGGGGTGGAATAAGAGCAAGGTAAGAAAGGAAAGTTGAAACAAGAGGAAAGGAGAGAGAGAAACCAAAGTTTTATTTCTGCAGGTTGGAGAGGACCCTGCCTGACAAAAGCTTCCTGGTTGGCTGTTCAACCCCCAGCTTTCTGTGAGACCTAGCACCTGCCTTGGTCTCATCTGTGATGTAGATTTCAACGCTACCGATCAGGGGAGGTTATAAAGGGGAAAAATGGATAAAATAACTTACTTTATGAACTGTCGCTGAAATACTAGCATCAAAAAAGTAAGCAGAGGCTGGCCCCGTGGTCTAGTAGTTAAGTTTGGCACCCTCGGCTTCAGCAGCCCAGATTTGGCTCCCGGGCATGGACCTACAAAGCTCATGGACGGCCGTGCTGTGGCAGTGATCCACCTACAAAATAGAGGAAAATTGGCACAGATGTTATCTCTGGGCAAATCTTCCTCAGCAAAAAAAAAAAGTAAGCAATATTACAAATACACTGGCTTAAGGTTATCACATGTCATAATATTTTTGCTTGCTTTGAATTTATAGTTTTGGGAATCTAAGTTAATATTTTCAAAGACCAAAAAGTTGCTGCAAATCTCAGGTTAGCTCAGACATTTTGAAAATGTGAGAAGCAAGCGAACTCCACTGCAAATCCTTGTTAACATTAACTATCTGGGTTTTTGTTTAAGTCTTTGATATCAGTAGCAGAATTATACCTGTACATTTGAAACATTCCTTACTCTTTAGCCTATTAAGGAGTCATCCCTTCCTTGAAACTCTGCCCTAATTATGACATTCTTTCCCCTCCCCTGCCGCGAACAGAATCAAGGGTAGACTTTTCTGCCCTATTGGGCTAACTTGAATTAAAATCTGTCATTTGCATTCATTTCCAACTCTGTTACATTTCCTAATGAACGGTGTCTGATCTTCAGGCATTTCCCGGGGTGTTTATGAGAATGGTGCCCACTAAGGCTTAGTGGCTGATCACGGTGATATTTAGTACGTGAAGCATCTTTACAAAGCAGCCAGGCTAGAATCTTTGTCCTTTATTGTTATTAAAATCAGTCGCCCACATTCCTCTGCTACGGAGTGAGGCTGCCCGGGATAACTCAAACACAAATTCTTCACAGGGAAGACAATAGCACTGATCATAACAGAACTAAGAATCCATGAAGCAGGTCCTAACTTTCTCTATAAACTGGGCGTACATTGAACAAACTCTTTTCCTTTTCTTTTATTTTACTTAACTTGTAGAAATTAGAGTAGTCACATAAGCTCATGATGAATGAAAAAAATGCCCACCCTACAAATTTTCCTTTCCCTACCTGCCCAACCTCCAGCCCCATTGCTCAGAAATAAGCACTATTAATAGTTCCTCATGTGCTCTAGAAATTTGCAGAGAGGAAAATAAAGGGAAAATTATTTTTTTCTTTGCCCCAATTCTCTTTTTTTTTTTATTTCTAGAGCTCACAGTACTTTATATCACCGCTAAATCTTTACCAGGCCAGTCCCATAAATATCTCAAGCTATTCCAAATAAATTAGAGGGACAGTTTGAGAAAATAATCCCCTAATATTAGTGGTAGACATTAAACAACATTTTCCCCAGCCTTCAGTGGTTCCTCTTTGTGTTTATCTGTTTTGATCCTTGTTCCCAAGATCATTTTGAATTTTGTAGCTGTTTTTCTTTCCTTAGAAAAAGGGCTTCATTTCGTGAAATTAAGTGGAGCCTTAAACTAACATTTACCCCACAAAGCCATGGAGACCGTGTGGAACTAGGATGTTCATTAGCGGACACACAGACCTGAACGTCGTGCTCTGATATCCTCGAATATCCTGTTGCTTCAGGATACTGTATTCTCGCTATTCCCTTTAAATCCTAAAACAGGAATGTGTCACCCCCCTAGTTTGTCTTCCCAGCTGGCTGGTTTCTGGTTCTCCCAGGACAAATCTTTAAGATTTGTGTTTTTTGAACACACACCAGAAACACACTACTGCATCTGGGTTTGCCCTCAGGCTGTCTGTGGAGTCTTTGTGGCCTCCAGTCTGCTTTTGGGGAAACTCACCAACTCACTCAAGCCACTAAAGGGGCTGCCCCCAAGTGACAGACTCTGCCTTCCTGTTATCTATTGAGTACTCTCTGGCTTTCTATCCACTTGGAATCGGAGCACTGCCTGGGTCACCTCTACACAAATCTGGGGATCCCTCCTTGTGACTTTGCAGTCAGTAACATACCCCATCTGGCTCTAGCCTGAGGCCTTTTAAAATATACCACCGTGGACAGAAAACATGTGGAGGAAAGTTTCTCTCTTTTCTTAAATTCAAGTCAGCCCAGAATTTTAAAACCCTGATACCATCCCATTAGCAGAAACAGAATGGAGTAAATTCGCAGAAAGAGAGAGGCAGAAATGAAAGCCACAGCATGAGTGAGGGCTGACAGGGAGAACAGGATGGACTTTACTAATCACTTCCATCACCCCTCCTGAACCCCAGATTTGCTCAGAACAACCCTCAAGTCCTCAGGAGCAGCTAAGCCCCCCGGGTGAGAGTGGGGCCTGGTCCATCTGTCCCGAATCCCATCCTCAGCGCCAGCGATTGGTTCAGCCATGGTCATGGGAGCCAATGAGACGAGAGGAGAGGTTTGCTGGGGCATCCTGCAGAAGGCTCTTCACTTTAAGGAGAAAACAACAGGAAGACAGGGTCTTCCTCTTGCTCCAGACTCCATCATACGACGATATAAGGCCTAGAACTTCTCGCTATCAGTCTACAGATGAAGTCAGCCCACAGGGAAAGGCAGAGGCCAGGGAAATGGAACTGGAGCCTGTGGATTCAGTCAGCCCTGACATGCCCTAGCAACTCTCCAGTTGTGTGAGCCAACACAGTTTCTCATTGTTTAAGCGGTTCACTTCAGTATCTGTTACTTGACACCAAAAGCATTCTAAATGATACAAAGAGAGAGGATCCAGCATCAAAGGACCAAAAACAGAATTTCTACTCCACAAACCGTATTTTGTCCTCTTGGGCAAAGTAACTGCTTTGGAAACAAAGCACACTCTGGGTATTTTCCAATACCCTTATGGTTTCTTTGAATTTCTATAACTTATTTTGTGTTTGTTTTGGCTTGTTTTGTTTTGTTTATGGAAGGAGGGCTCAAATTGCGTGGGCTTTTTTTTTTTCTTTCTAATTTAGAACCCTAGGTCACAGCTAAATTTATAGAAATGATGGTATCAATAAGAATAACAATTGCATTCAAGGCACTGGACCAAACATGGAGTTTACGGGAAGAGGGGTAAAGGAAGAGAAAACCACGGTGCTAGACTTAAGAAGCTCTCACTCTGATCCTAACCCCATAGAGTCATGGAGAAAGAGCAATTAATGTAATTCTAACTGACAGTAGCCTTGAGGAGAGGTGACATTTGACTTGAGTCTTGAAGCGTTTTTTCTAAAATCAACTTCAAACATAAAAAAATACAGAAAGTTATATAATAAGCCCTCGTGTACTCACCAATTATTTTTATAAATACCAGCTTGTTGCCATTTTGCTTTAAATCCATTTTTTTAACCTTTTTTTTTCTCTTCTCCCCAAATCCCCCTGGCACATAGTTGTGTATTCTAGTTGTGAGTGCCTCTGGTTGTGCCATGTGGGACGCCACCTCAGCATGGCCTGATGAGGCATGCCATGTCCCCACCCAAGATCCAAACCGGCGAAAACCTGGGCCACCGAAGTGGAGCGCACGAACTTAACCACTCAGCCACAGAGCCAGCCCCTAAATTCATTTTTTTTTTTTTTGAGGAAGATTAGCCCTGAGCTAACATCTGCTGCCAATCTTCCTCTTTTTGCTGAAGAAGACTGGCCCTGAGCTAACATCCATGCCTGTCCTCGTCTACTTTATATGTGGGACATCGACCACAGCATGGCTTGCAAGCAGTGCCATGTCCGCACCTGGGATCCGAACTGGCAAACCCCGGGCCACCAAAGCAGAACATGTGCACTTAACCACTGCGCCACCAGGCCGACCCAAAATCCATTTTTTCATTTTTATTTATTTATTTTTTTAATTTTTTTTGAGGAAAATTAGCCCTGAGCTAACTACTGCCAATCCTCCTCTTTTTGCTGAGGAAGGCTGGCCCTGAGTTAGCATCCATGCCCATCTTCCTCTACTTTATATGTGGGACGCCTACCACAGCATGGCATTCCAAGCGGGGCCATGTCCGAACCCAGGATCCAAACTGGCGAACTCTGAGCCGCCAAAGCGGAACATGCACACTTAACTGCTGCACCACCAGGCCGGCCCCCTGTAGCTTTTTATTAGCCTTAAAAACTCAGGTAGACTACTTGCTCCCACTTTATTCTTTTTTTTCAAAATTGTTTTAGCTATTCTGGTTCCTTTCCCTTTCCACATAAATTTTAGAATAATCTTGCCTATCTATAAAAATTCTTGCTGGAATTTTGATAAGAATTGTGTTAAAAGTGAATATGAATTTGAGGAGAATTGACATCATCATTATGTTCAGTACTCCAATCCGTGTACACAGTGTGTCTCTCAGTTTATTTAGACCTTTTTTGACTTCTTTCTTCAGCCCTGTGTAGTTTTCAGCATACAAGTCTCATACACGTTTTGTTAGATTTACACGTATTTCCTTTTTTTAAGCTATTGTGAAAGGTATTGTATTTTAAATCTCAAATCTCCACATGTCATTGCTAGAGTGTAGAAATATAAGTGATTGTTCTAAGTTTATCTTATTGCCTATGACCTTTCTAAACTTACTAACCACTTCTAAGCGTTTTTTTTGTTTGTTTTTTTCCTTGGAATTTTCTATGTAGATAATCATATAATCTGCATGGGGACAAATTTTGATATGTTTTGTTTCCATTTTCATTGAGGTCAATGAATTTTTTTATTTCCTTAGAGACTTCTTTGACCCGTGGATTATCTAGCAGTATATGTTTAGTTTCCAAGCGTTTAGAGATTTTCATGTTATCTTTCTATTTTAATTTCTGGTTTGATTCCATTGTGGTTGGAAAACACGCTCTGTATGATTTTGATTCTTTTAAATTTTTTGAGGTCTGTCTTGTGGCCCAGGATATGGTCTATCTTGGTATATGTTCCACTTGTACTTGGAAAGAATGTGTCTGCTGATATTTTTAGGCAGAGTGTTCTATAAATGTCGATTAGGTCGTGTTGGTTATTAGTGTTGAGTTCTATATCATTGCTGATTTTCTGTTTAGTTGTTCTATCAATTGTTGAGAGAAGAGTGTTGAAGTCTCCAACTGTAATTGCGGATTTGTCTATTACTTCTTTTAGTTCTAACACTTTCTGGTTCACATATTTTGCAGCTCTGTTGTTGGGTGTGTATACATTTAGGATTGTTATGTCTTCCTGGTGAATTGGCTCACTCCCCCCCCCCTTTTTTTTTTTTGAGGAAGATTAGCCCTGAGCTAACATCTGTTGCCAATCTTCCTCTTTTTGCTTGAGGAAGATTGTTGCTGAGCTAACATCTGTGCCAATCTTCCTCTGTTTTGAATGTGAGACGCCGCCGCAGCATGGCTTGATGAGGGGTGCCAGGTCCTCATCCAGGATCCAAACCAGCGAACCCTGGGCCACTGAAGCAGAGCATGTAAGCTCAACCACTATGCTACTGGGCTGGCCCCACCAATCCTCTTCTTTTTGCTTGATGAAGGTTGTCACTGAGCTAACATCTGTGCCACTCTTCCTCTATTTTGTTTGTGGGATGCTGCCACAGCATGGCTTGATGAACAGTGTGTAGGTCTGCACTTGAGATCCAAACCATCGAACCACAGGCTGCTGGAGTGCTGAAGCATGCAAACATAACTGCTATGCTACCAGATCAGCCCTGATGAGTTTTTGGTTGGACATTTTTGTATTATGTTAAGAGACTCTGGATCTTCTTTAAACCTTCTATTTAAGCAGGCTTCCGGTGACACTGCTATGACAAGGAAAGGGGGATGCCACCTCCTTCTGTCAGGTGGAGACAGCAATTCAGGTTCCTTAGTTGGCCTTGGTTGACACCTGCATGGGGGGCTCCTTGTTACTATTGGTCAGAGGTGGGAGTTCTGACTCCCCATGTGGCCTCTATTGATACCTCATGGGATGGGGGGCTCATTACTGGCTGGTTGATATGCAAGTCCCAGCCCCCTCTTTGGCCTTCTCTGACACCATCCCAGCGGTGTGCTGGGGCACGTTGTTAACAGCCTCACAAGGGTGGAAGTCTAAACTCCCTATTCAACCTTTGCTGGCCTGGGTGGAGATGGGGCCACAGTTTTCTCTGTGGAGTTTGGCTGGAGTGGAGCAGCTATTGTCTAAAAGCTTTCCGTCTCGCCAGGCTGCCCCTTTCTCGTGCTTTTGGCTAGAGTGAGAAAGCTTTTGTCAGGGATTTTTTTGTTCGGGCCTGTTGGTATTTCCAGGTTGCCAGCTATTTCAATTCCAGGTCTGGAATATGTATGAGACAGAAAGAAAACCCAGAGAACTTACCACCATGTTATTCCTTGGGCCCTAAGATCTCTAGACAGTCTGTCTTCTCTCCACCTTTCAGAGTCTTCTTATGTTTGCTTTATATATAATGTCTAGGGTTTTTATTTGGCCTCAGCGAGGAGAATAGGGGAAATTACATGTATCCATAACTCCAAGGTTCATTGTTTTTAAGGAAATAAAATGTCATGGTTGCTGTTGAAGCCTCTTTTGTAAATTTTACCCAATCTCATGGTCCTCTCTCCCACCCCATGTATCTATCATGTTTGTTTTTATTTTCACATGGTAGGTTTTTTGGGGGGTATTTTTTGGTGAGGAAGTTTTGCCCTGAGATAACATCCATTGCCAGTATTCCTCTTTTTTTGCTTGAGGAAGATTAGCCCTGAGCTAACATCTGTGCCAATCTTCTTCTATTTTTTGTATGTGGGATGCCTCCACAGCATGCCTGATGAGTGGAGTAGGTCTGCACCCAGGATGTGAACCTGTGAACCTGGGCCGCCAAAGCAGAACTTGCAGAACTTTAACCACTCGGCCACAGGGCCGGCCCCAATATAGTAGTATTTTTGTGGTTTAAAAATTTACATGTCACATCTTACATAAAAATGCATCCAAAAGCATCATAGACCTAAATGTAAAACATAAAACTGTAAAGCTTTTTGCAGAAAACATAGGTTAGTCAAAGTCTTCTTAGATATGACGTAAATAGCAATGAACCAAATAAGAAAAAGGTGATAAATTAGACCTCATTAACACTAAACAGTTTTGCTCTTTGAAAGCCAGCTTTAAGAGAATGAAAAGAATAAGGGGAAAGTATTTGCAAATTGCATATAGACTATATAAAGAAATCTCAAAATTCAAAAATAAGAAAACATCTAATTTTTTTAAATAGGCAAAAGATTTGAACAAATACTCCACCAAAGAAGATATACAGATGGCAAAGAATCACATGAATAGATGTCTAAATTGTTAGTAATTAGAAAATTCTAATTAAACCACAATGAAATACCTTTTAAAATGACTGGAAATAGAACAAAAACCTGACAACGCCGTATACTGTTAAGGATGTAGGACAATTGGAACTCCTATACACTCACTATGGAAAACGGCTTGGCAGTTTCTTATAAAGTTAAATATACTTATCATATAATCTAGCAATCCCACCTCTATGTTTTTATCTAAGTGAAATGAAAATCTATGTTCAGGGCCGGCCCCATTGCCGAGTGGTTAAGTTCATGCGCTCGGCTTCGATGGCTCAGGGTTTTGCCGGTTTGGATTCTGGGCGTGGACACGGCACTGCTCATCAAGCCATGCTGAGGGGGCGTCCCACATGCCACAACTAGAAGGACCCACAACTACAAATATACAACTACGTACCAGGGGGCTTTGGGGAGAAAAAGGAAAAATAAACTCTTTTAAAAACTATGTTCATATAAAAACTTGTATGCAAATGTTTATAGCAGCTTTATTCATAATTGTCAAAAACCGAAATAACCTCAATGTCTTTCAACTTAGGATTGGGTAAACAGTGGAGTCCTATCGACACAGTGGAATACTACTTAACAATGAAAAAAGAACTACTGATACATACGACAACTTGAATGGAGCTCAAGGGCATTATGTTGAGTGAAAAAAGCCAGTCTCAAAAGGTTACATTCTATACGATTCCATTTATATGACATTCTGGAGAAGATAATAGTGACAGATTACAGATCAGTGGTTGCCAGAGAGTAGGGGGGCCTGGGAGAATGGAGTAAGGTTTGACTATCAAGAGGGAGCACTAGGGGATTTGGGGATGTGTGTGATGAAACTGTTCTGTACCTTGATTGTGGTGGCAGTAACATAACTGGACACATTTGTCAGAACTTATAGAACTGTTCACCAAAAAGAGTGAATTTTACTGTATGTAACTAAAAAGTAGAGAAAAACTTACATGAATGTTGTCATACTATACTCATCCTTCTGCACCTTTCTTATTCACTCAATATTTTTTTGTTTCCAGATCTATCCATGTTTTCAAATTCTTTCAATAAGTAGAAGAATGCATTCCAAGTGGAGGACTATTAGGAAGAAAGATCCAGGATTGATATGACCCTGGAATCATCTATGCACTTGATTCTAAAATGGAAAATGTCCTTTAAATGGAACAGGTTCCAGATGATCCTCTGAGGAGCTTCGCTTTGACGTGAAGCTGGACAGAGATGATCCATTGCGAGCCATTGACTCTGATCTTCAAGGCTCTTATTCTCAAAAGGTGAATTCTTTCAGGGACCTCAGCTATATGAACACTAAGTAAAGAACATGGGGAAACAAGTCTCTGCCTTCTCTCTAATTTGTTTTTGTCCAATCCTGTAAGAATCAAATTTATTTATACATACCGCATTGGAAAAAGTACCAGATAAGTTCTAGTCCTGTTTTAGCAACTAAATAGTTGTTGACACTGGCAAGTCATTTAACCACTCAGAGTTGCTTTCCTCTTCCATAAACAGTTGCATTGTGCTAGGTTATTCTAAGTCTCTTTCCACCTATAAAATGATATTTTCATTTGTTATGATGTTACATGATGTTAATCAAAACCTTCGAAGCATTTAGTTATCCATTCGACTGCCTGACTTGTCTCAGGAACTTTTCTGGGTGTCCTAGATACAATTAAGAATAAGAAAGAGCTCTCAGTTTAGGGGGTGCCACACAGCCAGGATACAATGTGTTGGTTGGTCAAGGCCTGTAGAGAGGGCCAACAAGAGCCAATATGGGAGTCGGGGAAGGACGAGAATGACAAATAAGCATCCAGACACCCCCCAAATTCACTGTTGCTTCTCCCTTCTTCACATCTGATTTTGTTTGAGGAAGAAAAGAGGAGGCCTCTACTCCCACTGGTCTTTCAGTGGGTGTAATGAACAAGACGCTTCAGACTCTCAGTCATGCTTATTGCTCAGATGTATATCCTCTCCAGTCTTCATTTCTTATCTAACAAAACACGAAATGAAGGCGTCTGAAACTGGAGGGCCTAGTGCTTCAGTAAATGTGAAGCTGTAAAGCTTTCCTAGTGATGAGTAAGCATTTAGAATCTAGTCGTTTTGGTTTTTTTATTTTTTCAGTGGTAACAGCCTAGCTTTGAGAAATGTGTGTAGCACATTTTCCCACACTTCTTCTAAAGAAACAAGAAAATAAATAAATATTCTAGGAGATGATTTTAGAGAATGAACATAATTCCTGCCCATTAATTACCACATGATTTGATGCCAGGAATGTTCATTTAAAAACAGTTAACCCAGAAGGTTAAGTGACAAGGGAAATTACTGTGGTAAAAATCCAACGGTCCATTAATACAATCTCACGTCTATGTGGAAAAGCATGAAAAAATTAAACATGGAATAAATATCATATTTCTATTAGGAATATATTTGTCAGAGATGGAATAGACTTTCTGTAGAGGCTAGAGAACCTCCATTAGTCAGAAAACTTTTATTCAAGTTTAAATAGGAAATGGGAAATTTTTTTTTAGCACATTAACATCTAGTGTTGTAACTCTTACTGAAATGTATAAGCTTTCCTGATTTTCCAGTCACAGAAGCATCACCACAGTTGTCAACCTTTGAAGACTAAGGTATTGCAACATCGTGATGAAGGCAAACTACAGTAGATGCCAGAGTTGAAGACCAGTCCTCAAACCTCAGGTGGACCCTAGAAAATCCCTCTGGAGAGACAAATTCCTGATGCCAGCCTTAAAACACTGTTCAAACTCTCTCCTTTCACCAGGCTGTAGGGAACAACCAACAGTTTGGCAAAGGACAACTTCCGCCACGTTGACTCTGGCCAATTGAGATTCTATTGTCTTCAGAGAAGAATGCTCACGAGTATAGATGCTGAATAACATAGTGGATCTCAAGGAATTGTCCCCCCAAATACTTTTTACTTACCAAAGGTAAAATAATAATTTTACAGTGGGGAAACCTGGCAGACACCACCTTAACCAAATGACCAAAGATAACCTTGCAGCAATGGGACTAATCAGTATTAGTCCCATTGTCTCCTCATAGGACGCTCTGAGAAGAACTCAGCCTTATTCCTGTGATATTCTACCAAAAGCGCATGACTTGAATCTAGTCATAAGGAAACATCCAACAAATCTGAGTAGAGGGAGAGTCTACAAAATAACTGGTCTGTACTCTTCAAAAATGCCAGTGTCGAGAGAAAGACAGACTCAGGAAACTGTTCCACTTCACAGGAGACTGAAGACACAAGATGACTTAATTCAAATCTTGGATTGTTTTTGCTGTAAAAGACATTGTTGGGACAATTGACAAAAATCTTAATAAGCTCTGTAGATTAGGTAATAACATTGTTTCATTGTTAATTTCCTGGTTTTGATCATTGTCCTATGGTCACGCAAGGGAATTCATGCTTTTAGGAAATACAGACAAAAGGTCATCATATCTGTGGCTTACTCTTAGATGGGCATGAGAGCAAATGATGGAAATGATGGAAATGCTCCATATCTTGACTGTGGTGGTGGTTACAATGGTTACACGAACGCACCTATTTGTCAAAGTTCATCAAACTTAAATGCATGAATTTTATTGTTTGTAACCATACCTCAATCAATAAAGCTGATTTTTTAAAAATGCTTTTCATTTTGATATTGTATATTATTTTGTGAAGTAACTACTCAAGTAATAAGTCATATGAACTAATTTTCTGGGTTTTATGTGTATAATTTTGTGTTGATTGATTGATTGCCTAATCTGATGCATGAAATTCAATAAATTGTCACTGAACTGTTAGAAGCTCACTGTCTCCATTGTGTCATTTTATCTCATCTATTGTAAGTAGTTTGCAACTAGGCATGCGAGTTCTCATTCAAATCTTGCTTGCTTTTTTTTTTAAAGATATTATTTTTCCTTTTTGTCCCTGAAGGCCCCCGGTACACAGTTGTATATTTGTAGCTGTGGGTCCCTCTAGTTGTGGCATGTGGGACACAGCCTCAGCACGGCTTGATGAGTGGTGCCATGTCCGCCCCCAGGATCCGAACCGGCGAAACCCTGGGCCGTCGAAGCAGAGCACGCGAACTTAACCACTCAGCCACGGGGCCGGCCCCTCTTGCTTGCTTTTTAAAGAGCTGAAAATATTTTCTGTCTAAAAACATTTCTTCTTGCCAATAAAAGATATATTCAACAGAAAACAACCCCTATATTTTGTATTATATAAAAATAAAACAAGAAAAAAGGAGAAAAGCATGTTGGCTGCTTCAAAGGAAATGAAAAACTAGGACTAGGGCCACTTCTGATCGCTAAATAATAGGATTTCAGTTGTTCTGTGTCCCACAGGAGCTCAGCTATTAACTCAACTTAGGAAAGAGATTGCAAAATGGACTGTTTCCTGTTGTGAAGAGATTCTGATGCCTTTACATTGCATTACCAAAGGCTTCGAGAAAGGTGAGCAGCCAGGGTCAGCAAATACCATAGAAATTGGCTCTCGGACCTCAGGAGTGAAAGACTGTTAGTACAAGAAGAAGTGATTCTGACTGACACGTGGATTTGGACCTGACCCACATTAGCAAGGCAGCATGGGGCTGTCGGCTGCCTCCAGGGGCCAGAGCTTAACAGAAGTGAGCTGGAAATGTGGCAACTTTCATTCATTCCGGCTCTACCAAATTAGCCAGGAGTCCTTATATACATGACTTCTCTGTGACTCGGTTTCTTCACCTACAAGACGAAAGTTTGCACCCAGTGTCTAACATCCTGTGATTCTGAATCCCAGCATCTTTGGTATGGAACACAGAGATCTTTGCTACCCTGCTGATTTCTACCACTTCTCTTCCCCTTGTTTCCCGAATCCAACCATATTTTCACATTCATTGTCTATCGTACTACATGGGACATTCTTTGGATAAGAGGAAACATTTGAATTGTTTCCATTGTGGTTTCTGCTTACTGGGAGTAAGCAACTTACTGGGTTTTGCTTACTAATTCCTGGGAGTATCCATAAAACCACACAGCATGTTTGGTATCAGGGTGCAGACAGAGCTAATAGATAGAAATGCTTCATGTTTGCATAACTTACGTCTCCAAGAATTTCTAAGTAATTGAACAACTTTGTCTAGCAGACAGTAATAACATTTGCGTGAAGGAGCCTGTCGGACATCTATTCCCCTCCTTCCTTGGGCTTCACGCTTTAGCTCTGGATCGTCCTCTCTTGACTAGACTATTATAATTTCTTAAATCTTTTCTTGACTTCAGAACACACCCCTCCAATCCATCCTTTAGACAATGCTTCTTAAAGTATCATGTGCATCAGAATCATCTGGGATTCTTATTAAAATGTAGATTTCGATTGAGCAGGTCTGGGGGAAGGGTCTGAGATTCTGAATTTCTAACACGTTCCCAGGTGGTGCCGATGCTGTTGGTCCTCAGACCACACTTTAAGTAGCAAGGCTAGGCTGCTGCTAAACACTCTTGCTAAAATGTGAATCTGACCGTGTTACTCCCCTGTACAAAACTATTTATGGTTCCCCAAACATAACAGGCTGTTTCACACCTCTGTGCTTTATTAATATAGCTCCCACTGCCTGAAGTCACTCTGCGCGCTCCCGCTTCTGACTGGGAACGCCTCCTTCTCTTGCAAAGCACAGCTGTGTGGCAGCCTCTTGGATGACGCCTCTTCTGACATCCCCAGTTAGAAATGAGCACCCTCCCTCGGGTCCCCGCTGCTCCCTGTCAGCACATCCATCTCATGACACTGAGGCATTTATTTGTTTGCGTGACTTTCTCCCTCATTACATTCTGTCAACCACAATTCCTTATGCCATATTCTGACCTCAGCTCAAATGTCATTTCCTCAGAGTTTCCCTGACCACCCCCAGCAGCCCTCCCGTCCCCACCTTGTCACTCTCTATTATGCCCTGCCTGTTTCTTTCAGAGCACCATTCACATCCTATGATGATCTTATTTTCAGTTTTAGTAGCAGCTGTCTTTTTTGATGCAATGAGACCAGTAGTTGGTAAATTGATTAAAAATTAGACACTAACATTGGAGAATCATAAAAAGTGATATATATGTATGTTAAGTATTTTTGTGAAAATATAAATAAATGCACATTCATTTTTCTCGATTTTATCCTAGAGCTAAGACTAGGATCCTGACGATGTGTCTGTTGATTCAAGTTCAGCATCGTATTTCTTGCATAAACTATAGCCACAAAGCATCATCTACAATTTCTGGCTTTAGTTTCCTTAAAATGGAGTGTGAACATAAGGAAACTTAGCAAGGTTAAAAAATTTTCCCTTATCTTTTACAATTAGGTCTTGCCCACGCCTAATTTAACAGCATTGTTTAAAAGCAACCCACCATTATCAAATCTTCCAAAGCATGTAATCTTGTTTTTTTTTTAAACAAACATTTTATTTTGGAGTAATTTTAGATTTACAGATAAATTGCAAAGACGCGACAGAATCCCTGAATACCCATCACGCAGTTTTCCCTGTCGTTAACGTCTGCATTTGTCAAAACTAAGAAACCAACATTAGTACATTATTATTAACTAAATTCCAGGCTTTATTTGGATTTTACCACTTTTTCCATTGTCTCTTTCTGTTCTGGGATCCAATCCAGGGAGCCACGTGGCATTCAATTGTCTTGGTTCCCCAGTTTCCTCTGGTCTATGAGAGTTTCTCAGTCTTATTTTTTCATGATCTTGATGGTCTTGAGAAGCACTGGTCAGATATTTGTAGAATGTCTCCCAATATCCGATGTTTTTCTCATCATTAGACTGGAATGATGGGTTCTGGGAAAGAACACACCAGAGACGAAATGCCATCCTCAGGCCTAAAATATTTATTTGCATCACTGTTGATAGTAAGCATCATGTAATTTA
The DNA here is from genome assembly GCF_041296265.1 of Equus caballus. Taxonomy (NCBI): domain Eukaryota; kingdom Metazoa; phylum Chordata; class Mammalia; order Perissodactyla; family Equidae; genus Equus; species Equus caballus. The sequence continues at coordinate 15,640,661 of NC_091689.1, read as the reverse complement.
ATTTTTATAAAAATAATGCTCATCCTTTCTGCAGTTACATCTCATTAGTTTCCATACTATTTCACCAAATAATGTAATCAGAAATATAAATACAATGGCACACACAGGACGAGGAGCAAACCCCACTGATTCTCCAACAGCGTGGGTCTCTGCTGGTGGGAGCAGAGTGCTTAGAAGCCCAGCCGTCTGCCTGACCAGGGCGTTGGTCAGTGGGTTTTACGACGGCACAGGAAGCATTGGCTACTTCAATATTATAAATTCATTGAGAAGGGAAATGAGCATTAACCGTTTACTTTAGAGACTGAGAGCTTACTCTCTCCCTTCCATAAGTGGAGGTGAGTTAAGAGATCCCCGGTGCTTGCTAATTGTCTGTTTCCCTCCTCTCCCATGAGTGCAAGGAGCTTGTCTGACTTAGTGATCGCTGCATCCCCACCACTTAGCACAGTGCCTGGCACACAGTGGGAACTCATGACATGCTTGTTGAACGAATACGGGAACAGTGCAGACTTGAGGTGTGTGTCCTCAGGGTCCAGTCAGGAGATATTTGAACAGAGAGGACTTCATTGTTAAGTAAGTAAAAATTTGTTGGTAACAGATAACACAAGTGTAAAAAGATAGCACTAAATTGTCATGGAAGCAGCAACTGGTAGGAAGCAGCTGTCAGCCCTAGGGCTTAGGAAACAGAGAAGGGGCTGAAATGATTGAAACTTAGATGCTTGGGGGAAAAGCCCACCAAGCTGAAAACTAGACTCTCAAAGAGGGGTGCCAGCTGGCTGGTGCTGACGTCTCACAGGGGGTGTGATGAGACCAGCCCTGTCAATGCTGTAAATGCTGCAAACTGGATTCATTGCTGCCACGGGCAGGAACTGCTGCTACCGGGGTAAAGAAGCCTGGCCAGGTGTTGCTCCCAGGAGCAGGAAGTGGTTGGAAGGAGCATGTCTTTCTCCTTCCTCCAGCCCTGCAGTGACCCCTAGTAATCCCCTGGCGGCAGAGCCTTGTAGGGAGCCAAACACAAAGCAAAAAATGTGGTTTGCAGAGCCTCAGCCCCAGAATCACAAAGCAGAGCGCAGAAGGATGGGTTTGGAGCTGAGAGAAGACAGCTCAGTGACTGTACAGGTACAAATTCAGGCACAGTAATTAGTGCATCTCACCTCCCCAATTTTCCCTTCTTACCCATACCACTGCAGGGCCTTAGCACCCATTTCTTGGCTCCTTTCCTTTCTGGTACCTTGAGGGGGGTCTCTAGATGTGACTCAGCTACAGTAGAAGTGTGTTTGGTAAGCAGATTTCAACACTGCCCTTGTTTCCAGGTCAGCGACCAGGGTTGCCATGATCATGGCCAGGGGTCTCATCTCGCTCTTCCCGTTAGGGAGTAATTCCTCCTCTTCTGGACTCTGCTCTCTTAAATGTGCCCATATCTGGAGTTACTTGGACCCAAAATATCACATGGTTAACTAGACTATTCTTTTCTTTTCTTTTCTTTTGAGGAAGATTAGCCCTGAGCTAACTGTTACCAATCCTCCTCTTTTTGCTGAGGAAGACTGGCCCTGAGCTAACATCCGTGCCCATCTTCTTCTACTTTATATGTGGGACACCTACCATAGCATGGCGTGCCAAGCAGTGCCATGTCCGCACCTGGGATCCGAACCAGTGAACCTTGGGCCACCAAAGCAGAGCATGCAAACTTAACCGCTGTGCCACCGGGCCAGCCCTTTTCTTTTAATTTTACATAAGGTCCTTTCCTCCCCAGGTCGTTGACACACCTCCATTTTTCTGGCTGGGTCAGGTGTGGGCACACGGACGAGTGACTCCAAATTTAAGACGTAGGTAATTTCTGAATAACAGTCACAAATGGAGCAAGCTGAAATCAAGCCTTTACTCTCTGTTCCAATTCTGGAAGCCCACTCAAACCATGAATCAATAGCTGTTTATTTTGACAATAAAATAAAATACAAGTTGAAGCATTAATAAACAGTCGAGAATGTGAAACCAAACATTTAAGATAGAAGCTGTTTTGCAAATGTTTCTTTGAGGAAATTTTTCTTCCTTGAGGTTTCTTAAAATATAAGTCCAGTAGTTTGGACTCAAGATGGCTTTCCTTCCTGGTAAATCTGCTCAGCAAACATAGCTGTTCTTCATCGCCAAAAAGGACTTGCAAATTGAATTTAAAATTATGATAGTCTTTCTTGGGGCGGGAGGAATGATATTGTCAATGTGTTGAGCACTAAGGCTTCCAAATGCTTTGAATGGTAAATTCTAGAAGAGGGAAAGAGGGGGATAGTAGTTTCATGATAGCATTACTTTGCTAGTTGTTTCATTAAGGTTACATGCCTAGTGCTAGTCAATGATCTTAACTAATTTGGGGGAAAATCTTCTATGTTCCTAGATCAGAAGCTTCCCCTTCCCGCTGAACTCTGATGTAATGCCAGCCGGCTCAATTCCTACAGTGACCGAATCATTCTTCACTTGGGTTACAAACATTTTAGTGAGGCTGCTCTTAAGCATTTCAAAGTTAAAAAATAATAATGTCAATAGGCAGAGCACAGCGAATTTTTAGGGCAGTGAAAACTATTCTGTGTGATGCCATAATGGTGGATATAGGTCATTACGCATTTATCAACAGCCATAGAATGTACAACACCCAGAGTGAATCCTAATGTAAACTATGGACTCTGGGTGATAATGATGTGTCAGTGGAGGTTCATTGATTGTAACAAATGTTTCACTCCAGTATGAGATATTGATAATGGGGTTGGATGTGTGTGTATATAAGGCAGAGGTATATGGGAAATCTGTACTTTCTGCTCAATCTTGCTCTGAATCTAAAACTGCTTTAAAAAATAAAATCTATTAAGAGAAATAGTAAAATAAAATAAACCCTTTGCTGAAATCATTGCTTGGTTTAAAGGCATCCACCATTAATTTTTTTCTCCTGAGGAACCCCATGGTTTCCCTTTCAATTTAGTGTCTATTGTCCTCTCCCACTCTCCCAAGCCAAATTCACCATCCCTGGGAGGGAGTGGCAAGGGAGAAGGGTTATGTACATAGCAGTTGTGGTATCAGACATACCTGAGTGTCAGTTCTGGATCACCCAGAAACCCACGTCACCATAGGTCTTTCAATGGTGGGGACCGAGTCCAGTTTATCTTGGCTTTCCCAGCACTTAATGTAGTGCCTGGCACATATCATTTGCTTGATAAATGTTTACCAAGTGAAAGAATCAATGAATAAATGAGGAAAACAAATGGGGATTCGAGAGCTGAGTAGAGACATGTGGTGGAGAAAAGATTTGAAGAAAAAATGAAACTGGCAAACAGCCATTGATGATTAAGTATCTAGGTACTAAAGTTTTTTTCCTTTTAGCAGTGACTGATTATAGCTTTTAGCTGTTTAACCCACCCATTGTTAACTGTGCGGTTTAGGCAATATGCTCTCTGACTCCCACTAGGCTCCTATAGATGACCTCTCCCTGAAGCCTGGGTCACCATAGAAATGGGTGTGTGAGCTGTTTTTCAGGAATTAGAACTCCTTGTCCACTTTAGGCCAGTTGAGATCACCAACTCATCATCCAGGCCTGCACAGATGTCTGAGAGGAGACCCTTTGACATAAAGAAGCTAAAAACTCCACCCTCAGATCATGCTAACACCACCATTTTGTGAATATGTGTCTTAGGAAGAGGCATGAAGTCTGACTAGGCTTGTGTCGATCATCAATTACCTCACCTCTCCTCACCTCCAATCACCTCTCTCCACATCTCAAACCACCTTGCCCCCCACCCCATAAATACCCCTGAGTCCCTATTTTCGGGGAAGCGAATTTGAGGCTCATGCTCTCCCTTCCTCACATGGCTGCCTTGTGAGTAAACCCCCTCTCTGCTTCAATCTCACCGTGTCGGTGTTTGGCTTTCTGGATGGCGGGCAAAAACAAACCTGGTTAGGTAACAAAAAGAACAGAGAGATAGCAAAGCTTATATTTTTAGTATGCTTTCTTCTGTTCCCTGGCAACTCCTATGCGAAGAGCTGCAGATACTGAGTCAGGAAGCCTCAGTCCAGGTTTAGAAAACATTGTCAGGGCGACAGAAAAATCTAGTCCCTTCCTTCCTCTTGGCCTACCTCAGCCTGACTCCTTGCTTGGGAACACGTAGTTCACAAGCTGACATTTCCAACAGGGATGCCTTAGAGAACCCCAAAAATTTCAGTATCCTGAAATAAAGTGAACAGAAATGTTGGGCATGAGACTCGGTTGGGTCAGATACAGCCACAAAAATACACATGCGCAGACCACAGGTTGGAGAGAGATTTTGAAATGTGTAACAAGGAGCACAAATGAATTCAGACCAATTTCAACCTTCAACTTTGCAATATAGTCTGACCAGGGCAGGAGTCATAAACTGGGGGCCCAGGGCTGCATCCAGCTCATAGATAAAAACTGTCTGGCCTAGATGTTTTTTTTTATTATTATTATTTTCATTCACCGCCAAGATTTAGAAATTGAGAAATTTCCGATTAAATCTGTAGTTCCGGCTTCTCGTGAAAAAGCAGATCTGAGAAGAGCTGGCCTGGATTTCCTCATGGTCACAATGTGCTGGCGAGGGGAGGAGAAGCTTTCTCCACCTGGCCTGCTTTGCTCTTTAACCCACCAGCCTGGCCCTGAGGATGCTGGCATTCACGTCCTCTGCTTCTCTGGGCACTGCCCAGAAGGGGCCTTCGGGGGAATGAAGCTGATGCTGAGGGCAGACTTGTGATATATTCTTGAAAGGATAATATTACACTAATGAGCCATTCTGTTTAGCAGGAATCGAAGCTTCCTGGAGCCTTTCAATTACAAGCTCAGATAGAGAATGTCACAGTACTGTAATTGTATGGGGTGATTTAAAGATACAAGGGTCAATTTTTATAAATAGGACCAATTGTTTCTCCTTTACTCTGGTCCTTTTGGCCCATTCTAAACCGCAGGAGAATGCCTTTATTTTTATATCCCGTATATATCTGGGCCAAATGTTCAAAGGAAGGTAAGTTTCTTCCACATTTAACACTTCACCAGAACTTAAATTAAGCAAAAACTGCTTGAGGAATAGTCTAAAAATCTGGCCGAATTATGAAATTTGCACTTATTTGAAATACCATTTCCTACTGACATTTCCCTTCCAGCCGCCTTGGCAATAATGTAAGAATTATTTATGACTCGGCATTTCCCCACCACAGCTGCCCACAGGACAGAGCGTGAACCGAAGAAAAGAAAAGAACCACGCTGGCTTCACCCTTTCAGCTTTGGCCCTCCTGGCTGAGAAGAGGCCAGTTCCCCCAGGAGGCAGGGCTCAGGCTGCACGGGGGCCAACTTGGGTTCAAATTCTGGCTCTGGAATATTCCAGCTATGTGACCTTGAAGCTATTGTCTACAACAAGGGTCAGCACACATTTTCTGCAAAGGGCTGGTTTCTTCTGAGGCCTCCCCACTTGGCTTGTCTTCTCTCTGTGTCTTCACCTGGTCATTCATCCCTCTGTCTCTGTTGTCTGTGTCTTAACCTTCTCTTCTTATAAGGGCACCAGTCATATTGGACTGGGGCCCACCCTAATCAGCTTGTTTTCACCTTAATCTCTTCTTCAAAGGCTGTATTTTCAAATACAGTCCCAGTCTGCGGTACTGAGAGTTAAGATTTCAATATATAACTTAAGGGGGAGGCACAATTCAACCCATCACAGTTAGTATGTAAATGAGCGATGAGTAGGCATGGCTGTGTTCCAAGGAAACTTTCCCAAACCAGGCCAGCGGCCAGATTCGGCGTGTGGACCCAGGTTTGCAGATGACTGGTCTTCACCGTCTACACTCCCTCCCTTCCCACTTACTCCTCAATCAGCTCTCACTGGACTCTCACTGCATTATTCCACCTAAAGCCCTCACCCAAAGGTCACCAGTGGCCTCATCTCTCTGGCCCCCCCACAGTGTCAATTCCACACAAGGGACTTCCTAGTGAGCCTTTCTTCCCTGGAGTCTAGGGAGGCCACACTCCTTGCATTCCTCTGACTTCTCTGGCGGCTCCCTCCCTCCTCTTTTGCTGGCACTCCTCCCCTCCCAGCCGCTAAATGCTGGACTGCCTTAAAGCTAAGTGCAGGGGCTGGTCTGGTGGTGTCGGTGGTTAAGTTCCCGCGCTCTGCTTCAGTGGCCCGGGGTTTGTGGGTTCAGATCCTAAACGCAGACCTAAGCACCACTTATCAAGCCACTCTGTGGCAGTGTCCCACAAATAAAATAGAGGAAGATGGGCACTGATGTTAGCTCAGGGCCAATCTTCCTTAGCAAAAAGAGGAGGATTGGCAGCAGATGTTAGTTCAGGGCTAATCTTCCTCACCGAAAAAAAAAAAAGCTCAGTGCAGAGGTCCCTTCCCTTCTTGCAATATAATTTCTTCCAAGGTGATCTCATCAATACCCCTGATTTCAATTACCCTCTAATCAGCCCAAGACTTCCGAATATGTGGCTCCAGCCCATGCATCTAACTACCTCCTTCCTCTTGTCAGTGTTTCCGTAATTTTTGTGTTGTGTGTCCCGGTTCTTCACTGTTTGCTTTTCTTTAACCACTATAATCTCCAGGGTAAATTTAGTTCTGTTCTAAAGCCATTTCCAGAGGCTAACTTCCCTGACCTGCCTCCCCGCCCCACAGGCCAGGTCAGAACTCTTTTGTCTGCTGTCTGGGCATGCTGTTTAATTTTTCTTCATTCTTCACAGTTTGTTATCGGAAATTTGTGTGAGTGTTCGATTGATGCCTGCCTGGTAAACCCAAGAGACGCAAGGATCCCATCTGTTGTTCTCCGTGTATCTGAGCACAGAGCACAGAGCCTGGCGCATACTCGGGCCTCAACCAATACGTGTGGGATGATTGAGAAACTTCCGGTAAATGAATTCAACTCTCCGGGCTATGGAGAACTGTTGTTTGGTCTCAGTTCAGGATATTTTGTGTTAGGCTCTGCTTGTTTAGTTTAAATTATGACCCTCAGGAAGGCTTTCCACTTTATATATGTATATTTTTTGCCATTCCTTCTACTTTCCTGAATTCCCCTTGTGTAGAGAATGGAGATCCTTGGAAGAGGGAACACACTGCCCTTTGAGAATTTCTTTAGTTTTTGTGTATAAGGGAAAGGATAGAGCCCTGGAGGCAGACAATTCTGGTTCAAATTCCGAGTCAACTACTTATTAACTGCATGATTAACCTTGAGCAGGTTGCTTCACCCCATTGCTCGTCAGTTTCTGCACCTACAGAATGATGACCTTAACACTCACCTGTGTTAAATGTGTAGGGTGTGGACAGGGCCTGGCATTGTGAAGCTTCCTTATTCATTTCACAAATCTCTTGTGTGCCCACAAATGGGACAGCCATTGGTTCAAGCACTGGGGGTACAGCAGTAAGTGAATCAGACCAGTCCTGCACCTGCGGGCTCCCATTCTGGTGGCAGAGACAGGCAGTATAGACAAATGAAGCCAGTTGAGGGTATAGAGATTGAGCTGGTGGGGGAGAAGTGGGACATTTTAGCTGTGGAGTTGAGGGCAAACGTCCCCAGTGAGGGGAATAGAAGCGGACAGCAGAATGAGGCGAGAAGCTGCAAACCTTCATTCTCCCACGCCCCTGCAGGGAGAATTCCTACTCCACCGGGTTACCAGAGAGAAAGCCTCGTTCCAAGGCCTTTCCATCTGTGTGAGAGCAGCGCCAACTGAAAGAAGAGGTAGGACTCAGGAGGCTGTGGGCCGTGATGGGCATGGATTGTTCCACCCAGCTGGGGATTTGTTGTGTGTTGGTTTGATATGATTTCAAATCCACTTGTTTATGACTTCAGTGAAGTTGTTCTAATCCACTTGTTTGTGGCAAAGACAAAAAAAAGTTGGTGCGTTGATATGAGAATCAAGTAAGTTGTGTGGGGATGTCATCATCTCCTTTGTTGTCATTGATAAAGGACTACTCAGTGGCACAGCTGATGATGAACATTGCTGGGGGTTGATCAGTATGAACGTGGACGATCAGTCATGGTGAAATCTGCACAGTGGCCTGGAGGAGACGATGGAACATCTACCCACCCACCAACAGTGTCAGCATCATTCCCTAATATCATGCTCCAGCAACAAGGGACTTTTCACCTTGGTTTTGTGCTGGCAGCGGGATCTCAGCATTTGCTTGGCCAAGCTGTCTCTCCCAAGTACCTACTCATATAAATAGATACCTTGATTTAATTTGGGCTTTATTCCTTTTCTTTTTCCTTGCCTGGAACAGTGGTACGATTAATCTATCCCTGGTTTGGAGTACATTATATATTTTTTTATTGGCTTATTAAGAGACATTATGCTGTGTGTTACGGGCTTGTGAACCATCCTAAATCCCACAGCAAATCTGTATTAAATAAACTATTAGCAAAGACAGTCTCAGTCTCGGAGCATAACTTTGCCCCCCAAGACAAAGCAGGATTCCATGTCAAGGTCTTGGGTTTGGTTTCCATATCCAGCAACAGTTGTTATGCAAACTAGATTAGGCACTGAGAAATGCGTCTGTGTAATGGAACTTCTGCTTGGAGGACAATAGGTAAAAAATAAAGCTCCATGAAATCCCACCTCGCAGTGGGTTTGAGGCGGCAGCTGGCAGGTTGGTTTTGCCTTTGCTTGCCTGTGAATAGAAACCTAATGAGTCAAAATGCAGCCAGCCTGGAATAACTAGAACCTTAAGACTATACCGGGAAACCTCAAGCCTTACTCTGGCCCCAGGGATCCAAGAAGGCAGTATGGCTGATCTGGCTGCGCCCTCGGTATAGCTGCTTATCTTTCCACATCTGAGCCTTCTCGAAAGAGTAGGAATGACTCGGTTGAATTATTGCCCTGGAAGGTTGGGCTTGAATAAAATTCAAAAGGCTTAAGATCTCTGCGCGCCATTTCTCTCCAGTAGGCCCCATACACTTTCTCCTGTAGAGTCAATGGGAAGGAATAAGGAGGATAGAATCAGATCTCCCACTAAGAACCCAGATACATTTTCTAGCATTCATAAACCCAAACAAAAGGACTGCCTCCTATCTTCAGAATCCCTCGCCAGCTGCACAGCTTACAGCATCGAGGAAGCGAGTCCCTATTATGTGAGAGATACTTCTGGCTGCCTGGGGGCACCAAGAATTATCAACCTGTAAATAAAGCATTTCAGTCAGATGAGTGGTTGAAGCCCAGAAACACTCAAGAAATTAGTGAGCGTGTCGATATATTAAGATTTAGGAAGCTGAGATTTTTTAGAAACATTTGACGGATCACCAATTCACAAGTTCTTATGGTTTTGAAACTCCAACACAGCCAAGGGGTGTACGTACAATTGCCCCAGCTCAATAGCTGAAGAGGGTAGTTTGGAAATTGATACGCGTCTATTCCTGAGGCAAATCTCCTAGCAAGGAAATCAGACTCTTAGATATCTAAAAGTCTCAAACAAAACCATTACGTATCCAGGTATCTTTCAGTCTAGATCAAGGTGAAGAGCTTTAATTAAAAAATGATACATCAGGGGCTGGCCCCGTGGCCGAGTGGTTAAGTTCGCGCGCTCCGCTGCAGGCGGCCCAGTGTTTCCTTGGTTCGAATCCTGGGCGCGGACATGGCACTGCTCATCAAACCACGCTGAGGCGGCGTCCCACATGCCACAACTAGAAGGACCCACAACGAAGAATATACAACTGTGTACCCGGGGGCTTTGGGGAGAAAAAGGAAAAAAATAAATTCTTTAAAAAAAAAAAAGAAATGATACATCAATAAAATAAGGGTATATAGCATAGAAGACATTTGCTTTTTCTCATTTACTCATTTCAGTCAACATTAGGGGCGCCTACTTTGTACCAAGTACTCTTCTAGGTGCTATAGAAGAATGAAAAGATGAATTCAACCCATTCTTGGGCCTGGAGAGCTTCCGCTTGGGGGTGGTATGAGGTGGAGCTGAGCTTGTAGAAAGAGAGAGAAGCAACCCATGATTTCTTGTGCCTAAGAGATGGCCTATGGCTAAGAGCTGGCCAGAAGTGTGGCAGGTTGATCTGGGGAGCCAGACCTGTTAATCTGACATCAGGCCACTTGACCAGCTGCTGTGGTTCCATTCAGCTCTAAGCTTGGGGAGCATAAAACGTGTGTCCTCCCACACACAGCCCATTCCTTGGATCACTCAATGTGCCCCCAATGACCAAGCGTCTCCTCTGAGAGTGTGGCCAGTTGGACCCCTAACTAGTTTGTTTCCTAGGTTTTAATAATAAAAGATCTCATCTTAAAACTCTATTCCCTCATTTTCAAGGTTTGAGACCCTTCTTTCCTCTTCAAAGGGAAATTACTAACCATAAGGAATGATGAACTGGACATCAAGGGACAAGAAACATTCTGAGTCAGACTGACTTCCAGAATACCTGAAACATTTCCAGACTGATTACAAGTTCAGTCACATTTCTGGTAGAACTATGCAACAAAAACCAAACAAATTATGCAGTCGAGCATCAGAGCTTTAATTGGACAAACCATCTTAGTGCGTTTAGTATATTTTAACATATATTTAACATATTCCTTTCAGAATTCATCTGAATTTAGAAATTAGACAAAGATACTCAAAAGACATATGAAGACCACCTCTGCTAATTTATACAGAGACTATCTCTGGGAAGATATAAGACCCTAGTACCCGTGGCTGCCTCTGATGAGAGGAGCCAGGTGCCTAGGAAACAGGAAGTGCATATGTGGAGGTTTTCCCACTGTGTTCACGTTTGAATTTCTCGAATTTTGTACCATGTTGATGTATTACCTCCTCAAAAATAAATAATTTTTTTATTACACATGAAGAAAGAGCTGTAATATTTATTTATTTTTGTCATGAGGTCACTCTTCCTGTCACTCTTCTTCTAAAGTAAGAAATTCTCTCAAGGCCTGAGGAAAACGATGAATTCAACTTTTCCTGACAGGAACGGCAAAGTCTGAAAATGATGCCTGATGGAGAGAATGAAGAATCTTGGCAAGAGACGTGGTGCTGACAGATGAAGAAACGCGTGTCTGACAGAATCTGGACTCGTCACCAAAGCTGAGATGGAACAAAAAGCTAAATGTGTTTGGAATTATGTCTTCCTTCTTATTGTCAATTTATTCAACTGATCGAGGCACTTTCTAGTCATTGCCTGCAGCTTCCGTCCTCAGCCAACGCATTGTGGGGACTGTGGAGTCTTTTTTCCTTTCTTCTGAACTGACCCACACAGAAGTCAAGAGTCCCACTTTTGGTTGGAAACACGGTGCTGTCAGGGGGCATTTTTCACTGCACTATGGTTCCCTGTGCACCAGTCATGACCTGTGAATGCCACTGTGCCAGAAGATTGCAAGATCCAGTGGTGTGACAGGAACTGTAGGAAAGGATTAGGGGCAGAACAGCCCATTGCCACACATGGAGAGAGGCGAACCGTGAGCTTCCATTGGACTGTTTGACAGAAGTGTGCCAAGGTTTATGTATTAGGTCACAGCCAAAAAGCTATTTTTGCTGTGCCCTTTGACCTCTTTTGGAAGGCAAGTCACGTGTTACCAATGATACACCTCAGACTTTTAACAGGCTGCCTTCACTCAAAAGCGATAACAAGTTGCTGGATATTGTGGGGCCCTGTGGAGTTTTCAATTGCATCATTCACAGTAAGACAGGAGTCTTGCACGGGAGGGGTCCAAAGAAGCTTCCAGAACACTAAAAATCTGGCCGTGAGATAAAACACAGTGTTATCCGTGCAGGGATCTGAGGTCGCCGTGGTCTCCCACAAAAGTGCCATGTTGTATGGGATTTGGAGGAGTCAGAGCTGGCTTCTGGCTAAAGAGCTTACAGAAGGTTCCATGGAAGAGAGGGCATGCAGTGTTCACCTTGTTGAGTAAACCCCAAAATCAGTGGCGTGCAATCAGGCCAAGCCAGAGACCATCTCCCCAGCAAAGTGACACACTTCCCCTTCCCCTTTCATTGGGTGGAAGGTTGTTGCCATCCCCACTCTCCACTCAACAGTCAGATCCACTGGAACCAGATGGTGTCTCTAAAAATGTGGCCTGCAGCCATCACTGCAGAGTCAGAGGTGTGACTTGCATTCTCTTTCAGAATAAGAATAGATAATGTAAAATAGTGCTGGTTGGGACTGGCTCAGAGACAAGAGAAACTGATGGATGGAAATATGTGCCCCAGGTTGTTGATCTGTGCCTTTGTTTCCTCATCATCCCCTCCAGAGAGGTAGTGCACTTCAGGAGGGTGGGGCCTGGGCTGTCTGACTCCAGGGCTGCATTTGAGCTCCCAGGCTCACGCCCAGCACCCGGCAAGTACACAGCAAATTTTTCTCCGATGAATGAGGGGATTTCTCAGAATAAAATTTTGGTGGTCAGGGATCAAGACAGCTGCTGATTCTCTGCCATCTGGAAGTCAGTCTTTTCTCAATATCCCAGCAGAGGACGAGTCTTGATTACAAGCATCGTTACCCCAGATGGCTTGCACAGATTGCCCCCTAGTTCTGAGCCCAAGGATGGGAATTCCTCCCAGCTCCCGACAGGCTGCCTTCCCACTCTGACTTACATTCGACCTCTTTGATCAGGTTCGGGCCAACCTTGCGCCTCCCAAACACATTTTATTAATCCTATTTGGTCCCTGAGAGAAGCCAAAAATTCCTGGAGAAGGTCGAATGCCTCCGCCTTGGCCAGGTCGACATTTGAGTGCACACCGCCCTCTTGTGTCTACGATGCATTTGACAACGCAATTTTCAACATCTGTTCCAGCACAGCAAAATGAAGCCTTTCAGAGCTCTTAGGCAGAAAGAGCTCAGTGTTAAAGGGAAGGGAGAACACACATGCCAGTCTGCCCAGAATGTCCAGAATAGTCCAGAATGTTGTGACGATGGTTCTGACGACCCAACCCAGAGCTTTGAAGATTAAAAAAATAATCAGGCATGATAAAATCCAAATTTAAATGCTCACAGACAGAAAAGTCTACCTTTTAGTGGAGCTGGGCATTTTCCATAAACTGAGGTTTAGACAATGATGTCGAAGGATGCAGCTGTACTCCGAGTGTTTTCATGTTCAATGTGTGCCTTCTGAATCACCTTTCACATCCTTTTTTGTGTTGTCCTTTCGCGCACCACACACACACACACATATGTGAGCTGTGTCAGGGTATAAACACGCTCACCTCTGGGGTTTGTCCTCTCAGTCACCACGTAAGACTGTTCATCTGGCTCACACACCATCTCTCGAAGAGAGAAGCCCCTCGTTTCTCTAACCCTGGCCAGTCCTCTTCTCTCCATCCCTTTAAGCAGGTGCACAGTGGGTTTCTGGCACAGCCCGACAAACCTGAGTCTGAACTTCCCACACGCACTGGCCCAAACGTGGCCTGGATGAGACGGTGGCCTGTGCCTCTATGTTATTGGTTTTTAACGTAAAAAGACTAGAATAAAAGACACTGTCACCATAGACATTATAAAAATCATCTTCGGAACACTCAATTATGTGTTATCCTGGGTTACATACTGCAAATAAAGAATGAAAAGACACACTTTGCATTGCAGGAACACACATTTTATGGCTCCACCCCTCACACAGGTGCACCTCACCTTCAGAAAACTGCAATTCAGGCCTCTGCAGGAGGTCTGTGCTGCGATATAAACAGTGTCCCTGAAGATGTGCAGTGCGCAACCTGAACATTCCTACAAAGCAGCCCTGAGAAAATTCTTCCTCCAAAAAAGAGCAGGAAAGCTCAGACTGTGCCTTTATTTATTTATTTATTTATTTATTTTTAGGAAGATCAGCCCTGAGCTAACTACTGCCAATCCTCCTCTTTTTGCTGAGGAAGACTGGCCCTGAGCTAACATCAGTGCCCATCTTCCTCTACTTTATATGTGGGACGCCTACCACAGCATGGCTTGCCAAGCAGTGTGTAGGTCTGCACCCGGGACCTGAACCGGCAGACCCCAGGCTGCCAAGGCGGAAGGTGTGCACTTAACCGTTGCGCCACCAGGCCTGCCCCAATAGACTATGCCTTTAAAACCTCATTTTGGTTATTCTTCAGTAAATTCGAGACGTAAGTCAGGCTTGTGCTTCCCTATCTCTCCTTATGGATTCCTACTCCATCAGTACTATGCTTCTCCCTACTGACCTTTATGCTTCCTCCACCGTTGGTCCTTCGAGGCGCACCCTGTTTTCATGGGGCATAATCCCTTACCCCAGAAGAACAGGGCTCTGGCAAATTTACAGACCAGTTAGTGACCAGCAGGTGAGGGAGATGTCGTGGGTGGCACGACATCTTTGATATCCCTTTAAGCACACTTTCCATGCCTGTCTTTGTCATCCCTGTGAAAAAAGGCCTCTCTTCCTTTTTTTTCTGTCCTTATCCCAGTCTCATTGACCACAGGACACCGGGCCCAGTAGCAGGAATAAACCTGACCTTTCCCTCCCAGGGCTCCAACAGGCAGCAGGGTTCATGTTCGTGTAATGAGCATAGGAGGAGTATGATTTGCTCCGAGCTAAAGTATCCTGATAAATTCTTTTCTGATTCCCCTTCAGAGTAAATTGAGGCTAAGGGTAAAGGGCAGAGGTTTTGGGCCCACAGTTTTCTGCAGTAAAAGAGATAAGATTAACAACATAACAACTCAGTCTTCTGCAGCTAGGTCCTCAGGTGGAGGACGCCCAACTGGCGAGGTTGCTTAGCATTTCAAAGTGATTCTTGAGGATGCTGTCTCTTTTCTGAGGCCTGAGAGGGGGCTCTTCTTGGGTGGAGAGTCTGAGAGGAGTCTTAATAGAACAAAGCTGTCACTTGCCTGTGTCCCTCATCTCAGTCAGCCCATCACACCCTCCGGACGGCTCCTTCCCACTCTCCATGTTGCTGAATCCGGTAGAGCATGTCTGGTCCTCCGCATCCACGAGCTCTCAGCACCATTGGCCTTCTCAGGGTTGCTCACTGTCTCCTGAAACTTTCTCTTCCTTTGGCACCCTTAGCCCAGCTTCCTGGTTTTGCTGCCACCGCTCTGCCTCTCCTCCTGGCTCCTGGGCGGGCTCCCCCTCCTTGCTCCTTTTCTGAGTCTCGCGTATGTCTTTCCAAGAGCCTACTTGACATCGCCGTGTAGACGATGCACAGGTATTTCCAATTCCACGCGGCTGACTGAAAGTCACAATCTTGCCCTCACCCAAAACGACCCCAGGGACGAAACTGCTCCTCCCACACCTGGTCACTCAGAACCTGGAGCAATTCTTGACCACACCCCTCCCTCACCAACCTTTAAGTCCCCTTCTGAAAATATGAGCAATTGACTTCTTTCCACTGTCATTGCCGCATCTAAATCCAGTCCATCCCACCTCTCTGCCAGTCACAGAGGCTTCCTCGCTGTCTCCCCATCTCCATCTTCATCCCATTGCAACCCATCCTCCATAGCAACAAATGGAAACCTCGCTGCCCTGCTAAGAGCATTCCCACTTCTCTCAGGAGAAAGTCCAGAATTCCAACAGGTCCTACAATGCTGGGCAAGACCTGCTCCCCTCAACCCCTGTGGTCTCATTGCAAGCCATCCTCTCTTCTTCCTCCACAATCCCCATACTCTAGCTTTCTTTCAAGTCCTCTAATTCCAGAACCTTCTTCCCTCAATCTCCTAACCTGTTCTTTGCCTTTGCCTGGAATGCACTTGTTCCCCCATTTTCGTGGCCAGCGCCCATTCAGACTTCAGCCCTCAGCTATTTTCTCCAAGGGCACCTTCCCTGACGCACAAACTAGGTTAAGACCCCTCTGCCATACGTCATAGCATCTCTCAACAATCGTAACCAAAATACGTACTTTGTCCTCGGTAACCACAACTGCCTTCCAAGGAGGGTGGATCCCATGAGATTGAAGGACTGTGCGGCCGCTGAACATCTAAAAGAGCCTGAGTGTGAGCGTTTATGGGAGAACTAAGACATTCTACCAAATACAGTGGTAGGAAGTAAGACCAACAACAATACCGGATTTCTCTGGGCAATTCCAGAAACAAGAGCAAAGAGGGACAGTGGGATAGATGCCGGGGGAGCAAAGGGTATGGAGAGGGCCCAAGTGGAAAGACCGAAAAAGCCTTTCGAAGAACAGAGTTAGCATTTAAAAGAAAACATTTTGTGGCCCGCCCAGTGGCCTGATGGTTGAGTTCGCGCGCGCTGCTTCTGTGCCAGGGTTTGCAGGTTTGGATCCCGTGCGCAAGCCTAGCCCCAGTGGTCAGGCCACGCTGTGGTGGCATCGAACATAAAATAGAGGAAGATTGGCACAGATGTTAGCTCAGGGCCAATCTTCCTCACAAAAAATAAAAATTAAAAAACCAAAAAATAAAATAAAACATTTTATTTGCCCCGGACTCTATAAGCAGATCCACCTGTCTATACAAAAGACTTCTGCCTGAATAATGCAACTCCTATTCAACTTGAGTCCATGAGGAATTTTTCTTGCAAGCAACAAGGACACATATGCAGGAAAAATGTCTGTAGGAGCTGACAAGATCAGGACAGGATCTGGAGCGATGGCTCTCCTCCACTACACCTGACACCCCCCACCCCCACCCCCTGCACCGGAAATGTCCACACTGCAGACTTGGTGAGGAAGCAGAGTGTAAAAAGGGAAGTAAGAGGACCAGCAGGGTAGACGCAGAGGTGACCAGGCTGGAGGGGACAAGCAGGTGGCCTCCTTCCTGTACTCCTTTCTTCTCAGAATGAGCTGGACCCGGGTTGACAGTAAAAGCTGTAAATATCACCTAGAAAATTCCCCATGAGTGATTGTTAGCTGATAATCCATTCAATCTTCCCAAAGGGTGCTATTAAGGCACATTTACAGCTAATCTACGCACTCCCACACACACCCAGACAGGAATACATTCTAAGATGATGACAGAGAGAAATAGAGCATGGATCTGGTGAGGCCCAGCTTGGCAGCAGGTCCTCAAGGCCGACTGGCTTATGTATCCCTGTTTTTATCAGTTTTTGGAAATTCTCCCAGAACTATAATAGTAAATATTTTCTTAATTAAGAAAAAAGAGTTTCATTCTAATCAATCAAGTAAACCACAGAACAGTCTAAAGGAAGTTAAGCCTTCGGAGTGAGGTCACAAACTTTTCTGTAAAGTCAGGGAGTCAGTCTGTCAGGCTTTGTGGCCTCCTATTGTGTCTGCCGCATATTTTTATTTTTTCTTTCTTTCTTTCTTTCTTTCTTTTTTTACAACACTTTAACAGTGTAAAAATCATTTTGTGCTTTCGGACAACACAAAACCAGGCCAAGGTCATGGGCCTAGTTGGCTGACCTTTGCATTAAAGTAAGGAGAAATGGTAATAATACATCATCTTTTTTTTCTGAGCAAGATTGGCCCTGAACTAACATCTGTGCCAATCTTCCTCACCAAAAAAAAAAAGTGTGATCTGGTATTACTATAAAGGTAATTTGGTGACTATTAGTCAACATCTGAAGGGTTCTTTGATTTCTTATGTTTGCCAGATGTTTTCCATCTATTGTGTGGACAAAGAGGACCAGCCTCAAACCATGGACACATTCAGCTTAGTTACATGGGAAAAAAATCTCTGCCTACAGAGAGAGGTTGAATAACCCCTTTTCTTGCAAAATCTATAAAGATAAGATAGACAATTAGCGGTTTTGGGCTCAATGAAATCTAAGTTGAAGACAGTGCTGAGTGGTCTAGCAATCGGATCCACATGATTATAGATAATTTGGTCTCCTGTCTATGTCCTCTCCATGAAAATTTGGCCTCAATTTTGACTGTGTACTAAGAATTCTCTGTGTACTCACAAGGTCTGGTCTCCTGGAAGGGCATAATATACAATTTTCATGTTAAGGTAACAGAAAGTCTGGAAATAATATACCTTATGACATTGTCCTGAGTGCATGATAAACTACGTTCATGATAAGAAGGTTACGTGTCAGTCACCAGTCACTGCATATTAAAAAGTTATTTATGGAACATGTGATGGCTCTGTGGCAGGAACCCAGGTAATGGATCCACAGGCCGGCAATGAGAAAGAGACTGGCAGCCAGGCAGTAATGGCCCAGCTCTGTCACTGACTCAGGAGCTCAGCTGATCAGGTCAAGGTTTCAGCCTCAAGATAATCACGATGATGTCACAGGAGCAGGATGTGGGACGTCACCTCCAACACCCCTCACCTGTCCGTTGTGGGCTCAGATGGAACCTCGCCTATTAGAACAAGGTTCCGCCAAACTATCGGTCTCTTATCTGGAGTTGTGAGGGCTGGGGGCTAAGGGAGCAGCCAGGAAAGCAAATCTAACTAACACGGGACCTGGATCCTGGGGCCCAATGGAGTGGGAGGCCCGGATACAGGAGAAAGGACTGAGACACACGAAGCAAAACCAGCAAACTGGTTGGTGGGCTGGAGTGATGTCGCAGGTGTAGATGGTACCCTCTCTGACTTCATGCACAGAATGGACAGAGCCTGTCACCTGAGGCACTTAGGCAACCAAGATTGGGCTTAAAAATCAGCTTCAAGTCACTCCTTGGGGGACCTTGGGCAAAATACTTGACCTCTTTCCGTCTCAATATCCTTATCTTTAAAACTGGAATACTGGAGCTCTCCATTACCCGAGGATAATTGGTACAGGGGGAAAAAAACCTTTGAAGTGAATGTATTTAAACAGCAACTAAAGTTTCACAGCAAATAATTTTGGAAAAACTTTGATTACAACCTTATCTGTGAAAATGAAACAAAAAATTATGCATATAAATTATTTTGTTTTATGGTTAATGAAATATAGGTTATAATGACAACTATGTGCTAATTTCTAGAACAGCAAGTAACTAAGATTTGATTGTAGAGCTTTGGGCATTTTTTCCTGACAACATTCTCCATGCTGGAGGGCCCCATCAGTTTTTCTAAGGGTCTTTCCTAATATTTTGATAGGCAAAGAATTGTCTTTCCATGGTGTGGCATCTTATTGTCAATATATTCCTTTCAAGAACAGATATGGAAAGAACAATTCTAATTTTTTTTTTTTTTTTAAATTTAGCTCTTACTGCCCGTGGGTCTCGTCCCCATGCCTGCAGCTCTTACTGCCCATGGGTCCTGTCCCCGTGCTATTCCATACTATTCTCTGAATAAAAGAGCACTACTGCCAGAGCTTGAGAGTCCAAGAAATCTTTCGACTCCTCGATTCACGGAGCCCACATCAGTATTCAAACTACGCAAAATTTGAATGTGTTTTCATCAAAACAAAACATAGGAAATATAAAAGTAAAAAAATTTTAAAGTATTTGTCACGTGCTTAAAAGTTAACTTCTTGAAAAAAATCTTCAAAATTACCCAGAAAATTAAATGACAAATCAAATTATAATTAACAAATATCCACACTTTAAATAAAATTATCTAAATAAAAGTGAAATGTTTATTTTTTTAAAATGCAATTAAATTTTAGCAAATAAATGACGAGGTAAAAGTATTCACAAATCTAGTGTTTAATGTGCATTTATTGCCAATGTAAAGAATCAATTGCCTATTTCACGTATGTTATGTCTAGACCTACATGTAAATAAATCCAAGACAGATATGAATTATTTAATATTGTAAACATTGCTCAGCTACCTCACGCAACTGTTGCAAATGCCAGGCTAACATGTGAATACCTCCAGAACAAGGAATTAGAACACAAAGAGAAGCAAGAAAATGGATGCTTGCCAGTCCTTCCTGGAAACGATCCTGTATTATACAAGAAGATTTTGTATTCATGCTGAGAGGAAGGATTTGACAAGTCAATCTGTTTTTTCTCTTGCCTAAGTAGTTCCACCACACAAACCCTCCTCCACATGCCCTGAGGCAATCAGCCCACACACCCCGAGGACAGTGGGAGGCGGTCAGTTCCTCTTTCAAAGACACAGAGAGAGAGCTGTGGACACTACTTCCTGGGGCCCGAGTGGAGTTAGTCATCTCATGATGGCAGATGTTCAGGCTTATAGGCTGAGCTCTGGATCCTAAGCGGCAGAGGGGCCTCTCCTTAATAGATCTATTTTTGTATGTTGTTGGTGTGTGGGACCCTAGCGTGCAGGGCCCAGAGATCTTCTTGCCCAGATCTAAGGGTGCCACTGGGTGCATGGAAAACTCCCATAATTATTGAAGAATCATCTCCCATAGAGACCTCCTCTTTGAGGGCCATCGCTGGGACGTGCGTCTAACACGGTGCTCAGCATGTGACACTGAAATGACTTGTTCGTCCGTGGCCTCCCACTCAACTGCAGTCTCCTTGGGGCCTGTAGCTTACAAACAAGATTGACTTGTACTCCACTTTGTTCTATTTCAAAGGCAAGGCACGTCTAATTTGCCAAATACAAATTATATTGAATATGTGTTCCCAGCTCCTCCTGCCACCCTGTTTATGTTCCTGAGTGGAAAGTCACTGTGCTCTAGAGAAAGACCGTAGTTCAGGTTCCTGGGCTGCACAGACCCCAGGGTGGGCCCACCTACGTGTACTCATTCACACTTGTGGGACTGCACACAGCTGGCAGTGCACGAGCTGCTCCAGGTCTTAACTCTGTGACCCACAGTCTTGCTCTTCTGAAGGAGTCATCTTTTTGCTAACTTTTGAGTGACTCTCATCATATCCTTCTTTTATTCTCAGAATCTGAGCACTAACCTGAGAAAGGAGAAAGGCTGAAAAAGGGTTGGGAAACATCCCATAGACTCTTCTCCACAAATCTGGGACATGGGAGGTTTGGAAATGTTAGCTCTTTTGTTTTTTTTTAAAAAAAAGATTTTATTTTTCCTCTTTCTCCCCAAAGCCCCCCAGTACATAGTTGAGTATTTTTAGTTGTGAGTCCTTCTAGTTGTGGCATGTGGGATGCTGCCTCAGCATGGCCTGATGAGTGGTGCCAGGTCCGTGCCCAGGATCCAAACCAGTGAAACCCCGGGCTGCTGAAGTGGAGTGCGTGAACTTAACCAGTTGGCCACAGAGCCAGGCCCTGGAAATGTTAGTTTTGAGGCCTCTAATTGGTAAAGACATCAATCTCAGAAGGTATTTCTTTGCACCATCTCTTAAAGGATCAGTGAAGACCGTTGGATAAGAATGGAAAAGATTAGACATCAGAATTCTAATCATACTTACAATTTAGATGAAGACTTCAGAGTCAGACTTGCATTGGTTATGCAGAAAACAAAGGTTTCAGTAAAATAGACCCTCATAGTCCTGATGTAAACATGCCTTTAAAACAAATAAGTTCAGAACTAAAGTAAGCTATTCTATAAGGCCGAAAGTCCTGAAGGAAGTAAACCACAGGCACACTCCAGTTCCCCCAGGGAAACTGATCTAAATAACGACAGAGAACCAGTCATGTGCTTGAGTCAAGCCCGAGCCACAGATGATATTTAAGGGTCTCCTCCAGCAGAAGGCGGCACCAGACTGCCCTCACTTCCTGAGTCTCCCTCCTCACTTCACTCGAGTCCTCTCTACTGACACCATGGAGAGCTGTGGCTGTGGTGGTGGCTGCGGTGGTGGCTGCGGTGGTGGCTGTGGTGGCGGCTGTGGCAGCTGCACCACCTGCAGATGCTACCGGGTCGGCTGCTGCTCCGGCTGCTGCCCCTGCTGCTGTGGCTGCTGTGGGGGCTGCTGCAGTGTCCCTGTGGTCTGCTGCTGCCGCCGCTCCTGTGGCTGTGGCTCGTGTGGCTTGTGTGGCTGTGGGAAGGGCTGTTGCCAGCAGAAGTGCAGTTGCAAGAAGCGATGCTACTATTAGGTGGGCAGCCCAGTCTCTCGGCAGGTGCGGCTGGGAGCCAGGCTCACTCCTGTGATTAAGTCCTTAGACATCCTGAACTCTCATCTCTTCTGGTTCGCCTAAATATCAAGCTTGTATTTTAATAGAAAGACACCTGAGTAGAAGTCAGAAGTCCTACATTCAAGTCCATGCTCTGCCAGAGCAGCCTGACCATGAGTAACTCACCTTAGCTTCCCTAAGTCTTACCGTCTTACTTACCCATCTATAAAATAATAAGGTCGAGCTAAGAATCTCTAAGGACCTTTAGAACTTTAGCAGCATATGAATCCATTGAATTCTCAAAACTAAGTTCACAAGTTCTCTCCCTCACAGATTCTCTTATGTACCTTGGTTACAATGGGCTCTAGAATTTGTTTATATTTATATGTAAACAACCCTCAGTCTACTACGATCTATCGATCAAAATCCACTCTACAACAAAAACAGACCACGGTTTGCTCCTGAGGGTGCAAAAATTCACATTAATGAGCTCGGTGGAATGAAATAATACTTTTTAATATATTTCATTCTTTTGAAATACTTTTCTCTTTGTGGAACTTCTGCACTTGTGTTCCTACTTATATTGGTTATATACTATACATTTCTTACAGTTTCTAGTATTCTCTAATTTTCCTAAATTTAATTTCTTAAGAAAACACTAGTAAAATACAGTATTTCACGGTCTTGGTTTTGATTTGGTTTTGATGTCGTTCTTGAATAGGGGTGGGAGTGATGGAGAAGATGTTTGGCAACATGTTGCAAACTTCAGGAAGGTTATTAGGTGAAACACAAAGGATACACTGCATTTATTGGGCTAATGCTAGCTAGTGTAACAAATGGACACAAAAATATACAATGACCTAACTCAATAGACATTTATTTCTTGTTGCTGTCAATCACCCTGAGCAGTTCTGGGTGGGCAGAGGAGGAAGGGGTTGGGGGAACTGTGCTCCACCCAGTCATTCAGGGATCAACACATGACTTCCAAGGTAGCTTGGTTGTCTCCACACTACAGGTGGAAAAGAAGAGAGTGAACAACTCCCACCACTTCTTAAGCTCCTTAGCTAGAAAGTGACACAACTTACTTCCTCTCGCTCCCCTTTGGTTAGAAGAAGTGAGTCACATGATCTGACCTGGATGCGTGAGGAGCTGGGAAATGTAGTCCATGGCTAGGCAGACACTTCCCAACAACTCTCTACTACGAAAGATAAGTGTGAATGTTGATGGACAGATAGCTGTGTCTGCATATAAAGCCTGTGTTCTAATAAAACCCTCAACTGATTTGACTGGAGTGTGTTTAGAAGAGAACACCTGACAGAACATGGATGGGTGTTTAATACCCATTCATATCAAATGAACTCCTCCTGGGGTAGTTATCCAGGGTAACTGGGGCATACTTGGTGCATGGTTGGAGTTACCTTAAGGTCACATGAAACTTTCATAGGGTGCAGCCTCAGGGATAGGACTTGAGAAGACTGAGCAGAAGACCATAGGAAGGGTGGTCCCTGGTGTCTGACTACAATCCTTACTTGGTGTGCAGGAGGCTGTGGGGCGAGCAATGGAGATGGGGAGAGGACAAAACAAGGTGCTCCGGCTTCGCCTTCTGTTTTCATCAATGGCACAAATACAATTTGGCTGGGACTCCATTCTCTCTCATACATTAATTCTCTCCATCCCTTGAAGAAACAAATTTTTCCAATACTCTTGAGGTGTTCTCATTTGAACTAAACAGGTAGTTTTGACTTGTTTTAAAAATATTACATGTCATTTTAGACATGTAAGTCTAAACATATAGACATTCTAGACATCCAGGACACGGAAGTCCAAACATACCTCAACTTATTTAAAATAGTACATGTAATGGTAATCCTAGAAACTCTAGAGAAAGTTTTCTCCGTATAATTTAAACAAGATCACTAGGGTGAATTGTCTTGCTCAATATCCATTCAATATCCTTCAAGTATACCTTTTTGTATGGTGGAGGCTGGAATGATTAAAAACTACATTTCCCAGAATACTTTGCATCTAGGATCCGCACACTGAACAATTCGATTGCTCCTTGAGAGATATGGAAGACAGAAATGAGGTGGAGGCCATCTTCCTGCTACTTTTGTCTGGGGAGAGGGGTATTCAGTTTTCTCCCCTGCAGTGATGTTCCTGGGTCCAGATATAAGTTTTACGGAAGTTAAGAAGCAGTTGTAGTGGCAGCAGAAGTCAAATTCAGTGTTCCAGGGCCAGTTCCTAGCCTTGAGGGTGCAGAAGAGCAGGGGCAGCACCAGTGACAATGGCTCGCTGGACTGTAGTTGTAGTGGTGCATGCTTGAACTCGACTATCCTAGAAGTGGTTTCTTGATTTCCCTGCCTTTCTGACTACTGCAGAGGCAGCGGCTCCCCTGGAGCCATTCAGCAGTCACGTCCAAGAAGTCATGTCCTGGAAGGGATTCCTGGAGGCCAGCCTAGAGCCTACCCCTCCAGCCCTCCCAACAATTTTGTACACATTATTTCCCAATTACATCTCTTCCTGCTTAACATAGCTAGAAGAGTTTTGGTTTTCTGCAACTGACACTAGTACAAGACACGGCCTTTTGACGAGCTTTTTGTGTTAGATTCTAGCCATCCTCCAAAGCTGAGAGGAATCCTAGTTCCCTGGCCATCTTCATAGGATCCTTCCTTTTTCTGAACTCCTTTTGCTGCTTTAGAGTGGCATGTGACAAGTTATTTGTATACTTTTCTATCCTCGGTTTTAGTAACTTTCAGTTTCAGTGTTATTGTTTACAAAAAAATAGAAAACCACTTAAAGTAGTATTAAAGGGATAATTTGTTACAAGAATAGAGAAGCATCTCACAGAAAACCAAGACCGGACCTGCAGTCAGTCTCCATAGAGGAGAAATCAAGAAGTAGAAAGGCTTTGAGAAGCCAGGCAGCTCTCCTTTTTCTGCTTCCCCCTAAAGCCATGTAGTCTTTCACTTCTTTCTGCACATCTGTATCTTTCTCCTTGTTGTCATCCTTCTTTTTTCTAGACTGGTTTCTCTGTTTCTCCTGACATGTTCATGAATTTGTAGGATATGGTAGAGACTGCTAGTTGTCTACCCAGTGTACTCTGTCTCCTGTCCCCTCCCCTCAATTTTGATAGGGCACGAATCACTTGAAATAAATACTACATTATTCCCAGACTCCCTTGCAGCCAAATGTTGTCACATGGCTACATTCTAGCCAATGAAATGGCTCTCTAAAAGGAAGAAGGTGAGCCTTTTTCTTCTTTTATCCTTTTGAGTGAAGAGCAGATGTGGTGGTTGGAGCTATGGCCACCATATTTTGATCATGAGAATAAAGAGATCAGAGATTGTGGATGCATGAGTTGGAAAGATCCTTGAGGAAGTGGAGCTACCATTCAGGCTCTTGAGTACCTATCTTCAGACTTCTTTTACGTGAAGAACTAAATTTCTATCTTATTTAAGCCGCTGTTATTTTGAATTGCTTTTTACATGCAACTAAACCCTAATCCTAACTGATACACAGGTCCTCCCGTTTCATGCATAACAGAAAATAACTAGTGTCTCTTTTCAACTATAAGCTCCCGGGATAGACTGGAAGAGCTTAGCTTCTGTATCTAGCTGTCTTCCAATTAACAACGGCCAGGGGAGCAAAGGTCCATAATATAAATAAGATACGGGAAGTTTACTCATGTAAACTGTAGGGGTTGTTTTTATAGAAAGAGGCATATAAATTGGGAAGATATTTCAAAAGTTGTCTACCATACTCCTTCTCTTCAGTTATAAGCTAATTCCTTTTTCAGCTTTATTCTTAAATGTCTTCCTCTTTGTAAATTACTGACTATATTTCTATATTTTTACATAATTCTTCAGATACTTACTTTTAGCCATAGTTTAAGGAGTACCAAACCCGAGTGGAAATAAGTTTTGTTATGGCCACTAGCAAAGCATGCTACTTACTTAGTTTTAGTCTTCCAGCAAAGAGTCTAGAAATCAGACTCTTGATTCTCAGAGTCAGGTAGAGTCCCACAGTTCAAGTACCTATAAATAAACCAATACCTCATCAGTTCTTTAATTCAACATCTTATAATGGGAAAGGATTTGAAATTGCAGAATGCACATTCTAAAATAAGTAACTGCCTCTTCCCATGCAGTCAACTCAGTAATATTATATAATTTATTTATACAACAATTACATAATCATATAATTTGTATAATTCAGTGGGAGGGTGATTTTTAATTGTTAATTTTTGTAAAATAATTATGTAATTGTTCTAGAAACATCAACCATGCAGTATACAAATCATAAATGGAAGTATCTCTCTTTGTCAACCCCACGGTAGTGTCGTGTTCTGTAGTGGTGTTCTTTCAGTCATCTTCACTGGTTTTTTTGATTGTTTGTTGTTTTTTCTTTTTTTGCTGAGGAAGATTAGCCCGGAGCTAATATCTGTTGCCAGTCTTCCTCCTTTTTTGCTTGAGGAAGGTTAGCCCTGAGCTAACATCTGTGCCTATCTTCCTCTATTTTATATGTGGGATGCTGCCACGGTATGGCTGATGAGTTGACTAGGTCTGTGCCTGGGATCCGAACCCACTGGGCCACTGAAGCAGAGAGCACCAAACTTAACCACTAGGCCACAG
Source organism: Equus caballus (assembly GCF_041296265.1). NCBI lineage: Eukaryota > Metazoa > Chordata > Mammalia > Perissodactyla > Equidae > Equus > Equus caballus. Next base: position 15,614,296 of record NC_091689.1, on the reverse strand, counting down.
GCTGGCCCCATCGTCTTCAGTGTTTTGTATGTTATGGGAATGGGTGGGGTATTTTTAATTTATTTGGTACCAAGAATCATTTTCTGCTTGGACTCTAACCAGGAAGTAATGTTTCAGTGCCTATTACTAGACACGCCCAGTGTGACACACTCAAAATGCCCTCCTGCTTCTGAAGGTCAGGGTGCTACTCTCTAAGCCCATGATGCTCGAGCTTATGGACTCCATTGACTTTACTTCTGCATCCCTTTATTCATCATTCCCAACAGCATTTGCCGAATCCGTGCTCTGGGCTGGGACGGGGATTACACAGAAGTAGAAGGCACGCATGGTTGGTATGAGAACTGCCTAAAGTTTGATTCTCTTCTGGACACACACTGGTTTGTATTTCATCACCCACTTGAACTCAAGCCTTACAGATTGACTCATTTGGCCCATAAAATATGAACAGAAGTGAGATGGATCTCTTCTGGATGGAAATGTTAAGACTCAGCATGTAGCTCACCACATCTTTTTACTCTGCCTCTGCAATTGTGGAAGCTGAGATAGAAAAGGTTGGTGCCTCTGTTGGTCTGGGTCTCTCAGTAACTACCATGAGCACAGCCCCTTAGTCATTCATGATGGGCAATTAGCATAAGTGAGAACTTTTGTATTTTAAAGCAGATAGGGTATCCCAACCAATAGAACCTTTTATAGGGTAACCCAACTGATAGAACCTTTTCTTGAGGACCTCACAAACTCTTCACAAGTAGGGAGACAATATGGAACCACAGACCAGAAATGATACTGTACGAAACCAAGTAAGTGCTCAAAGTTCGAGGAAAATAAGATGTGATAATCTCTCCTCTAGTCTCTCCTATTCCTGGGTTTCATTCCGGTTTCCATAGCTGAACACTTTCAGTCTCGTAGCATTAACCAAACCTCCCAAAGTCTCAGGTGGGCTACCTCTAAATGGAGTAGTCTACAAGACTGGAATAATATGACATTAAAATTTTTTTTTTAAATTTTGTGGGGCCAGCCCCAGTGGCCTAGTGGTTAAGTTCAGCATGCTCCGCTTTGGCAGCCTGGGCTCAGTTCCTGGGCATGGACGTAGCTCCACCACTTGTCTATCAGTGGCCATGCTGTGGCGGCGGCTCACATACAAAAAGAGGAAGATTGGCAACAGATGCTAGCTCAGGTGAATCTTAAAAAAAAAAAATTTGTGTATGTGAGCATGCACCCCAAAACTGAACCCTAACATTTTGGCTAATCAAGAACATTTGCAGCAGAGGAAATATTTTTCTCCCAATTTCATATACATTCATTTTCTTGATGAACAATTTCAAAATAAGGAACTTGTGTAGCTGGTAATAATATCAATACAACAGGAAAAAACAGTTTATATTAACTGGATATTCTCGTTTTTACTTTTTATAAGGTATACAGTAAAATATATTAGAAGAGCATATCTTAAACCTGTCCTTTTTTTTCTTTTAGTTTTCAAGTTTTCATCTGTCTATTTTCATGCATAAATTTATCTAATAGAAGCTATAGATTTTTTCCACCTTCCTTCCCCCACCCTATCGTAATGTAAAATTATCCTCCCTTCCCATAATAGTCATAATAATGCCCTGCCCTATTGGACTCTGATCTTCTTTCAGCAATTCATTTTTCATTAAGTGCTAAACTTTAACTAGAAGGCTGAGGATAAAAGGCAAGACAGTGCCACACAAAAAGCCACTTTGACAGGTTTACTGACTGAATCAGGAGGTGGCCATGACCTGCTGTGAAGGATGGACATCCTGCAATGGATTCAGCCTGCTGGTTCTACTTGTGTTGGGGGTAATTCTCAACGCCATACCGCTAATTGTCAGCTTAGTTGATGCAGACCAAGTTTTTCAAAACCCCATCTCTTGCTTTGAGTGGTGGTTCCCAGGAATTATTGGAGCAGGTGTGATGGTGAGTAATATTTATTTGACTTGATTTAGAGAAAGGCCTGCCTGTTTTACCAAACTCCTGAAGACCACATTTCAGCCTTGCAGTGAGCTATGTCTCGGCTAAGATAAGTGAGGAGCAGTGGTATGTGGACTATAATGGTTATCAGTGAAGAGTGACAATTTAAATAAACTATGTGGTACAGACTAGGGAGCTGGGCAAAAAAGTAAATAAATAAATTGATAAGAGTTGGTTGGGTTATTATGGATCACATTTCTTCATATTAGGGCTGCTCTTCCAAGCTTTATAGTTAGCATTAGGGACCTTCTAACTTCATTCCCTCAACTTTCCTTCACCACTATCAGTCTCTAAGTATTTACAGGGCATAGAGTAGGAGCAGGAAGTGCTCCGCAGGAATGGGAAGAAATATTCCCATGCACGATGAATATCCTGGATGATAATTGTGAGGGACAAATATGGCACTGCCTGCACCGAAGAACGTTGGCCTAAGAGATTTGGGACTTAAACCCTGGCTCTCTGACTTCAGGGACTTTCAGACTTAGATCTTACATACAGCCCAGAACATCACGGTGCTTATTTAATGTTAAGTTTGATCATTATTAATCGGTCTACCTTTGTTGAAGTCTGCCATAGAGCACTGAGTACAGAACTCCCCAAGGTACCTGATCATGAATCACCTGAGGCACGTGTAATAGATGTAGATTTACAGACCTTCTCCTGGGGATTCTGATGGAGTAGGCCTGGGGAAGACCACTTGTCTAGAGGAATAAATAATGTTTTCAGACTTGGCACAATAGCTCAGCTCCAGTTCTGTCTCCAATATGTTACTGTGAGCAAATCATTTATTCTGTGATTTTGTTTTCATATTCATAAACTGGGGATGTAGATATTGAACTTGGAACACTCAGCATTCAAGAGGCTTGTTTTTCTTTGTTTACCTCTTGGGTGCTACCTAAGGGGGTCTGGTTAATGCTGAGAAATGAGTTTTTGTTTGGATGTGTGTTTCAATGAGTTACTGCTGCTGGTCCTATCCCAGACTTATAGGAAAACACTCTTGAGTCATTATATATTAAACTTTAGATAAAAATTTGTCCTTTGGCTGGTACACTGGACTTGAGGCCACTCTGGCATCAAAAAGTCATTCTAGGAAGCATTCCCCAAAAGTCGATGGTTTCTTTTCCTTTGACATCATGAGCAATCTCTTCACCCTGCGTTAGGTAGAAAGAGCCACTTAGAGGAAAATGCTTTTGGAAGGCTTTAGGCTATTTCTTCAAATCACCATGAAAGTTCCCTCAGGCTGAGAGAAACCACAGAGCTCAACAGAGTGATGCCACTGCAAATGCTTGTGTCTGTTTTCTGCCCTTCTAGAGGCTTCTCTCTACTTGAATAGCTTAAGCTTCCTTTGCATCTGCTTAGACCAGAAGGCAGGAGCAGCTGTCGGATTCTAACCAATAATGGCAATTTCCATGGAGCTTCTAAAAGTTCCTATGCTAAAACAATCCTCTTAGAATAACTCCTGTGGCTTTAGCCACAAATTGGCTCTACTACAAACTCCATCACAATTAAACAAAAAATGTCTTGCTAGCATGAAAGGAGGCTGAGGTGATGATGGCCCAATACATTCCATGTGTTGTTCTTTTGTGAGGCAGGGGAAGGAGAGAGGGGAAGACAGAGAAAGACACAGAGAGACACCGTGCGAAGTGCTAACTGGCTTCATACTTTACACTGTTATCTCATTTAACCTCTATAATAATCTGGCTGAGCAGGTTATTATCATTTTAACAGACCAGCAAACAGAACGTTAGGAATGTTAACAAAGTCACACAGTAGATGTGAAAGTCAATTCAAGATTTATCTGATTGCAAAGCTCTGTTTTCCACCAATATTAGCACCATAATCCTCAACATCTGTCTCAGGCTGATAGAGAGGAAAGATATAATCCGTAACTGAATCCATAAACTTTAGTGACCAGGAAGCTGAAACACAGAAAGCTTACATAAATCTGTGAAAGTTTCAGAGGATCTGGACTTCCTTGTCCCATGACTAAATTTACTTTTTATCACTCTCAATAAATATTAACAAAGGGTATCACACCAGGCCATCTCTGTTACTCAGTATTGTAGAATGTCATCAAAGAAGCAAACAACTCTTTGAAAAATTCAATAGGCAGTTCATGCATTGGGCCCCAGACTCCACTCTAGGCTCACAAGCAAACAGGTACGTGATGGAAGGGCTCAGAACACAGGTGTATTTTCATGGTCCTTGGCTATGCAGAGAATGTGGAAGAAGATCTTTTTCAAAGGGAATCATGTCCTTTATAACATCTGTCAAAATACTGACTAATTCAAAAGACTGAACTCTCAATGCACTTGTAAATACATAGAAATATTAATAAAAAAGAAGAAATCACTGCCTGTGATAAGCACTTTTGTCATAGTTCTTGAAATCTGTCCAAAATTGCTGTAGCATTTTAAATTAGTATTGCTTCCAAAACAGGAGATTTTGCAGGAAGTAGCTGATAGTAAAAACTATGGAATTCACTTCAGAAAATAATTCATTTTATGGTTTTATGACTTACCCAAAACAGAGGGGAAGCTTTTTGTCTTTGGAAACCATGACTAAAAGTCTTACGTAATTAATTATCCTCAACTGTTATCTGCTAAATGGATAAATCAATACACGTTCCCTTTCCAAGTACTAAAAAAGAGACTTGAAACGTTTGCTCTTAAAAATATTAAGGCCATTTTATTTTACATGAGATTAATTGTAAGCCTGATCTTAACCATGCTTACTCATTGAGTTCACTTACTACATAATGGTAATTCATCAGTTATTATAGTCTGAACAGAGAACAAATTGCTGAATGTTAAACAAATTAGAAGGTATTTTGTGTAACAAGCATTTGCAAAATGTAGTTTTCATATTCACGATGAGCTATGGCTTTGTGTGTTTCTCTCATGTTCAAGTACTTAGAGGACGCCCAAAAGTTTAAATTCTATCAGGGTTTTAACGGCTTAAAGCTCCTCTGTATATACTTCATTTGTAAAATCATATACCTTATTTCTAAGACTGAATAAAGGATGGGTTTCCGTAAGGAAAAATGAACACTACTACTTCTTTTCTTTATAAAAACAAATGACTATCAAGACTTAATTTCACAAAAACTCACTCATTCAAATATGCTTAAGAATTGAAGCGAAAGAGTATTCTCATAATGACTCATTTTTGACAGCTTATCTGGAAGATTTATAATTCAGTCACACCCACAGACTTTCACATTTTAATATAAACAGCCCCTCTAATTTCCAGACTTCTGAATGGGCAAAATGGCTGAAACACAGTGAGTTATTGTTACTCATAATGGCCACAAAGATGTGTTTACATGCCATGAAGTCAGCTGGGTGGGGATTCATATACTAAAGTTACTGTTACTTTATAAAACCCCTTTGCAAGGGAAGGGATCTATGAAGGTAAATATTCAGCATCTCTGAAATAAATTAGTCCTCAAATTAGTTAGCAGAGTTTAATTTACATCAATAAGGAAATGGAATGATCAATCCATTTAAGTTATAATTTAATGTTGCTCCAACTTTCTTTTAATAGAGTCCTTAATTTTCTAAATCAGGGGTTGGCAATTTTTTTCTGTAAAGGGTGACACAATGAATATTTCAGGCATTGCAAACCAGACAGTCTCTGTCACAACTATTCAAATCCACCGTTGGTTTGTGCAAGCAGCCACAGACAATTTGTAAGTGAATGGGCATGGCTGTGTTCTAATAAAACTTTATTTATAGAAAAGAGGTGGGTAGGTCATAGTTTGCCAGTTCCTGCTCTACATGATTTGTTCCTTAAGCTCTGAAGTCAGTATAGCTTATAAGCACCACAAAAGAAGTTTAATCTATAAATGCTGACACTTACTTGGGGGCTAAAATTTCTTTGCCCTCTGATTCCAGGCTCTCAGCTATGCCCCAGAGTGGCTGGGCTGCCATACATATGTGCGACCTCTGAATTATAAGGGTATTGGTGTTCAAGGCAATATGTCAGCAAAGCCTGATAAAAATACAAAGTGTTCTCCACAAGTGACATGGAGTCAGCACGTAGTCAGAGTGGGGTGAAGTCTGTCAGGAAAGCTGCCTCGTAAGGCGTAAATCTTAGAACTGTTCTGAAAGAACAAAGGTAGACATGGTCTTGGAAGAAGGAAGCAGGGAAGGAGCAGTTAGAAGGAGGACAATGAGATGAGTAACAGTGGTGGTTGTGGGGAGGATGACAATGAAGAAACTCCATACAGGAAGGGAGGAGAATTATAAAAATTGGCCATTGTGGAAGAGTGGTTAAGAGTCTGGACTCTGGGACCCAAATGCCTGGCTTTAAATCCCAATTCTTCCACATTCTTAGGTGAGTTACTCTAACTTTCTGTGCCTCAATTTTCTGCCCCAGCAAAATGGGGATAACAAGAACACCTACCCCACAGAAGTGTTATGAGGCTGGCATGAACTAAAACATGTATGTGCACTATAACAGCGCCTGGCCCATAGTTAGAGCTCAAGAAAATGTTAGAAAACAAGAGCAGAAGGAAAGAGAGAACTACTCAAGGGCAGCTGTGCTGAGATGGCAAGAAAACCTTCTAGCTAATATTTCTTAAGTGGGAGGAAGTAATTCACAATCCACTCTTCAATGAAACTTCTCCCAGTAAGAATTTCTAGTCATAGCTGCTGACTAGATATTACTAAAAATTTAAACCTAAGCTCTGAGAATGTGGCATCCTTTCTTACAGCTTTACTCAGCAATATGTATTTCCATTGACATAGAATACAGTAAATACAAGATTTCTGCATATCAATGTAAAGTAAGATCATCATGTATCATGGAGGTAGGAGCAGAAAGGAGAATGTGGAGAATTTGGGTCCTAGCGAGGTGGTGGTGACCCTGGGAGTGAGGACAGTTAGGGAAGTGGGAGAGGGTGGTGACAGAATCCCTAGTTCCCAACTGCCAGGCAAACAAAATCATAAATTTCCTTTCTGGATGCTTGCCAGATTAATTCATACAACTTTTGGGAAATTGGACAAGTGGCTTCAGATTATAGTAACTGAAAAAAAAAGGGAATTTTGGATTATGTAACCAATTCTTTCAGAACCATTCCTTCCAAAATAATAAATAATTCATTCTAATCTATTTAAAATCCAAATCTCTCTAAAGATGATTCAGAGTAAAGTAAGAATGTAGATGGAAGAGTTTGAAACTGCTGTCCTGAAATCCACCATCCCTCTCCCTTCTTTAATCTTTGTGGTCAAGACGGGGATCACAAAGCTCACAAGATCAAGGACATTGCCAAATATCCTTTCTGTTCTCTTGATCTGTGACTTCCCACAACTGGTGGGAAATGGAGGGTGGAGATGACTGCTTTTTCATCTGATAGAAGTAATAATATTCCTCTTTCCTGTTGATGTAATTTCCAGGTCATCCCAGCAACATCAATGTCCTTGGCAGCAAGAAAAAGAGCATGCTGCAACAGTAAAGTTGGGGTGAGTGTGGTGCGATCGGGCTGGGAGCAGAAGCTCACGAGCAGTTACAGACATCTAAGCAGAGCCGCCGAGGCAGCAGCATCTACCGCATCGTATGTGGTAGCAGCAGGCACACATCTCAGAAACATGCTGTTTGGAACGATTATATGATATGGAAAGTGTGAAGCTGTTTTTTCTTCCATAAAGATTTAGCTTTGGAGCCACCCTAGGGAGCCTTCCGCAATCTTCAGTTCCACCAGTCTAAAGGTTTTTCAAAGAAAGGCGATTTAGAAGTCACACTCAGAGCTGTGATCAATTTCATAATACTCAAATACTTATTACTTTTGTGGTGTGTATAAAATACTTAGAGAAACGTATCCTCTGTTCTCCCATGCATATGAAAGATTGATTTGCTGGGATTGGAATGATAATTGTCCTTATCTAATTAAACAAAGAGACAACAGTTATTTTTCCAAACATTTAGCATGTGCCTACTATGTATAAAATTGTAACTAAGTTAAAAGTAAATTAATATTTATTAACTTTCTGTCACTATGCACAGAACACTTTCAAATATGCTATCTTATTTAATTCTCTCAAAGCTCCTAAGTGCGAAATATTATGATCTCTGTTTTATTGACCAAGAAACTGATCCTCAGAGAAAGCAAATAACCTGCCAGTAGCACAGCTAGTAGGTAGACTTTCATCCAAATCCATCAGACTCCAAAATTCACCATCTTTACACTGTTTCTGCCATGAGCATTGTTATGAAGTAACACTGAGGGCCCTCCTAATTCTCTAAGGAAGGGGTGGATTGATAAACAAGCAGGCACAGTAAACATTCTTGGCTGAGTGTGAGGCCTTAAAGAGATGGTTCCCAGCCTGATGGGAACATCAGAACTACCTGGGAAGATCTTAAAAATACCAAAGCCTGGTGGCCCCCACAGATTCTCATGAGGATTTTTCAAAAGCACCATAGGTGACTCTAACGTGCTCCGAAGGGTGAGAATCACTGTTTAAAAGGGTACACATTTATATCCATACTACATACTTATATTCGTAACAGAAAATATATTTTTAAAAATTACCTTTTTCTGACATTTGACATTTATCTAGGATTATAATTACTCTGCTATGTATTTATGGTCTTTCTTTGTTCCTGATACACTGCACTTATTCAATAGATACTAGTTTTCAGTTTTCCCTGTCACTGTTCTTTTTAAACTATAATAATTTGGAGTTTGACTTCACATTACCTCTATACTGTACTCACAATATTCTTTTTTTTTTTTAAAGATGTGCTCTTTATTTTTATTTATTTATTTTTTGAGGAAGATTAGCCCTGAGGTAACTGCTGCCAATCCTCCTCTTTTTTTTTTTTTGCTGAGGAACACTGGCCCTGAGCTAACATTCGTGCCCATCTTCCTCTTTATGTGGGACACCTACCACAGCATAGCTTGCCATGCGGTGCCATGTCTGCACCTGGGATCCAAACTGGCAAACCCTGGGCCGCTGAAGCAGAATGTGCAAACTTAACTGCTGTGCCACCAGGCCGGTCCCACAACATTCTTGAGAAAGACATCCTGGGATATGTCTGAATCCCTAAACTCAAAAATATCAGAACCCTCACACTGATTTTTCTCCCAAATCATATTTCCATTAAGAATCTGTTCTTTCCTGCACGTGTCCTTTCAAGACAAATTAGTCACCTTTTCAGTGATTAGGTTTTCTCTCTTCTTTGAGGACACAGTGAGTTGAGAATAACGAAGCCACTGTTTCACGCAGGTTTTGGGCTTAACTCACCAGAAGGTTTTGCTCCCCCATTCTAACCTTGGAAAGACTTGGAATTTCTGCTTCAGCAACATTACAGATTATTACACGCCGAGGAGCTGCAGGGGCTCTGGGAGGGCCTGGGGGGCCCTGGACAACACTGCTCATGCTCATAATAATAGTGGTGATGACTCCCTAATTACAATCGCCAGTTACGTTGATTAGATGCAATCAAGAGTTCTTAGCCACTTTCTCACTTGGCGGTAGTCATGTGAGGACTGGTGTTTAAGTCACACCTCCTGTCTTTGAAACCTAGATAAGACCAAAGCAGCACAAAAGTGACAAAGGCCAGATCTTGGGAGGGATGGGGGTGGTCACCAAGGCTTGTACCCTATTTTAACTGTCTTGCTCCTTCCCTTTTTCCAGTTCTTGATTTTGTTTCTGAATACTTTGGTTTTGCTGAGTCATTTAAATGAAGCCCCACTCTAAGGGAAAATGCCGATCCCTGGAACTACTTTCCAAAGCCAGGTCCCTCCGTAGTGATGAGAAGTCAGAAATAACAGATGACCAACATATAAAGAGCGGCACTTCTTGATGGGCAAATTTAACTAACTTGCACAGGCCACAGTAGTGTGGAAGAATCTGGACCTGAATTAGGCTCCAAACCCACGATTCTGCGCTCTCAGCTGGAAGAAGTACACTGTAGTGATTAAACCCTGAGCACTAGTGTTTAACAGCTGTGAGACCCTGATGAGTTTGTCAACCTCCGTGAACCGCAGTTTTCTCATCCATAAAATGAGAATAGTAACAATAGCTATCTTTTGGGGTTATTGAAAGGATTGTAAAGTCCAAGGTCCCTCAACACACACTGTAGAGGCAGCCACTGAGCCTGCCTACTCATCAAAGGTAGATCTGAAGAGCACAATACTCAAACCCTCTGGGAACTGCAGTGTTGTCCCATTGTTCTAGAAAATTATCCCTTCACTTTATTTCTGCAGATTTTAAAATAGTCATAACTGTCACTGACTAACGACTTCACTGAAACAACAGAGCTACTTTCTGGAAAACACACACATACATCAACTTTCATTCCAGCCATAAGATTCCCTGTTGCCAACTTTCATGGTTTTCCTGCCTTCTGCGACTCTGAGTCATGAAAGGAAAGATGCTTAGATGCCCACAATCTTTGCCCTCTAACACAGTGGTTCTCAACCAAAAGTGATCTTGCATCCCTTGCCCCCAAGGGGACAGTTGGCAATGTCTGGAAATATTTCTGGTTGCTACAACTGGGCAAGTGTGTCTGAGTGCTACTGGCATCTAGTGGGTAAAGCCTAGGGATGCTGCTAAACATCCTACAACACACAAGAAAGGCCCCAACAGCTACATGCCCACATGCCAGTAGTGCCATGGTTGAGAAAGTCTGTTCTAACACTACATTGTTGATTGATCACCGCAGGATGCTGACTACTGGCCACTTACAACATCAGGGCCAAATCCAGATTAAAGATTTGGGAGTCAAGAGACCAGACATCAAAACGTGGGTGGTTAAGATCTAGTCAAGGGTCTATGAAGTAGGAAGTACAAGGGATAGGGAGGAGGAAGCAAATCTCAGTGGTCAGTTGAGATAGACAAGGCTTGGAGATACAAAAGTTCAGAATTTTCAGAAACAGTGGCAAGACTAACAATCTTTTAGTGAGTCTAATCAAATGGCAGAGACTTTGTCCTCTGCCTTCTTTTATAACTCATACTTAGTCAAACTGTGAGCTTAAGATTTAGGACTATAGGGTGACCAGAGGATGGCAGCGGTTGATTGAAAAGACTGCATATGCTGCTGAAACTTGAAACAGACCAAGAGTATGTCATAACATGTGCAAATGTGCCTACTTTATTTTTCAGATGTTTCTTTCCTCGCTTTTGAATATAATCACAGTCATTGGTGCTGTGTATTGCATGTTGGTATCTATCCAGGCTCTCGCAGAAGGTCCTCTCATCTGTAACTCTCAAGGCAACAGTACTTCCAGTTGTGAATTTTCATTTAAAAACTTAAGGTGAGTAATCTGCCCTTCACTGACTGTCTGACACAGCTGCAGCTAGTTAGATTAGAAGTGTGTTGACACAGTGCCATGTTTTTCTTTGATGAAATTACTGGGTCAAACAGATTCTTAGGGATTCAGCACAGTAATCCCAACTGACACCATTTCATGGAAATGGAGGAACCACTGCATTAGAATGCTTTGGGTACAGTCTTGTCTAAAAGGAGTACTTGACTCAGATGGCTTATCCTCGTCTTTTAAAAATCTATGGGTGCACATATGTATGTATACAAAAAGTGTCTGGAAATATACACCAGAAACTTAACTTTCCTCCTTGGAGATGGTAATGACGGATGCCCTGGAGGAGTGAAGGGAGCATTGATGTTTTACACTTCCAAACTAGTTAAAATTTCTAAGCCCCAAGCATATATTACCTTTATAATTTTAAAAACTGAATGAAAACCAACAAATAAAATCTAGAGCCTAATCTATAAGCCCTAAAAGAAAAAAAGCAGCTCCTGGATTCATGCAGACATACTATAAATATACTGTAGGAATGGGAATGAATCAACAGTTTGAGTCAGGTAGTAACAAATAATACTGGAGTTACATGTAAATGGTTCATTTCAGTCTTGTAAGATGGTTCTGTGCCTGAATCTAGGCACAATTTGTAAAAGTGGAAGAAAAGAACCACCCAATTCATTAGTTATCAGTATGCTGCTCAGTTTGGAAAATAACCAGAATTTGCTTTTGTAGTTACATGAAAACCTTTTTCCCTCCTTTTCCCTTATCTTGTTACACGAAAAAAGAAAACGCTTTAAAATGTGCATACTGCAGCTGTGAACCAAACTCCAGATAAGTTCTCTATACTGATAGATCTTAAGTATAACATTAGAGATTTCAGCCACAGATGCAATGCACATTCAGTCCTCAGCAGATGACAACTCACCATGCACCAGGCACCAGGCTAAGCTCTGGAGATGACAGCACGCAAAGGATTCCCACTCTAGCTGGGTGACAGAGTAAACGGTCACAAAAGAGTGATCCTATGCTTGCTGCAAACTGCAAACGCATACTCACATTCCACCTGCTGAAACACTGGTCTTCCCAGGTCGAACGCCAGCTGTTGGCATCCAGAAATGCAAACTCTCTCAGAACACTTAGTCTTAGTCTGTCATAAACCAAAGAAAAAGCATCTCGGGATAGACATGTTAGGGCTAAAAGTTTCTCATTTTTGACACCTTGCTACAATGGGCACAAATCACTTGAATAGACATACCTCTCTTTCGTGAGTAAAAATTGTACATCTGGTTTAAGTGCAGATGCAACACTTCAGTTTGGCACTAAGAGCTCCTTGAAAGTCCCCGCTCCTTTATTCTCTTGTACCTTTAGCAAGTAGAAGTTGAACCACATGAAACTGTTGATATTCAACCATTTCTGACAAAGAAAATCTCATATAGTTCAACCTAAGAGTAGGTACTATGGAAATGCTTGAATGATGGGCTACATACGACTGAAAGTTTTATAGCTATCGACTACATGGACACACGCTCAGAAACCCTGATCTTAGCCATAGCTTCTGGGCACAATATTTCAAAAGTCCTTTCTGTTTTACTAGACTTGTCCTTTTCTGGGCACAATGCCACATTCTTTTGATGGTCAGTGATATTCCTGAGTATCTTATTTTTATCATTTCCTTCAATTTTCCAGGGACATTCATCTAGAATCCTTCAATGTGCGGTGGTTCTTCAATGAATCTTGCGTAACTTCTACTGGTTTCACTAATCCCACCAACAACGACATCATGGCCAGCAACTGGGGGAAAAACAGCTTGAATTCTACAGAAAACAAATACAGGATTATCCATTTCTCAGTATTTTTAGGTCTCCTGCTTGTGGGGATTCTTGAGCTCCTGTTTGGACTCAGTCAGATAGTCATCGGTTTCCTCGGCTGTCTGTGTGGAGTCTCCAAGCGAAGAAGTCGAATCGTGTAATTTAGTGGCAATAAAACAGAACTATTAGCAGTTTGAATCATTTGAGAATTACATTTAAAAGACATTCTTTTAGACGTCTGAAGTTCAATAGTGGAATATTATCGAGACAGCTGCATGAGTCATTTTAGTCCAAAAGATTGTTTTTAAAGTCACCTCTGAGGTGATTAAAAAAAAAAAAATCAAACTGTTACATAGAAAGCATGTTGGTAAATGCATAACGCTTCCATATGGAAAGGAAAAATCAACAGTAGTTAACTTTCGGGACAAGTAGAGAGGAACTTTCAATTTGTTTTGTATTTTTCTGCAGAATTTTCTAACTCTATAGTCTTGTGTGGAAAGAGGAAGGGCGGGGGGTGGGGGGAGAAAAAGGGAGACAGGAGGGAGAAAAAGAAGGAACAGAAGTTATCCTGGAAGTGAAAGTGTGGGACTTTTGTATTGTATTTCTTTATACTTCTTTTTTTTCTTTTTAAGATTTTATTTTTCCCTTTTCTCCCGAAGCCCCCCAGTACATAGTCACGTATTTTTAGTTGTAGGTCCTTCTAGTTGTGGCATGTTGGATGCCGCCTCAGCATGGCTTGATGAGCTGTGTCATGTCTGCGCCCAGGACTCAAACAGGTAAAACCCTGGGCCACTGAAGCAGAGTGTGCAAACTTAACCACTCAGCCACGGGGCCGGCCCCTCTTTATACTTTTAAAAAAAGAATAAATATATAACTTGAATAAAATAAAGTTTTAGACAATTTCCAGCTTATAGGAAATCCAGGGAAAGAGGACATACCAGACAAATTCAAAAGGTGGGACAATAAATAGACAATAGCCCCATTTTCAACAAGAAAATGTACAGAAAAAACAAAAGGTGGGATGGGTTGAGGGAACTATTCCAGATTAAGAGAACAAAGAGACGTGATTCAACTAAATGTATTATATGGACCTTACTGGGATAATTGGGGAACCTGTACATAGGTTGGTTTAGGCAATATTGAGGATTTATTGTTAACTTTTTATGTTTCATAATGGTTTTATGGTTATACAGGAAAATATCCTTATTTTTTAGAAAAGCATATTTATATGTTTGGGAGAAAATGCCATGTTTTTAAAATACTTCAGCCAAAAAGTGAAGCAATGGAAAAATGTTGTTATATTCAGGTAATTCATTATATCTTCTCTTTTCCCATGTTTAAATTTTTCGCAATAATTAAAAAACAATAAATACCTAAAAAAAAAAATCAATCTTTCAAAAGCTGGTTTCTACATATGCCAATCTTTAAAAGACAGGGTAACAAAACGGTCAATTTACCATATTAAAATGTTATAAAACAGACAAAACTAAAAATCTACCATTTTCTGAATGTGATCATTCTTGCATTTTATTTCAATTATTTATGTTCTCTGAGCTTAATGTTCTAGAAATGATTTACAATACCCATATTACAGTTACCCCTCAAAATTAGTAACATCAAGAGCTTACAGGCATTTTTTTCTGAACCCATTTGCTATATAAAGACCTTCTCCCTATGCTCCTATAAATACTCATTTATCCTTATGATTTGGCTTAACTATCTCCCACTTGAGAAAGCCTTCCCAGAGTGCATGATTCCAGCACACTAAGTCAGCACTGGCCCAAACCACTAACACAATACCTGTCACAATGCAACTTAAACGCTTTTGGTGGTACGTCCAGCACTATAAGAGAATTTCAGAGAACAGGACCATGTCCTTCTCATCCATTTATTCATCAGCTCTTTCCTGCTTCAGGTGCTTAGCAAGGCCTCTCCTTGGCCCAGCCCCCACCCCCTGCCCGTCTCATCTCTGGCTAAGTCCTCTTCATCCTTCAGACTTCAGCACAAATATCACTTTTTCTGAGGATGAAAAACAGGGTTCCTTTAACTCTCTCCTTCAGCATTCCTTCAGTTATAGTACTCATCACAATGGTGACAGCATTTTTATTTGTGCTTATTTCTCAAATTTCACTTTCCCCTAAAAGACCATAAGCTCCATGGGTACAGGGTGTGTTTCTTTTATTCACTCCTAGTACACTCAGTACCAAGTACAGTGCCTGATACTAAGGAGGGCCATTATACATATTTTGTTGAATGAATTAATGAATCCTGTGTTTAGTACTTGGCTTTTGGCAAAGACTCAATGCTTATTAAATGAATGTCAAACTGCAATAGCCATAAAATTAAAACACAAGTAAAATGAACATGACAGCTCACTGTACTTGACTGAACAATACAAGGGTCAGTGGGTGCACACAATCTTCTCATCACCTTGGAAATGGCTGAGAGCCGACTCCGGTTCTCTACAGGGTCATGAGGAGACAGACTTAAGCCTCCCATTTCAGAGGGCAAAAGAGAAGACGGCTGGCAGTAGTCCAACCAGCTGAAAGAGCTGTTATTTCTTCGATATTCTAGTCTTGTGGAAACTGCTGCCATGAATTCAATGCCCAAACCCTATGGGCCACTTGTGGTTAGGTATCTTTTGGGGACGTGCCATCTCTGCTCTGGTACCTAAACTTACAAATGCAAGTCTGTACATGTATGCACACAGTATGCACCTGATCACTTACGAAGCTCACTGGTTGTTATTTTTCACTTCCGTTCCCATGTTCAATCTCATTTTGAAATCTTTGCACTTTTATTTTTTTACTGTATGTCCACCATCTGAAACACTCTCCCCTCGGTATCCTTCAGCATATATCTCGAGTTGTTCTCCTCAACAAAATTGCTTTTATCATCTTCTAATTCTTTAATAAACCTTATTGCCCTCCTCCTCCATTAACCTGTCAATTCCTTAAAAGCAGGGCCGGGGGGGTATCTGCTCTAACCTCTGAGTGCTTGAGTCAGGGCCGTGCACACACGAGTCTCTACTTATTGATATGATTATATATTGTAAGTACAGAATGGTTATGGTAAATTAAACTTTTCCTAAACTGACGCCCAGAAAAACAGTTCAATTTCAATGTCAAATATAATTAGGAAACTGCAAAACAGACATTCATGCAGGAAAGGAAGAAAAGTGGTCTTGAAAATACACTTTCATAAAATTATCCCTCAAAATGTAAATAACTTGCAAACGCTCCAACAAGTACTCCTAGACGCAGAAAACAAAACAAAACCTTTACAGGAGTTCTGAGAGTACCGTAACAATGTCCTTGCTATACTTAGCTGTATAACGCGAGTGAGTGTGGTAGGTTGATCACTGTATTACTCGCCCTGACTGCACCCTTTTCTTGAGCTGGTCCCTGCACCTGGAATCTTTTCTTCAATCGCTGCTTGCTGAAATCCTGTATTTATTTCCAGGTTCAGCTCAAATCTCACTCTAAGAAGTATTTCCTGACTATCCTAGCCAGGAGTGAGTTTGTTCCTCTCAATTCCAAAACCACTTTCTTCCAGTGATCAACAACTTCCAGGGGAGGGGGGCTGGCACAGCAGAGCCTGGCTCTGGAGCTAAGGAGATTCAAGCCCTTCTCTTTTTAGATCTGTGACCCAGTGAAGACATGTTTCTTTGTTGTCCCCTTTGGGATGGTAAGCTGACTTCTCATTCACCCTTTCACCGAGGGACCTATCTTTCGGGGTCCCACCTTCATGCAGGAGTCTCCTGTGGTGGCTAGTGCCTGCCCAAGACATGG
This sequence comes from Equus caballus, assembly GCF_041296265.1. Lineage (NCBI taxonomy): Eukaryota > Metazoa > Chordata > Mammalia > Perissodactyla > Equidae > Equus > Equus caballus. The sequence continues at coordinate 15,597,437 of NC_091689.1, read as the reverse complement.
AATTGTATCTCCTGCCCCCCTGCACAGCCATTAAGGGAGAAACTTCTAGGTCTCCAGTGTTTGGTAAAAATCAACAGAGAGAAAAAGTGCTTTTGTGTTCGCCGATCTCCTGGAATTCCTGCTTTTGTTTCACATGTTTGGCCTTTAAGGAATCCTTTTCATGCCTGTCCAGCAAAGAGGTGCTAATTTTAGTCATCATTTTTGTGGCTTCAGTTGGGAGGATCACTCACAGAAATTATTTCATGATATATATAAAGCTAGAATTATTATAATTACACCATCAGGATATTATAAAAGTTGGGAGACTTTTATGGGTGAAAAAAAAAATATCATAGAGAGAGGATTGGCAACAGATGTTAGCTCACAGCCAATCTTCTTCATAAAAGAAAAAAGAAATCAACAAACTGATGATAAACCCTAGGAAGTACAGAGAAGAATCCTTCCTCCTAGTATTTTTTTTGAAAGAATAGGGCAGAAGGAAGACTAGAAACATTAAATCTACCCATATCTAAGGAATTTCCCTCAACTGCCTTTCCCAAAACTCACTGCCTTGGAAGAAAGATATCAAAGATTTGTGGAGAATACTGCACCTAACTAAAATTCTATCCATTTCTGAACCAAAAAAAGGAAAAAAAAAAAAAAAGATTTTGAGAGCTAAAGGTTCCCAGGACTTGGTTTCATTGGTGCATTGAATTCTTATGAGATTTAGTATCAATTAGTGAAATACTACAATAGAAAAAGCATGCACACCTCAAGGTATTTTCATCTGAACTAGACACTACCAATCAGAAAAGCACCTGTAATGCAACCAGCGCCTACCACTGCCAGGACGAGGGTCTGAGAGGAAGCAGGAGGTTCTGGCTGCCTGCCATTAATGAATCATTTGCTCCTGAGACGGGAGAACTCAGGCTCTATAAGGTAAGAGGACAGGAATACAGCACAAAATGATGAAATAACGTCTTTCAATAGACAAACATTGCTCTGTTGATGGTTTATTAAATACACCACATTTGTACCTTACTCTGTAGTTTTTTAAATCATTCACACATGGACTTAGTAAAAACATACTTTCTAGAAAACCATCTGCAAAACTAAAATAAAAATAAGAACACACATTTTACACAAATATTAGATAAACCGCTGAAAATGTTCAGAATTATTTTAATGAAGGTGATTGTGAAATGCGATGTGGCTTGATTTTATTAACTCTGACATCAGACCGTGACTTTGGAAGTGTTAAGACTGAAATGTGGATGCAAAAATGTCTATTAACAAAACTGCTTCCTCTAATAATTTGAGAAATAGGACAAAATAAAGTATTATTTTTCTTTTACAGATACTTTTCTAAATCCATTCTCTATGCACTCTCTTTCCCATTCAGTGAATTAGTTGGGCAGACTGATGAGGCAAAAAATTAACTCCTCAAAAAAAACCCCCCAAACTACAGCCTATTTACAAAACATGCAAAGGGAGAATTTTAAGTAGGTGTTACTGCAGAACTGGTTAACAGTGACTACAGCTGAGTGTCATAATATACCTTTACTTCTGCAAATATAAGTCCTTCCCCCTCCTTTGTGCAAGAAATACATTTTCAGGGTATAGACTATAAAACAGCATACAATGCAAAGACAGAAACAAAGAAGTTTGCAAATTCTTTATATTTCCAGCTGTTGAGACAATATTTTTGAGAGCTGAGGTTACCTCTAGCGGCGAAACCAGAGCCAGCTATTAAGCAGCCAGAATGCTACAGTAATGGAATACATGACCATTTCTCTTTTAGCACGTTCTTTGTTCTCCTCTTCTAGAAGTTGTAGACGTCTGTTTAGCTTGATTATCTACGTGAAAAACAAACAACAAAAAACAAAATAGATGCTTTAATGCATGGAACAATCAGATTCTTATAAAATAGTATATAATTTGTCAAAAGAATTATTATAAACACGGAAAGTTTCATTTGGAGCAAATAAAACTAAGTAATAGAAAAAATGTTACCCATGACAGCTTAAAGTCATTTAAATCCTCTTCTCCCTTTCCCTTCTTCAAATTTCTGAGTTAGAAAGCGTGTATTTCCCTCCCTCCTCTCATGAGATAGGGAGGTGCAGGAGCTGCTGCACGTTGCTGTTCTGGTAGAAAGGCTCGGTATGCATCAGGCAGGCCCACCACAGCAGAAAGGATGAGGGGCCTCTGCCCCTTGCTCTGCCCCTTCTAGGAGCTTTTGTCTCTCAGCCTCAGCTGTTCATCTTCAACCCTGCTTTAACTGCCTTCTCTGTCCACCTCTCTGAGTCACTGAAAGGATCCCATAAAATAACCTATTGTAGTGGGCTCTGAGATCTGCCACCAAGAGGCTTCAGGCTGAAAGGCTAATTCCCCAGTGGCCAGGAGTATTGCTGGTTGATAGCACTGTCCTAGGCTGTTGGTCCTTATACTGTGAAGACCCTGAGCTGAACGACTGCCTTGCCCAAGCTCATGTTCCCTTTCTGGGGTAGGTAGCATGCATCCAACGACTGGTTAGCGACGGGGTTAAAGGCCCAGGCCCCCTGCTCCAAGTCTGAAGGGTGATCCCAGATTCAGAGCTCCTCAGAGGACTGGCTACATACAGCCTTTGTTCTAACTACACTGCAGCCCAGCATTTCCCTCTCGCCCAATCCTGCTTCCTTTCCTTCCCTGACAGGTGCTAATCTCAAGAGCATTCCCCGATAAACTTTACACATGCAAATCTTCCTCCCAGAACCTGCTCCCCAGGGAATCCAACCTGCAACATCTACGCAAAAACACTATAAGCTCTGTAGAGCATTATGAAAGTACAAGGGAATACTATCATTATGTTAGAGAAGTTGAAGGAGGGGAATGTTCATAAGGCTGAACTCCTAGAATTTCAAGGACTGAGAACTCCAAATATGGGGGTAAAAAGTCTACCGACAGAACAGACATAGCAGTTCAGAGACAACCATTTTAATAATCTGAATAAAGTACCTCACTTTTGATCAGTATTGAGCAACCATTGTTCCATTAGGGCCAATTCAGCAAAAAGAAAGTGCTTAAAGACTATGTTTCCCCCATTCAAAACGTGAACGATTTATTTAGTCCCATGGGATACTTTGTTCTTATATGAAACAATCCTATTCTATTAGTGAAAATACTGGCATTGATTTGAGTCATTAAAATATTTCTATTTAGGCATATTTAAGAAGTAGTAGCACCAAGGCAGCTTTTTTTTTTTTTTAATATTGGCGCATGAGCTAACATGTGTTGCTAATCTTTGTTTTTTTCTTCTTCTCCCCAAACCTGCCCCTCCCCCAGTACAGAGTTGCATATTCTGGTTGTAAGTGCCTCTGGTTGCGCTATGTGGGACGCCACCTCAGCACAGCCTGATGAGCGGTGCCATGTCTGTGCCCAGGATCCGAACCAGCAAAAATGTGGGCCCCCGAAGTGGAGTGTGCGAACTTAACCACTCGGCCACAGGGCCGGCCCCAAGGCAGCTTTTTAATATTCCCCCCGAAACTGGACTGCATTCTGCATCTTGAAGGTAGGTGAGCCATGAGTTGCTCAACACTAGACTAAATGGAATCCAAACCGGTGAGTTCACAAATTGGCAACAGAACAAAGAAAGCTGCAGAAGCGGTAGCTGCCAGGGTCACAAATAGGAATACCGTAGAATCTTCTTGTAATTCAGTTTTCGTTACTTATCTTAGAAACTCCTAGTTTCCCAACTGGCTTCCTAGTCCTTTTAAAGTATCACAGCATGTGTGTGACTTGCTTATAATGGTTGTATCTTTGACTGTCCTCCGTCTTAAGTTAAGTATTAAATGGATGTTGTTAGAACACTGAAACTCAAATTACACTTTCAGAAAACAAGGTTGTTGGCATTATTGTGAATTCAATGATAAATGCCAAAGAAACCCTTTTCTTCAATAGGCAAGGTATAAATAAGTATATGAAAATATGTAAGAGCTTATGATATAGCTTCTATTTATGTTTCAACAAATAAGACTGACAATGAAAAAGTTCTATTTGCTTCATATTATCCTTTTATTATATTAAATCTTTAAAATGATATTCTGATTTACTCTTATGCTAAAATATTTAGTTTCTTGATCTTTACTTGGAAATACTTTATTTCATTCATTTCCCCTCCACATCTATTTGGCATAGACACAATCAGAACACTAAATATGCCTTCTCCACATGTGCATGTCTATGTGATTCCAGAGGCTATGGGAGTACATATTAAAAATATGCATATGCAACTGTAGTTCCAAGATAGGACTTATTACAGAACACGAGAAATAGGTATATAAAGGCATTATGCAAACCGAGAGCAGTGGTTTCCAAAATGGAGTTCTCAAACATAATAACGCAGGTCCCCAAAAGGACAGTTCCACATTTCAAAAAGCCAACCAAACAATTTATGGCTGCACTGGTTTGCTAAAATGTCGAGATTCTTTATTATTGACCAGAATTACATCAATCCATTTTGGTAATACTGTTTTATGTTGATCAAAACACGTAAAGAGTGGCTTAATATATCTTTAATCGAAATGGGAAAATAAATTATGGTTTAATAAATAGTTTGATAGATAAAATATTTCAATTCATGGGTTCCACAAGAGAGAAATGATAAATTGTTACAAACTATCACTTTAAATATTACATGAATATAATTTATGATTAGATCTTAGTTGGTACATTAAATACCTGTCGTCTTAATGAAGCTGCATCTACAACAGTCATGTCATCTGAAGTTGCTTCAAGTGTTGTATCTGCATTTGAAATGCCATACCTAACAGGAAAGAAATAAAAACACACTTTAATATTAGAATAGAACTAAGAGTACCTGGCAAGTCATGTAATGTGTTGTGTAATGCTCAAGAATTGTTCAAAAGACTGGTATATAACAATATGAATTATTAAAATATTTTACAATATGAATTGGTTTTAATAAAGGAAAGGAAAGGAAAAAGCTTAAGATAGCAACTACCTACAATATGGGAAAGTGTCCTGACACTCAGAGAGTGAGAAGAAACCCTGACTAAACACAGAAATAAGGAGGTACTTTCCAACTCTGAGGGGCTGGAGGCAGTGGTGTGGCTAAAAAGAATCCCTGGCTAAAAATTTCAGAGCAAAATATGGAAAGCTCTAGGATATAACATACAATTCTTCCACAAACTTATGTCCATATGTGGTTCCACTGGAGTCCCTGCTGAGACTGACCGGCAGGAAACACAAAGTAAACTAACGCAAACTAAAAAAATAAGATAGATCATTTTTTATTTTTTCTTCTCTTTTTGTGGCCGCTTCTCTTGCCATTTTTACTCTTTACTTCTTATTTCCAATTACTTACTTTCTACTGTGTCTGCCATAGAAGCAACTATAAAATCACCTGAATACATCTTGCCACTACATTCAGATCCAGAATTGGCTCAATAATAAATAATTAAGAGGCTGTGTATAAAATAATATTGGAAAGCTACTAAGACAAACTCCAGAGAAAGTATATTAAAAAGTACTTCCTGGTCAAAGCAGTTACTTCTAAAAGGGCACTGATTTTTAAATGAATGACAACCAACTTCTGAGAAACAAATATACACAAATGCTATTCTTCCTCTTTGCCTGGATTTCCACTTTTCAAATATATTTTAATTAACAGCTTTATTGAGATACAGTTTATACACCAGACAATTCACCTCACATGTTTATATCCTATTTTAATCTTGCGTGGTTATTTCAGCAAAATGGCATATTAACTTTTTTGAATGAGCAGAATATAAATAAATTGAATTAAAAAGTTACTCCTATGTAATCTACAGAGTTGGCATTTAGATCATATATTCTAATTATTTCAATGCTAATATTCCATTATAAAAAGCACATTACCACACAAAGGGGTATGACGAAAATTATATTTTTCATCCAGACATGTTAAAGAAAAGTCCATTCAGAAAATTCTTTTGTTTCAAATGCCATTGAAAATAATCCAGAAATACTTTAATGAGATATGTGAAACAGAATTTTTAATTTTATAATCATGCAGTGTCATCATTCTGAACACTGATGATAACTACACAGGCTGCAGTTTCAATGACAGATGGTGTATACTTACTCTAGATAATCTAGGACAATCTCTAAGTGTTTCTTTTACGGCTAAATTAACTCGCTTTCTCATTAACTGCCCCTTTCTTCATGCAACAGGATAAATATGCTGGAATACTGAGAGTAACTGCATCAGAGAAAAGAGCTACTAAGTTAGTAGATGTGGGAACTATGGGCGTACAAACATCTGAGTTAATTATTCTTTTTTTTAAAGATTTTATTTTTCCTTTTTCTCCCAAAGCCCCCCAGTACATAGTTGTGTATTTTTAGTTGTGGGTCCTTCTGGTTGTGCCATATGGGACGCCACCTCAGTGTGTCCTGATGAGTGGTGCCATGCCTGCGCCCAGGATTCGAACTGGCAAAACCCCAGGCGACCAAAGCGGAGCGTGTGAACTTAACCACTCGGCCACACGGCCGGCCCCTCTTTAAAACACTAAAACAGAATTACTAAATGATTAGTGAAAAAACTCAAGGGTTAAAGATTCCTCTTCTCTACACTTTATCCTCAAAATAAAACTTTTCTATTTCTGTGAGGTCACACATAAGACGATTAACTGGAAAAAAATTAAACAGTAGAAGCAATTGTTTCAAAGGTAAAGGGACCCTAACTGAACATAGGGAATGAAGTGTAATTGAAAGGGATTACTCACAATTTAAATCCTGAATTAACTAAGGTTTTAAACACCTGTAAAGGAAATCTTCATTTGCACAGAAATCTAAGGATATGGCAGAAGACTTTACCTACATAATTCAACTTAAAACAGAAAAAAGCATTGCAATGTGTTTTAGTACTTATCAGAACTAAACACTCTGTAAGAAATGCTAAGTCAGAGCACTGGCTGGCTAGAAATAACTTTCACAGAAAGATAAAAGGATTACAAATTTATGAGAAATATGCGAGCGGAAACTTATAATCAATGAGTCAATACTGTAAAAAGAAACAAGTCAGCAGAGTAGTAAGGGGACCACTAAGGGCACACTGCTCTATTCCTCTAACCTGAATTCAGTATTAATGAGAAACTGATGTTTCCCTCTTCTCTCGCCTAAAAATGAATGTGTCACCTTCCCCTCATCATAGAAATAATGCTGCTAGTGTTAAATCTACTGCTACAGACAATACATAGCTGCTTAAAATAAACAAAACTGGCTCTGAAAAAATTACAGTAATGGTATCTGTGAACACCAACCAAGTTTTTTTCCCCGTAGAAGATGGGAAACAGGGATTTTGGCACTTGAGAACCTTAAGTACAGCCATGCATCATTTAACGATGGGGATATGTTCTGAGAAATGAGTCGTTGTGCGATTCTGTCATTGTGTGAACACCACAGAATGTACTTACAAAAACCTAGATGGTACAGCCTAATGCACACCTAGGCTAGATGGTATTAATCTTATGGGACCACCATCATATATGTGGTCCCTCAATGACCAAAATGTCATCATGCACTGCATGACTGTATTTGCACGTGACATTCCTATCTATCCTTGCGCATGACAGAAGAAATAATTACTCAGGCTAAGCATGCCTGAAAGTGTGAAAGGGGCAAAAATGAGAGAGAAAAGCTTAAATCAATAGATGACAAAAATTCTTAAAACTAAATTCCTTTTCTAATAACTTCCCGGATTGTTAATGCTGATTTCCCCCAATTTAAGATGACGTCTTAGAGACGGGTTTATCTATACACTGCAAGTGACAGTATAGACAATTAACACCTAAAATGGACATACTGGACAGAACCTCAGGCAACAATTAAAATGATGCACAGAAAACAAGATTTAACATTATTTTTTCTGTGTTTTAGCATGATCTCCTATAAGCTATTAAAACTCTATTTAAATAAAGTATCTCAGATGTTCACATGATACTATACCATAATTGTTAAGCATTTTTCCTCATACTCTAGTGGCCAAAAGTCATGAATGATTAGACCCATTGTTCTCAGAGAAAAGCAGGATGTACTCATAGAGAAAAACTGCAGAAGTTCAAGCTATACTACAAAGACATAGCTACTACATGCATTATGTCCTGCAAAATACAAATTCAGTCAACAATTTACCCTGGTAATTATAAAGTCTCAAAATTTACCTGACGTTGTCATGATGAGGATTAGAAGTGGCGGCGGCAGACCCACCACGCAACACAGGTCTAAGGCAGGTTTTTGCGGGAGAAGGCACAAGACAGAATCAGGAAACAAAGAAGTAATAAAATAAAAGCAAAAACAAGACAAGTAAATGTCAAATAGAATTATATTGTATGTTTCAATACAATATAATATATTTCAAATACTTTAAATATCTTTGCCTCTCATGTCCTCCATTTTATGATTTTCATAAATTTAGTCTTTTACAAGGGGTTAAAAAACAAAGGGAATCTATATTTATGTAACAAAATAGCACCAATATATAAAATAATTTTTTTGGTGCTTATATTCTAATTTACAGAATTTAAGACAGAGGACAACTCTGTTTAAAAAGAGAAACTTCTCTCTCCTAGTTGGAGAAGCAGTCACCAGCAATGTTAGAAGAATGTCAAGAAAACCGGTTAGTAGCACAGCATGATCGTGGTTGCTCATCTGGAATCAAGAGCTATATCTTGAAAACTAAAAATTCTAAGTAATTCCCACTTCCCTCAATGCCTTCCCTCCCACCTGATTAATTTTGACTAGTGCCTGTTATCTTAATGTAGCTGGGTCTCATTCAAACCCTCAGCTCTCAAGAGCAAAACTGCAAGCCTCAGTTCTGGAACTGAGATCAGGAGGCGTGGTACAGCACATCACAGTAAGTGCAGTCAAATACGGGAGTCTGATCCTGAGACAACCAGGAGGGACACACGGGGCTCTCAGTGAGAAGACTAAGGTGCACTGGGAAACTCTGGGGGCATTTCACGTAGACTCAGTAGATACTTGGGTTCTAGAGGACAGTGAGTTCTCTACCTAGGTAAGCAGTAACCTTTCTAATAAGTTTTATTTTTTAAAATCAGAAAACAAAAGCTCTATGTGGTCAATGGTCAACTCCTCAAAAAGTAATCAGCAATATTTACTAATCAGAGAAAAAAGGTTGGGGTATAGGATCCATATAAGGATTTCAAGAATTATTACATTCTATTTTGAATGTCTCATTCTCTAAGTACTCATTCATTAGGTTTTGCCTGATCGGTATCAAGGCAATTCTTAATTGTGGTAAACATTTAATACTGAATGTACTAGTTTTCTTTGTAAGTGGTACAGTTGTAGAATTTTGGCCTTAATACAAATCACTATTTTATGTCAAATCAATTTATACAAGAAAATTTTAATGTTTAGCTTGTACATTTTCTAAAGGCACGACTGGTCCTTAAAGACATTTCTGGAACCTAGAGGATAGGAAATTCAGAGACTTTTGTGGGAGACATATTAGACTTCTATTTTTTTGGCTAGAGAACAGTGAGAAACCACATATGCCTGAGATAGGTTTTGAATTCATCACATCCTACTAATACATTTTCTGTGGCATTAGGAACACTGTTACTCAACTATAACCTTACATACACTAAGAGGAGAATGGTTAACTAAATGAAGCAACCACTGCATGCTACCTAAAGCTTTCTAAAAAAAATTCATACTAATATGCTCCAATGGGTCTGCCATATTCCACAAATTCCACCACAGAGATCTCCCTTTTATAATGCAGAGCCAGAAAATAATACAGTTACCTTTCACAACGTATTTCATTTTGTCTTCTCACACTGGCAATTGACACATATAATATAAAAGTAAATTAGACAGGTATTTGGCAAAGTCAGAAACTTCATTCAAGTACTGCTTTCTACCATAAGTATGACTTAATACAGTAAAAAAAAATTTTTCAGTTTGATAAATATGTTTTGTAATTGGCAAAAGGGAATGAGATCCAAGGCTCTACAGGTTCCAGCATTAACTTGTATATTGATATTTTTGAGTAAATAAATGTTCTGCCTTAAGAGAATATCTGTTTCTTTGCTAAAAAAGATGGAAACTGCTACAGTAAATAAACAGTTTGACTGGGGGACCAGGAACTATAGACATTTTTTAAAAAAGAAAAATTATAAATAACAAACACTGTTTCAATGGAAAATTTGCATTCTAGGTCTTCCAAGTAATAAATTTATACAGATACTTGCAAAAAATATAAATTATTTAAACACTGGTTTCTTATTCCATTCACTCAAAGCTTGTACAATCTGCTAAGAAAAACTGTATCAAAATAATCAAGCTCCTTCTAAAAATAAAACTCAAGCATGCTAAGCATGACTTATCTGTCAATATTTAAATAATGTTCTTACATAGGAATTAAATTTCTTTTTAAAAATGTTAATATTTTGCATTGGACAATGATATATGGAACTCTAGCAGGTGTCAGAAGACATGGTCATTTCTTAACCAGCCAAGGACTAAGTCATAATAGCATTTTACATCCAATGAACACACTTGGTGCTTGTCCCACGTATTTTGGTAAATTTTTGATACATCAGTTTTCCAAATGCACAGCACTTCCTATATAAATAAACTTTTCTAATGTATATCTAGGATTTAACTTTGTCTTCATGTTGAGCTTGGTTTTAGATCAAATAAGTTCTCATAAGATGAGAAAACAAAAACATAATACATAAACCTTTCAACAGTATCCCTTAAAGTGTCAACAAAAAATAGTTCTGATGTCAAGCAACTATGAACCCGCACTATCTTATGATAATAAAGCAGGCAGAAAGTTCTTCTCTTTCTTTCTTCCTGCCAAACAGTTCTAGCTTAATGTAACTATACCTAATGTGACGGCATAAGGTCAAAGAGAAGATATTGCATTAGCACAACAGCCAAGAGTAATAAAATGGAAAGGAAAAATTATGTACAGAGCAGGAAAAACAAAAGCACTTAAAACTTGATAAGCAGTATTATTTTATAATCATGCAAGTAGAACATTATCCAAATTTCACATTCCTATTTCTTATATCTGAACAGTCATGCTAGACAGTTCTCATAGTAGAAATAAAAACTGATTTGGCACTTACGATTCTGACTAAATCTTGTTCACATTTAGATCATAAGAGATTTAAAAACAATGAGACCCCAACCCTTTCAATAATGAAAGCATCCAAGAAGACGAATGAGAATCGAACCCTCCAGGCTCCAAGCTAACAACTAACTGTGAGTATCCAGGAGCAAAGAATTATTAATATGATTACTTTATGAATTTTTAAAATCTCCTTCATTTAAGTGAATAAGACCATTCCTTCCCAGAAAAGGAATTTGAAAGGTATCAATTCATTACAGTTAAAAAAATTTTTTTAAAAACTTCACTTAGGGCTCAAAACAGTTTTTCCTAATAAAAGAATACAAAATAAATTTTACATTAGTAAGATTTGTGATTTTATACATCTGAACTTGAGGCAAAATTTTTTTCCATTAAGGAGAAAAAATAACCCAACTATTTTTACAAGTTCCATTATCTTGAACTGTGTATGTGTTGGGGGTTGTGACAAATAATTTTAATGTACCGGGGCTTTGTCATCTTGCTATCGCTTAATCTACATAGGATTTATAAATATCTTTCTCATTCAGATACTTTCACTGTAATAGCACTTGATATGATATAATTTGACCTAATAATCCGGTGTCTTCTAAAGACCCATTGTAATTAAAAAGATAAAGAGGATATTTGGTGAAGAATAAATCTATTTTAAGGATAGAGAAGAAACAGCCCTTTGGAAATTCTACTTCTTAAGTGCCAGGTACTTTATGTTCAATATCTTTTGAAGGATCTCCTTCAAATTCTTCAAAATAAAGAATTTGAAGCCATTATTCCTCTGTCTTAAACAAAGGTGTGTGTGCAGGGTGAAGATTCCTCACAAGAATCCAGAAAACCAGGTAATACCATTATTATCCCTCTTTTTTTTTAATAGATGAGAAACATGAGGCCCAGAGAGGCTAGGCAACTTGTTCAAGGCTATCATGCAGCTGGTTCTTCAGTGGGGTGGATCAAGACTGAGTCTGACTGACCCCCTGAATCCATGCTTTTTCTTCTGAACTGTGCTGCCTCTTTCAGGTTCTGAATATTCTAAGATAGTCCTTGAAGCTTCAAAGAACATAAAAGGGACTCTAAACCCTTGAGGAGGGATATATATATATATATATATGTATATAGGTATACACACACACACACACACACACACACACACACACGGGCATGCGCTGTATATTGATGTTTTGGTTGACGATGGACTGCATACACAATGGTGATCCCATAAGATTAGCACCATACAGCCTAGGTATGCAGTGGGCTAACTAGGTTTGTGTAAGTACCCTCTATGATGTTCCCACAAAGACGAAATCAGCTAATGACACATTTTTTCAGAAACTATCCCCGTCGTTAAGCAATGCATGACTGTATATACATACACACACACACATATACATGAATACATATATACATACGTGTATATATAATTTTCCCCTTGCCATAAGCTTTGCTTTTAAGCTTTTCTGGTGTGGCTTTAAGTCCTTGGTTCTAGCTTTAACCACTAGATTAACCCTGGGAAGGCTTAGAAATGCCAGTCGAGCAGTATGGACAAGTACTTGTGAAGTATGGTGAAACATCTGGGACTTGAGAGTCAAAAGCACTCAGCAAGAAAAAATTTGTTCAGAGTAAGCCCTAAGACAGGTAAGTTCCCAAGGTTAGAAACAAGGTTTACTGGAGGGCCAGTTTAATTTATTGGGAATTCTTCAAAATGCAGAAATTAATAGTCTGATCATGAAAATTCAAACACTGGTTCAGAATCACTAAATAAAATGTATGGAGTGGAAATGAAACTGACTGTACCTGTCCCACACTGTGCCAAAAAAGCTCCTCAAAGTTCATCTTTTTAAAACACTATGTAGTAATGAACCAAGGACAAAAAGTATTTGAAATAATGGCAAAAAAATTTTATTTGTGTGAACAAGTCTAAGTATACTACTAATGATTTTATTTGAGATGTTTAACAGTGAGATGTTATCATTATTGAAAAATATCAGTACTATCAAAAAGACAACAGCACCTGGGATTTTCAATACAGGCCTAGAAACTCCTGCTAAGAGGAAAGAAAAAAAAATGTCCTGGCAGCTACACTGACATCATCTTCTCAGATTTGCTTCATTAATCCAACCACATTAGCATCATAAGTGATTAAATCAAATGACTTACTAAAGAAAATTAGCATGCTTCAGTCCAACATCCCACAATCAATCCAACAGTATCCCTCAGCATCTCCCAAAATGGACTACTTAGAGCAGGTCAACAAGGCCTTTACAAAAATCATTATACTTCCTGTGTACAATTATTAACTGAATACTCTTCCTGACTGAAGAGAAGCTAAGAGATCTTATGAAATGTGAATTTTGGACAATAATTTCAAATTAAAAGAAAACAAAGCGAGCCATTTTAAACCACTGCATCTTAGAAAGAGACGAAGCTGTAAACATAAAAGGTAGACACCACAGTCCACTAACAAGAAGCCAAAAAATATGCAATAAAGCTGGCAAGAGTCACTAATGGCCAATCACCTGCGATTTTCATCCAGCACATCCAAGATCTGCTGGTATGCCCTACGAGTAGAAGACTGGATAAGCGACAAAATGCCTCGAGCAGAGGAAAGGTTAGCTCCATCTTCAGGTAACATATGGGGAGGACAGACCCGAACCTGTGGTGGCGATGGTGTCACACTGTGTACATAAGCACAGCAAATGAAGAGAAAAATACTCAAGTCAGATTTTTATAAAACTTCAGCTGAGCAGTTTCCCCAAACACTTTTACATTTTAAGAATTATCTTAGTTTTCTTGTCCCTTTTTCCCACCCTTCATTTTCCCCTAAGAAAACAGTCACACCAAAGAAGTTAATAAACATTAAATTGTTTAACAAAACCAGCTACAATGCAGCATCGTAACTGTGTAGCCTTAAACATCAAATTAGACAAACAATATGAAAAAACAACTTTGGAGAGGGAAGAGGACTGTAGCAATGAGTGTGTTCAACCCCGAGCTTCAGAGAAGCAGCATTTTTTATTTAGTGTATTTATTAAAATTCAATCAACCAAATCTCTGACAAACAACAGTGCACTGCAACTTACAGATGACCAGAGGAGTAAGACAGAGAATTCCGAGATACAAGTGTCAAAGTTTAAACACGTGAATCGAAAGTGATTTCCATGATAACGTCATCTCAAATACTTCACAAAGACAATGAAACAAGCTGAATTTATGATGAGCAAATTTAAAGATGAATTAAGCTTTCAGAAAACTATATCAAAAGCATTTTGATTGCTTAATTATATTAAAGCATATGTTCTCTAGCTAAATGACTAAAACATAAAACTACTCCCAATTCCGTGAATACAGTGAAAAAAGGCAAGGATGCTCCTTCAATTATCCAGACGGACGTTAAACAACCATTTCCGGGCTTGTCAGTGACAGCAGTTTCAATCACTCTTTCACGTGTGAGCCGAGATGCTCAAGTTTTTGGCTCCACCACCAGCGCTCCCTCAAAGCAGAACACATCTGAACGATGCAATTTTACAGCTCTAACCTGAACTCTTTAAGACTGGTGGCAGCGTTTTCAGAGAGCTGCTTAACATTAGAGTGTGATCAGCTGTCTGAGGTATTTAACTGATACACGGACTTGGCATCTGATTTTTTTTTTATATGAAAGTTTTATTATAATAAGAGGACTATGTCCTTGGGATGAAGGCTCAACATTTTTTCTCAATGTCAGGGCAAACACCTTAGACTAAACCTCATTCTTGTGGATTACATCCAAAAGAATAAAAGTGGAGAAGACAGCGAACAAATGAAAAGGGAAAATTTTTCATTTTGTCTTGTGTAACCTTTTCTAACTTAACATGTATTTGTTTGGAAGCCAGAAAATAGGTGGGATAATTTTTGGAAGGATAGCTGTCATCTAATATTATTTCCACAGTCCCAGAAACTTAAAAACAAAATCTTCTCCACAATTTGGCAAATAACTCTAAATGTCTTGATGATCCAAAGTGAGAAGTACAATAGATATAAAAATCCTGTTTCCTAAAGATTATTTAGAAGAGAACGATCTAAGCAAAATCTTGGCATATTGAGATATTAATCTCTCAGGGCTGATTCACCATAGGAATTAGGCCTAATGGTGTCAAGATAAACGCAAATTTTCAGATGCACACTCATGGATGATTACCCTAAATGTCTGCCCAGACACCAGGAATATTCTGGAATACATATAAGCCAACTTATCAAGTGACCCATGGTACTTGGCAAAAGCCATATTGGGCATCCAAGAAGAGTAAAAAAGTCAGTATATCTGGAATACAAAGTCTCAGTACTAGCCTTGCACTCAGAATTCTCATCAGGCAGCAAAGGGAAAACCTGAAGTTCTTGCTCTATGTAAGAAACCAGACTGAATTCATGTTAGAAAAGTGTTGCCAGAGGCAGGAATAAAAACAGTCAGTTCTGCGTCAACACAAACAATCCATCTTACACGCTTCTTGACAGAGTTGCCAACATACCTCGCTAAATTTACTTAAGAAAGTTTTAAAAGACTAATTGGTAAAATATCTATTGCTATAATTAAAGTTTTTGATTTTGCATTTTGGGGCTTAAAGTGAATACTTTGCATATCATTCTGTATTAGTAAATAAATTAGCTACATACTGGTATATTAAAGTCTATAATAATGAACAATTAGAAAAACAATCTTAGAGCAACAATGTTGATAAGCTAAATTCAAATCCATGAAAAAAGCTTGATGGATTTTTGCCCATTAAAAATTAAAAGGAAAGAAGGGTTACTTCTTTTGGGAGAAACCAT
Organism: Equus caballus; assembly: GCF_041296265.1. Classification (NCBI taxonomy): domain Eukaryota; kingdom Metazoa; phylum Chordata; class Mammalia; order Perissodactyla; family Equidae; genus Equus; species Equus caballus. The sequence goes on along the minus strand of NC_091689.1, from coordinate 15,581,506 downwards.
TTTTCAGAAACAAGCAATAAGAAATTGTTTAAGTTCTAAAAGTACAAGTGTTTCCTGTCCATACGTAGGAAATCAGATGTCATTTATAAAGTAGTCAAGCATAAACTAACTTCAGATTAACTGCAAAGAATTCTTAAGATGGAATGCACAGAAGGTCAGATTCTAAGATTGTCTATAAGATCTCCTCCAATTCGAAATTCTATGGTCATATTAAATTGGGATATGGAAATAAATGAAAAAAAAAAACCTTCCATGGTCCTCAATTGTAACTTAATAAGAAAAAATATTTATGTAGAAAGATGAAATTGGGTCTTCATCAATATTAAAGATATTTATTTCATCAAAGACCTACATGAAAAAAACATATTTGGGTTTCTGGTTGTTTCTCAAAAGAAATTAAGGTCTCAAAGATTAGTAAGAAATTTAACTTTCCATTAATTATATACAGGCAATACTTCATAAACAGCCAAAACAGAATAGGAAGTATTGTTTTAAGCCAATGGCCACTTTGGGCAGTATATATATAGGTTAAATGTCCTTGATTGTTAAAATTTATTTCCATCTACAGATGAAGTGAATGATTAAATCAGAAGATGACCAAAATTACCCTAATTAGAAGCCATAAGTAGTTTAGCAATTCTTTCTTTTCTAAAGCTTTAAGCAGTTTTGCAAGTCTGTTTACAAATAATCAAATTTAAGAACAAAAAGAATAAGCCCCATATTAGAAATTGGTCTGATGCTAGCTAGAATGTCCACGACTGGCATCAACCGTGGAGGGAAACAGTGCTTTTAGAGCTGGGTTTCATCTCTGTCCACTCATCTGCCCAACCAGAGTAGAGTGACTTTTTGTTTTGACAAGTGAACTACTGTGAAAAATAAAAAAGTAAACATACTGCAAAGGCACTGAGATTATTTAAGCATACGTTATAACATTAGTAATTTAATAAAAATGCACATTGATGATAAATTGATCTTAGTAAGTCATAAAACAGCAAAATCTCAACTTCATCTTTTTCTTTTATAAAAGATTAGGAAATTCTGAAAAAAGCACTGATGTTTTACCATGTTATTTCATCCATAATAGCTCTAACTCATGCTTACATGAAATCTTACCACAGGACTGTTAAGTAAACAATGCTAGCCAATGTCAGCACTCAATTTATTTGGCAAAACTATGTCATTATTAAAAAGTAAGCCCAAAATCAAGTACCTCTTTCCCCATGGGTTTTCATAGGAATAATGTTTCTCAAACTGTGAGAATAACCTCTTTGGTGAGGCTCCAGCCTCTTCCAAAATAACAGTAAAGGTAAAATATTGAAAAAGGGGAGAAAAAATTTTCACTGAAACACAAATTTTGTATCATTTCTCATAAAATTTTAAATAGAGAGAAAACTTTAATTTGTTGTCACCATCTAAGGTAATTTTCTGGTTCCTAGAAGCATAATGAGAGAATCAGAATAAGTGAAAACTCACTGGCTGTCAGAGTGGCTTTCGTTGCTTAAGGACTACAAGAGTTGTTGAACTCTTACACTGCACGCCAAAAGATCCCCCCGCCCTTGCCCCTCATGAGAAGTCAGTCACTTCCACGCCTTGTTTTGTCACACTTACAGAAAGAGTGGGTTTAATGGTCTCAAAACATTCTTCCAAGCATAATTTTAATCTATGGAATTAAAAAAAAACTTAAATGACAAACCACATTTAGACTCCATTCTCCTTCTGGGTCAAAATAAAACAAGAAAAGATGGTGTGCTAAAATTTAAAAAAAGATTGGAATCACTGAACCTGGTTAAGTTGACTCTGTAGAGAATTAATATGCCAATCAAAGCAAAATAAAGAAAATGGAAGAAGATGCTTGACCCTTAGGTGTAAATTATTCCATTTCATGTTCACCATTACACCCAAATCATACATACACACCTTCCTTAGTTCCTCTAGTTATTTTTTTTCTTAACAAAGCGTGTGATGACAGTTTGAGAAATCCTGAAACAGAGGTACTAAAAAGCCAAACAGTAAGAGAATTAATTAGGGTATTATATGCCAATTACCTGGTGAAATATTAGTATAACATAAGCCTGCAAAATTAAAACAACTCCTACTTGTGAAAAGCAGAGCAGATAAAATCTTACGTGTAGTCCGGTGCAGAAATCGGTGCCTGGAACCTTGAAATTTTATATCTTGGGGCAGAATCTGATCTGTGCCACCTTAAATAATAATTATGCTTCTTTTACATATTCAGCTTTTATAACACAAAGAAAAAGCTAGATACGATTCTACTGGTCAGACTTCATTTTTGTGTCAACAGCTGACAACAATCAAGCCCATTGTCTCTTGAAAGGAATTAAGAAAACAAAGGCCCGTGCTCCTGCTCTCATACTCACATGTACTTCTATTCTTAAAGCCAAGGAATAAAATAGAGTGGAGGCAGGCAAAGGTTCATGCACAATGACACATAATTGATCTCACATTCCAAAGAAAAGACTAAAGGAGGTAAAGACAGCAAGAGTTTAATAATTACTTTAATAGAGGTAAAATATAGCTGTATTATATTAAGTTTCTTCCTTACCACATTACTAACATTGAATACATAATATGCTCATTAAACAAAACTCCTAAAGTTAATTAAATGCAGATTAAAAGAATTCAATTGTAAATTGTAAAATTAATAAGAGAAGAAAAGCCAAAGTTACATTATTAATAAAAAGATGGTTCAGTATCTTACCACAACATGGTAACATACATAACCAACACAACAAAAAGTATGGTTAAATAATGTAAGCATTTCATTGTGAAAAAATATAGTTAAATATTCAGGTTATTTTTACTACCAAAAATTTAAACATGAGATTTTCATTTTTAGTAAATATCTAGAAAATGCCATTAAGGCAACTTAAAGAAAAAAAGAAATCAACTTTTAGTTAACTCTGCTAATCTTTTCTATTATGAGAAACTTGTTATTAGTAACTGCAAAAAAAAAAAATCTATGAATTAATCACCTACTCTAAATCATACTTTACTAGGCTAGTTTTCATACATAATTTTCGTTTCTCTTCAACTGAACTCATCTGTCAATAATATATTGTGAGAAAAACACAAAAGTGATGTTGCAATAAAATAGTCCTGTTTTTATTTCAATGTGGAATTTCAAAGTAATTAAGGACCTAAATAATAAGCCATATCTTTTATATAACAGAAAAGTTTATTAGAAATCTTTGTGCCTTAAAAAATATTACAAACAGAAAATAACAAAAGCCCTTAGGTATATGTTTAATCATTCTGAGAGGGTACTAAATATCAAGAAGCTACCTTAGCCCTAAACTATGTACCCTTTTCACCCTTTGTATAATATATTTGGAAATATTCTGTAAAAATGGATTTCATGAGCCAGCTAACATCATTGCCAACCAGGCACCTTCAGGGAAACACACAATTATCATAAAAAATCTCCTATCAATAATGGTTGAATCTTTCAGATAAGTCTTCCCTGAAGGAGATATATATTCCTTTTAACTTACTGTCTTCTCATATAACCCTTCAGTATAACTATAACTACTTTAAGAGACATTTCAAGATTCCCCAAGAAATCAGAGCAGTTACAGCTCTCCTTTGCACCTAACACAAGGGAAGACAGACTCTATCCCCATTGAAGCCCCTTCTGCATCCCTGCATCCCTACACGCTTCAGTCAGGTCCAAACCAGAACTTGATATGGTTTAATATAAATGGTATAATTGTACTATGCTCTAGCTATTTTGCAAATAAATTTAAATGTTTTGCTTTTATCTAGATTTGCAAGCTCTAAGGAGAGAGGGATGTATCATCTCCTGATTCTTTTGCAGTTCTCAGAGAAGCTAACATGAAGTTTGGCATCAAATACGGTTCACGATGAATGAGTTCATGAAAACTGACCAAAAATTTAATGAGGAAGAAATATTAATTTACATAAACAATCTAAATCATCCATTTAAAAAAGCCATAATCACCAATGGCTTTGAGACTTAAAATTCTAATCAGTTTTTAAAGGAATATTTCACTTGTAAAAACCCATTAATTTTAATAAAACAACAAAAAGCACTTGCCTGATCTAGAACATCTTATAGTGGGGTAGGTTTAAGATCAGGGTATGACAATATAATCAAATGAGGAAGAAAGGTTTAAACAAATAGTCCTTTGAACAACATACTTATATTTTTGGAAAATGAAAGGGATCTACTAATTCAATGACTCAGTAGACAGAGAGGTAAAAAATAATCCTGGCAAGCAAAAAAAATTCCATTTGCTTATGCCATATCGTTTACCACGACTCATCGGGAGCAGAGCTGGAAAGGGCTAGTTCACAATCCTATGACAAACGGAGTCAACTGAAAGGAAAGATGTTTCCTTAAACAACATTCTCCTTTTCCTTCCTTCCTTCCTTATTTATTTATTCAACCTATATGTTAGATAAACATTTTTGGAGGCTGCACAGAACTGAGCACTTATGTTTATCAATTTTTCTGAGGTATACTTTAGAGGAGATTACCAAAATAAGCAAATCATATTCACAGAAGACAGTCATACACATAGACAAGGATAATGCTACTAAAAATTCTCACAACAATCAAAATAATCAGATTTTAAGGCTATGAACTGTACTGCAAAAATGTAAAATTGATGTAAATGTAGAACTGATTTCAAACACTATTAGAAATAAATTTACTTTTTTTTTCAGGTTCTTAGGCATAAAACATACACTTCCTCCTCCTCCTTCTTTTTTATAATATTTGGGAGCAAACAAAAAAGAGTGAATTGTGTAGAATAATATGGGACAGACAATATATGAAAACTCAGGAAGGAGATACAGTGCTTAGTGGTTTTACTCACATGGAGTCAGTTCTGACCAGCTGTCCATTTTGGCGAACAGCATTTTCACTCATAGAACGCTCTCTTTTTAGCCTGCCAACTGCACGGATCTGTAAGGCACAGAGAAAGGGAAAAGACAGAAGATATTCTTAGTAGCCCAGTGGCTGCTTAGCATGAAAAGAATCTAATCCAAGGCTACTGACAAAATTTACGAAGAACATAACTAAGAACTGCTGTCAGGTATGTTTAGTATAGACATGTTAAAAAACAAACCCTACTTATTATAACGCAGATAAACTTAGGAATGCTGGTTTATTTTATGAAACAAGTTACTTCTGGTTTCTTTCTAAGTATTACTCTTACTTGGTACAAATACTATTTTTATGTTATAATTTATGTAACATACTGTTAAACAACAATTTACAATAGTTTTTAAAGGCACGTATATTATGTGAAATGAGATTTATTTGTACTACAAATAAACGTTCCTGGCTTCTGGGGTTAAAACATTCAGAGTTGATTGAGGATTTGAAAACTAGACTAAAAAAGTTTTAAAGCCTTACTAGCTTAAAGGTTTTGGAATTCGAGAAATAGTCACCATCTTCTATCCCACATGCTCTTCTTACAAAACCTATCATTGACCTCTTTCCATTAAGGGATGGGCTCTATGATTCCTTGAAACTGGTGGGCTGGTGACTGCTGTAGATGATGATGCAGTGTGACTTCTGAAGCTAGGTCATAAACAACAGTCAGGCTTCTGCCTTTTCACCTAGGCTGTTCATGTTGGACAACGGCACCGTGATGCGCAGCTCAAGCAGCCACACGGAAAGGCCACGTGTAGGTGGGCCAGCCAACAACTCTAGCTGAGGGCCCAGACAACAGACAGTACCAACCAACATATGAGTGAAGAAGCCTTCAGATCACTGCAGCCTCAAGCTGCCGAGTCACCCCCAGCCTTTGAGCCCTCCTAGCTTAAGCCCACATCCTACAGAACAGAGACAAGCTCTCTCCATTATGCACACTGCAAATTCCCAACCCACAGAATCCATAAGCAACAGAAATAATTTTTTGGTTTAAGCCAGTAAACTTAGGGTGGTTTATTACACAGCAATAGATAAACAGTACAATGGTAATCATTAACTTTCCTGCTTAATTAGAATTTTTTTTTTTTTTTAACTAGAAACAGCCATACTTCATGGTTAAAAAAAATTTAA